>NC_056730.1:460403666-460741166 GCF_019279795.1 Protopterus annectens | reverse complement strand
TACCAGGATACCTAGAGTAATTTCTTATACACAGGATATAAGTAAAGTAAGGGACATCATAAAGAGGAACTGGCATATTTTACTGGTTGATGAATCAACAGAAAGGCAAGTGGGATTTTGTCCCAAATTTACATACAGAAATAAGAGAAACTTCAAACAACAGTTATGTTATCCACAACCCACTAATACACTTACATACTTGGAAAGGGGTACTATAGGCTGTGATAGTTGCAATTACTGTATGCATATTGATCATTCCAGGTTCCTTAGGCATCCTGAAACTGGATATTTATGAGAGATTAGAACAAGGCCAGTTGCAACACCAAGAATCTGATCTATTTAGCATCCTGTGTGAAGTGCTATAGATTTTATGTTGGTAAAACCAACCGACAGTTGAAAGAACATATTACCAACCACCTTTACTGCACTGGAAGGGGGGAGGAATATAGTGCATTGGCCAAACACACTTTGCCTGTCTCTATGGAACATACCTTTCTTTTTCAAATGCTTCAAGTTCTGGCAGTTAATGAGAGGCTAGAGGATATGACCAACAACACAGAACTAGCAGAATTGAAGTGGATTTTTAGATTAGGGGCTCATAGAGGATATGGGCTTATTGATTCAGTACCACTAAATCCTGTTCTAAGGAAGAGGAGAGTTAAGAAGTAGTTATTACCAGCTCACAATATGTTTCTTATGTTTTTATGTTATCATTTTTGTTATTTTATGTGTGCAGCTATTGACTTAATAGGAGGTTGACTATTAGTGCTGAATTAATACTGTTTGTACCTTTAAAATTTTTGGAGGGAAACTGTTTTATTTAATTAATTAATTATATAAATGGAGTGTTTTTCCTAGATGTTTTACTATGTGTCTGAAGAAGTAACTTGGTTACGAAAGCGCTTACACAATAAACGCATCTTGGATTTTTTTACTTCTGTGCCTGTCTCCCTGTCTCCGTAATTTTGGGATTTGCTGTTTGGAATTATTTCTCTGGAGTTTGCTCACATCTTGTTTTGGGATTTTTTTTACATATGTGTGTATATATATATATATATATATATATATATATATATATATATATATATATATATATATATAGATATATATATATATATATCTGTTTACATATATGTGTATATGTGTGTATATATATATATATATATATATATATATATATATATATATATATATATATGGATCTAGGATGTTTGATCGAAGATCAAACGTCCAAACCCATAACCACCGAACACACTTTAACGAAAGCGCTTTAACCGAAAAAGCACTTTCATTATATATACACACACATACATCTACATATATAAATACATTTCCTCTACTGTTGAATGACTGTGCTGGATGATATGTTTGAGAAAACATCAGATTTATTTATGTCTGACATGGCTTAGTGGTAAATCCCTTATGCTATAGTGTGCAGGGTTCTTGGTTTGAAACTTGCAAGGGCTGTTTATTTTGTTGCTGGGCAAAAAAAGGACTGTTGGATACAGAGTGACTAAGGCACTTTTAAGCAGTTGTAAGCGGGTTTGCGCTATGGTAAGCAATGCTAACCTCCAGTTAAATATTCTTACAGTCTGTTAGCCTCTAAATTGCTTATCCTGTGTAGGCATTGCTTACCCTCACGCAAACAGGATTAAACCCACTTTCTACTGCTTAAAAGTGCTTACTCCCGCTTACCAGACCACGCTAATTTCTTTAAAAGAAAAGAAAAAGGGGTGATAGGAAAGTGGTGAAAAGGGGCACAAAGAGGGAAAGACAATAAGGAAATTAGCTAGGGTTGTGCAGGATGGGTGTAGGGAAGGTCCATAGCTGCCCATTTCTTCTACAGCAACAGCTGTGTATATACACTGAATTTGGAGGTAGATTTGGACACTCAAACCCCTGAGAGAGGGGTGAGGACAACAATAATATGTTGTGAAGCCAATTACACCAGATTACATGATTACATGTGTCCAATGGATACGTGTGCGAAATAGATAGATATGTATGGGGTGAGGTTTTTTTTTTTTTTTGGGAACAGATTGCCCTTTTTTCTTTTTTTTAAGGTGAGAGTGGATTGTTGGGGGAGGATAGTAGGTATATTTGGGGAGGTTGGTTGGGTAGGATAACATACAAGACAGACAAGACAGCATACAGGGGCGGTATATGACACATGTAGGGGGGTAAGCACCTTGGATGGGAAAGGGTGTTTGGAAGTCAGAAGCCCATGAGCCCCTAAATGGAAACAGTGGGACTGAGGTCCTCACCTATGGGAAGTCATCACTGCACCTTCACGGCCCCAAAGGTGGCTGTGCTGGGGGCTGGGTAGGTGGGGAAGGCTGACCCTCTAAATGTGCCATGCTGCCCTCAATCTGGCATAGCAGATCTCCAAACTTCCTGCGGAGCTCGCTACACACCAGACCCCGGACCTGTGGGGGTGAGCCCCATCCCCTGAGGTGGTTCAACCCCGAAGATGGTGCAGGACCAGCAGACGAGGAGGCCCTGGGGTGGGCCCCAGAAGTGCTGGTGCCCAGTGCCATGGCCAGATGAGGTGGGCACGGTGGGTCAGCTGTGACTGGCCTTCCCAAACGTGCTATGGTGTTGCAATTTTAAAACATATGTGGGTTAGTAATAGTAATAGTAATAGACTGATACGCATCTGCTCTGATGAGACACCTTACAAGGAACAAAGTAATGACCTTATTAGACGTTTCAGGACCAGGGGGTACAAGATGGGTCATGCTTTTGATGCTATAAATAAAGTGGGTCATATGAATAGGGATGATTTATTAACTTACAAGACTGATAACATACCTGCCACTCAACCCATTAGGTTTACCACCACATACAGCAGGAATTCAGATCATTTGATTCAGAGCATTCATAGACATTGAAACCTTTTATTATATGATAATGACTTGTCTGCTATCATTCCAAATAAATGTCGGTTTTCATTTAGGAAAGGCAGGAATCTTGGCAGTGCCTTTAGTCATTACAAACATGTACATGATATAGGAGGTCCAGAACCAATCCAAACTACTCTGACAGGAACTATACCCGTGGGATGTTATCCTTGCGGACATTGCATTAATTGCAACAAAATATCCAAAACCAAAGAATTCACCAGCAAGAATTCCCCCATTGTATATGATATCGAGTTTTTTGCCAGTTGTAGTTCTGATTGGCTTATTTATTTAGCTACATGTACGTGTGGGGCTTTCTATGTTGGCCAGACGTCTAGGCCCCTCAGATTGAGAATTTCAGAGCATATTAGCAATATCAAAAAAGGTAGAATACACAATGCTTTATTTAAGCATCAACTTAAACATCCAACAGCATCTTTTCTTTTTACCATTATTGACATTATTCGTGGCAAAATAACTAACAAAACTGGTTGGCACTCTTTATTAAATTCAAAAGAGAAAAAATGGATTATTAAGTTAGGTGGTCTTTTCCCACCTGGATTGAATGACAAATTGTAGCTTTAACCAATCACTTTTGTGTGCAGTGTATTTAATGACAGCTCTGATTGTGCTTATTTCACACTGAAGAAGGCTGTGTATAGTGTACCAGCCGAAACCGGTCTGTGCATTTTTGCTGTCCTTTTTATAATAAATTATCAGTTTTTCATTGGGTCATGTTATGCTGGCTTTTTGTTTTTTTGTTTTTTGATTTAGTAATAGTCAACACATTTCAGGATTAGGTATAACAGCATGCATAGATATTCCCATTAACCCAAAACACCAGATATGGAACAGTTGTATAGTAAACAGAACACATGCATATATGGAACCACAGTGGCCATTACAACAGCATGCAGGTTACATTGATGGCAGCATGCCACCAGTGTGGGAGTATTTAAACATGGCACATGCACAGAAACACATTTCAATATTTAGCAAACAATAGGACATATGTCCCAACAGTAGATTGAATTGTATACATATCCATTGAGTTGTGTATTTAAATTATTGTTGCAGATATGGTGGAGGGGTCAATTAACAACTTGTATATCTCTGTAGTTCTCACAACTTTCTTATTTACTGCTGTAATCTGTACCTTACAGGTATTATTATACTACCCTATGGCCTTAGTTTGGACAGTGGTATGTTTGTAGACAAGTATATACGTGAACTGTGTTTTACCTACAGTATACACCTGTTACCTGGTATACCGGTAAAGGTATTGTTTATTAACACTACCTGACTGTTTCTACGCATATTCCCAGATTCCAGGTTGATGTTACGCACATACCTCTCAATTTCTTATTGCACACACTCTGGTCAAGACTTGACAATATGCAGGTGGAGCTGGGACATATTTTGACAATTGCCCTCATAAACATTTGGTGAGTTGCTACAATGACAGGTTTGTTTTCATATAAATTTTCTGAATATTTACAGATCTGACAATCAGTTATATGTTATTAAAACTGCCTTAAATTTCAGAGATCATCACACTGATTTGCCAGGGGAACAGAGTAACAGGCAGCGGATATAGGCCAATTATCTGGACATTCTGAACAAATCTGTACAGTTGAGGGGTATGATTATGCATGCAGCTTACTACTGCTACCAGGATTCGAACCATGACTGTGTCTGCTAAAAATAAAACAGTGTACGTCAAAGTTGAGTGTGTTATTTAGGTACTGCTGTGTATCTCTTCACTGTTTTCTGTCAAACAAATCTTCCATGGTTTTACAATCTGACCTTGTAATTACAACAGTTTTACACAGGCATTCCTAGACACTTTTATTATGTAGCACAGTGTTGGATGACAGCGATGACTAATACATTATTATTCAGAGAAACTGCAACCCTAACAATGCCATACAGAATAAACAGTACCAGCCCAGGATTTCAGTCTTTATTTCCAGGCACAGTTTTCTTACCTGACAGACCTATGGAGGGAATGTTTGTTAACACTACCTGAATGTTGCCACACATATTACCAGATTCCACGTTATTATTATGCACATACATCTCACTCTGTTACTGCACACACTCTGGTCATAGCTTCACAACATGGGGATAGAGATGGGACATAATTTGCATATTAATCTCATAACATTTTGGTGAGTTGCTAGAGTGACAGGTTTGTTCTTATAGATATTTTTTATGATGGTTATGATGTCTGCCAATCAGTTGTATGTCATTATTTGCTTCCTAAACTTCTGGGATCATCCCACTGATTTACCAGGGGGACAGGGTGACATGCACAAAAACTAAGCCAATTATTTGAACTTTCTGGCAAAATTTGTACAGTTGAGGGGTATGATTATGCATACAGCTTACTACCACTCCCAGGATTCAAACCATGGCTGTGTGCGCTAAAAAGCAACAGTTTACGTCACAGTTAAGTGTGCTATTTGGATTGTGTTGTGTATCTTTTCACTGTTTTCTGTCTAAGTTTCCCTCAGTTGTACAATATGACCTTGTGATTACAACAGTCATATACAGACATTCCTACACATTTTATTTATGTAGCACAGTGTGGGTAACAGTGCTTAATACAACAGTACTATTAAGAGAATGCAACACTACATTACCATATGATACCAGAGTAAACACAAGAAGTCCAGGAGGTAGACCTTTATTGCCCTTTTAATTACATACAACCTATATGAGACTCATCCTGCCATATTGTCTGGTTTATTCAGTACATCCCGTACACAATATAAGTTTTATACGCAATTAACTTTCTACTACTTTTAGATTTATTTCTTATGACAGTACATGCAAGATTATTACTAATCTGCCTCGCGACTCAGCCTTTGCAGCCTACATGCATGGACTTCCTGATTCACAGTGCGCTCTGCTGCAGCTGTCAGAGACATAGAGGAATATTTAGCCATACCTATCCATAATATACATGAGATAGGCAATTATTAAACCATTAGTAGAATGAGTACTTATACACTGCTGGGGCATCACCCTACCTAGCTTCTTGGATCCACTGATCCAAGAGCTCCCTCTTCCTCCATTTCAGGTCAGCATAGTGATGCCTGACCTGCTCATCAGTTCGAGGGATGCCAGGGGCACTGGTGAGGTCACGAGCGAGATGGTCCCAGGCTTCCGCTTTATATTGGGAGCCCTGGTACTGGCTCTGCAGCAGTCTCTCTTTGTGGTCTTTTACCAGAAGTCCTGTTATGACCTTAGACTCCTGGATGCCCCAGCACTGTGCTTAGAAGCACAATCTTTCCCCAACACTGGTCATTGTGCCTACAGGAGGAAGCTGCAACCAGTTTTGAGATGTATTCCCACCTGTGGGGTTCAAATAGGGACAATTTCCAGCACTTTGCTGTCATTGGGTGGTTTTGAAAATGCTAAGCTATGGGAAAACCTGCTTACCTAAGGTTGAAATTGCTTAAAGGGGCATACCAATGGGCAAATCTATTTAGCTGGGCTATGCATCTCTTACACCTGGTAAGCAGAGGTGCGCAATGCTTAGTGTTGCTTATTTTTAAATATGCACACTATTTGCTGTTTGGCATTGATTTAGCATTCATTACATGTTATAAATTTGTTTAGTATCCGAGATTCATGTGTACGTACACTGTATGGGGTACTTGTATTTATCGGGGGATTTCACCACTTTATTACAATGACACCTCACATCTGGACTTAATGCAGTACTCCAGTTCACAAATATATGTTATTTAGTAGGTTATATAACAAAAACTTGTTTATAAATTCCTTTCACATGTAAAATGTGATTTTGTTATAGTGAGCATCTGTTTTATGTACAGCTGATATGGTGTAGTGGTAAATCACTGTGGCTATGGTGTGCAGGGTCCTGGTTTCGAGACTTGCAAAGGCTGATTATTTTGTTGCTGGGCAGAGCAAGGGCTGTTAGTTACAGAGTGACTAAAACACTTTTAAGCAGTTGTAGGCAGGTTTGTACAATGGTAAACAATGGTAACGTCTGGTTAAATATTCTTACAGTCAGTTAGCCTTTAAATTGCTTATCCTGTGTAGGTGCTTACTCCTGCTTACCCCCGCACTAATTTAGAAAGTAAATAAAATGGGTCATGGTAAAGTGGTAGATTTAAACACTTTATACATTTTTACACTATTTGCTGTATGGCATTGATCATTCATTACATATTATAACTTTGTTTAGTATCCCTGATTCATGTTTACGTATACTGTATGAGGCACTTGTGTTTATCTGTGGATTTTACCACATTATTACAATGACACCTCACATCTGCACTTAATGCAGTACTGCAGTTCACATGTATATGTTATTTAGTAGGTTATACAGCAAAAAAGTGTTCATGCATTGCTTTCACATGGAAAATGGAATTTACTACAGTGAGGATCAAACCGGAAACCACTACACTATTGCAGTACTGGCTCTACTGAATGTATCTTGAATGTATCTTGCTATTTACCTTCTTGTGCCATTTAAGCTAGAGAATGCGTAGCTAAGCAATGGGCAAACCCAAGCAACTATGGTTAAATTTAATCAGTTTGATAAAAAAAAAAAATTGTAGTGTTATTTTCTCTAAGAAGGGACAGGTTTCACTTGTTGCTGTCGATTTCTGCATGCATCTGCATATTTGACAGAAATCCTGGTGTGTTTCTGTTGCTATGAGCGTAGGCTTTTCCTGGAAAGTGGGGCTTTGACCTAATGCAATGGCTGTGGATGTGTTTTGTCCTGCAACATGTCACGTTTGTACACTAGCAGTCCCACTTTGGGCATTTAAAAAGGTGGCAACCCCCTATATGAGTGTTCTCGCTCATTGTAATTGCCAATTGGCAATTCTTGAGTGCAGGGGCATGTATATTGTGAGAGTTCTGCTCTCAGACCCACCCCCTGCACTCGTTCATGCTCTGTGTCCATTTAGGAGCAGAGACAGTGCGCCCTTATAACTATGCATGGCGCTCTAAGTTGCCGCTCATAAACAATCATTTCCATGCAGGAATAAGCTATTCCTGCACGGAAGTTTATTGAATCCCTGGGACAGTCTTAAGCTGATTATATAAACACATTTATTACCAGATTTAAAATGATCTGATTCTGGAAGTTTACTTGTATGTCCTTTATACAAGTACATGAAGTTTCTTTATATAGTATACACATTTATTACTAGAGTTGAACTGATCTAATTCTGGAACTTTACTTGTCTGCCCTTTATAACATAAGGTTGAACTTGTGGCTGTAATGACACATAATATTTATGATGCACTCTTTTCCTGCATGGGATCTGAGCTCTTGACTGTACTGTCACTTTTACCATGCATTATTGACATTAAATTTTGTATTCTGTAAACTAGCAAAACATCATTTAATATCTGTGAACGCTTTTTGTCTCTGTCTGTATTAATATATTATTTATGCATTGCAACACTTTAATACAAAGCTCTTAACAATGACTGCTAAACAAAACAATAATACAAATAATTAATTTGTCAAATCTGTAACTGTAAACTCTTTATTCTGTTGCTTGTTTTTCTCTGAGCGCCCCCAATATGAATGTTGTTATACCTGCAGCTCACTTGCAAGTCTCTTAGTTTATTATTAATTGCATTTATCATTTTGATTTGGGTTTTTGAAGTTTTTTGAGTCTGAGAACACTGACCTTGCAGACTGTTATTCTATTTTCAAATATTTCTAATTTTTTTGGAGATATCCAACAATGTTGTATTTATTTGGCCTAAGGGTTGTTGGACAACTTGTTGTATAAGCTGGTCAGCAGACTTTAGGTCTTCTAAGATGAATGTTTGAGTTTAGTTTTTAATGTTGAGCTCTTTTTGTCTTCCTTATTTGTTGCTCTGGATCTCTTACTGGATATCACCTTATTTTGGCTTTTGTTGTCTGCAGCTCCTTTTATCTGATTCACTTGCCGTTTTTCTTTTTAGTTTAGTGATTTTGTTTTATGCTGTTTATTAGTCTGAGTAAGTGTCCATCAGTAAAAGTTTGTTGGCAGCAAATAAATAAAAAAGAATACTTAATATAATAAGCTTTCCTCTAGCAAATAAATAAGTGCATGTAAAGGCAACTGTGTATCTGGTTCTCATGTCTACATGAAGACAATGTGATAAGGAGCAATAAAAATAGAATACTTTTTTCTTTCAATGGCTAGGAAATAATGTTTTCTGAAAGCATTCAAGCATTTTCTCATTCTGGGAGAGGAATAAAGATAAGACAAAAAGAGACAGCACTTAGAAGCATAGGCTGTTCCATCCATCTTAGCATGGATAACCTTCCTTATAGGTTAATCCAAGTCTGTAAGTGTGGCTGTCAGTCTCTGACAATTGTTCCTACTAGGAGGGTTAAACTTCAATATTTGAAGATGTACATAGTTTTGTGTGTTAGTATTATTAATAGATTTTAGGGGTGTTCTGGGGTGTGTGTTTTTTGAGGGCCTTCACTGAAATAAAATGTTTTGCAACATGTGACATAGGTTCAAATGGATAGGACAAGAAAGAACAGTATAAAAGATCAACCTGCCAAACATTAGTGTATGCATGTAGTACAAAACTTGGAATTAGACATTAGAAAAGCTGTTACACATAACAAGTGGGAATAATAACTTCTTAACATAACGACAAAACTTTCTATATTATATCTTTATATGTAAATGGTCTTGCAGATATATACAAAAAAAAAAGAAAGAGTAGTGAAATCTTTTAAAAATGTAGAGTGCAAATAGTTATGCTACAGGAGACACATTTGGAAAGAACTGAGGATGTGAATTTGCTAAAGAAAGATTTTCAGGATGCTTATTCAGCAGAATATCTAGGACAAAGGAAAATGGAAGTACTTATATTAATTGCAAGAGGAGCTCCAATAGTGATAGAATAGTATAAAAAATATAGTAATGGTAGATTTGTAGAACTAAATGGCAATTGGCAAGGAAGGCAGATTACACTGGCATGTATTTATATTCCACCTAAAAGTACTATAATGGAGCTTAAGAAAATTCTGGGAGAAATATTCAGCTTTCAGCAGGGAATGATACTTATAGGTGGGGACTAGAATTTGATTTGCAGCAGTGAGGACGTATCTGGGGCC
Organism: Protopterus annectens; assembly: GCF_019279795.1. Classification (NCBI taxonomy): domain Eukaryota; kingdom Metazoa; phylum Chordata; order Ceratodontiformes; family Protopteridae; genus Protopterus; species Protopterus annectens. The sequence continues at coordinate 460,731,146 of NC_056730.1, read as the reverse complement.
CAGAAGGGAAAATATAATAAAATTGGGTAGATTTTTGAAGAAATTATGAAAATATTTGGCATAGAAGATGCAAATTCAGTAGAAGGAGTTCATAGTAAATGTATGTATTATTCCCCAAGATACAAAAATTGAGCTAGTCTAGACAGTAATTATATTTCACAGGAACATGTGCATTTAATTGAATGTTTTGATACACATCCAATAGCTATTTCAAGATAATGCACCAGTAGTAATGAAAATAAAACTACAGGATAATGAAATAAAAATGAGACATTGGTGTTTTCCCACCTATCTGTTGAAAAGAGAGGAATTTAAGGAATTGATAGTGGAAATTATTCAGGAGTTATTAGAGAAGGCAGGTTCGTCTCCCACATGTTATTGTGGAAACAATGGCAGAACTTGGCTAGGCTTATAAGGGCCCTAGGACCATTAGCCTAATGACTTCCTATGATCCTATGATCTTATGAAAATATAGCTAGGGAGTGGGATAAAATTAAAGTGGAGGTTAAAAATAGATTAGAAATAAAAGAAAGAGAGATATGGTTAAGAAGCAACAAGAATTATGTAAAGGGATTGATAAAGGTTAAAGTATTGCAGAATAGGGAGAAATCTCACAGAACAAGATGTGGAGCAATTGCAGAATGCTAAACAGAAGATAAAGGATTACCTCAGTAATATGCATGAGTTTAGAAAGACTGCTGTTAATCAATTACTTTTTTGACAATAAATCCAGAACACAAAAATTTTAGCACAACTCAGGCAACAGAAAGTAGAAAGAGTTGTTGCCAAACTTAGGGGGGCATATAACAAGAAAGATAACAGGAAATCCTGTAGAGGTACAAGAAATATTTCAGAAATTTTATAAAAATCTTTATAAAGCAGAGAAATATGGAAATCAAGAAAAAGGTACAAATGAAAATGTTTATGGAAGAATTAAATATGCCAAGGTTAGAAGTAGATAAGGTTCAATTACTAACAGTTAGGATAGGAGGAGATGAGATAAAAATGGTGATATATAAACAATCTACAGGAAAGTCCCCAGGAATAGACAGTATTCCTGTGGAAGTTGGGATGCTAGGAGGGGAAAAACTGATACAGCTCTATAAAGTTTTGTTTAACAGTATTTTAAGAGAAGGAGATGCACCAACATCCTGGAAGAAAGCAGTGGTGGTGGCTGTAATACCCAAAGAGGGTAAAGGCTAATCAGCTCCAGCTTCATATAGGCCCATTTCAATTCTAAATAATGACTATGTGTTTATGTCTATAATGCCTAAAAGAATAGCAACGATGGTGCTAAGATTGATATATATAAGTCAATCAGGTTTTATGGAGATAAGGCAAACATTTGACAACAATAACAGAACAATGATGATCCAGAGGGAACCAGAATGTAAGAAAATACCACTGTTGTTGGTGGGTCTTGATGCAGAGAAAGCATTCAACAGAGTAAGCTTGGATTTTATGAGCAGGGCAATGGAAGCATTTATTTTATTATTTTTTTATTTATTATATTTGTTAACTGGATAATGTTCGATTGGGCCAGGAGCCTGTTTTCAGTGGAGGCCTGGGGAAAAAAGCTCCAAAACAGTAACAATACTAACAATGCTAACAATAATAATTATATACAAAACAAATACAAATTCAAATAGTGTGTACAATATATACAGCGAGGCAATAACAGAGACACCAACACAGTTGCAATTACATATACAGTTAAGAGCAATGTTTCACATGAACTCATGTCCAACAGTGCAGCAGGAAGATGTAAAGTATAAGCAATTCAGCATAGGGATGAAGTGGGATGGATAGAAGTAGCAGAATAAGGGCTAGAGTTAGGAGGAGCAGAAATGAGTGATGTAGTTAGGGAGCTATGAAGAATTAGCCTGGAGTATGGCAGGAGCAAAGCCAGTGATTAGCTATGTAGTCCTTTAGGAGTTGTTTGAACTCATGATAGTTAGGATTTTTTGTGATGGGCTGAGGAAGAGTGTTCCAAAATTTGGCAATTTTGTAAGAATAGAGGGAGTCACCATGATAGTGTTGAGTGGGTAACTTTTAACATTAGTTTGTCAGAAGATCTGAGAGACCTGAGGTTAATCCTAGATTGGACTAGGTTAGAAAGAGCAGGGCAGTTGCTGGGTTGGTGGACTATTTTGTGGGCCATGGTAAGTTAATTGGGAAATAAAAGGTTAGAAAGTTCTAGCCATTTGAGCTGGGAGAGAACTGGGCAGTGGTGAGTCCCATGTGGGTGATTTGTGGCAGTTTTGTTGTAGCAGGATTCTAGGTTATTAAGGTCAGTCTTTCACAGGTTTATGAATATATGGGATCTGTACAGGAGGGTAGGAAGCAGGTGTGACCGAGCAGTGGCCAGCCTGGCACTTTGAGTAAGGTATGGTTTGGCCCTATAGAGGATGACAAGTTTGATGTGGACTTTTTTGATTGTCAGAGAAATATGTTTATCAAATTTTAAATTGTCATCTTTTATGAGACCTAGACATTTAGTCTGGTTTGTGGGCTCTATCTTGGTTCCATTGAAGGAGAGGATTGTAAGACAGGACTGGCATAGTTTCGATATTTTATTTCTGAAGACTATTATCTTAGTTTTATTTGGGTTTACTATGAGTTGATGTTCAGTGAGGTATTTTTCTATGTCCTGAAAAGAAGTTTGCATTTTTATTTGAAGTTCCTGGGGTGAGGGGGCTGAGCAGATAATTGTACCATCATTGGTGTACTGGACAATGGAGGTGACTTGAGTTGCTGAGCTGAGGTTGTTCATAAATATGCTAAAGAGGAGAAGACCAAGTATGTTAACTTGGGGTACACCCACTGAGATGGGGAGTAGGGGGGGAAATATTGTTCTCCCAATTAGTAGGCTGCTATCAATTAAAAAGATAGCTATGGAACCAGGACAGGGATGATGAACTGAGGCCATAAGATGAGGGTTTGTTGAGTAGTAGTTGGTGGGAAATCAAAGGCTTTGGACATATCAAGAAAGATAGATGAGACAAGCTGGCCTTCATTTAAGAGATGATGAATGGTGTTAGTGAAAGTTATTTGGGCAGTGCTTGTACATCAGTCTGACAGAACAATGAAGGAAACCACCAGCAATAGCAAAAAACACAGTTTGATATCACTTTCATCTCAAAAGACTTCTTCAGAATGAAATAAAATACGCACAGCAACATCCCCTTATATACCAAACCAAAATAATTACCTAATAATAAAAATGACTGTATTCCTTTTGCTAGTGCACTTTAAGTAATTGATTGTTTTATTAGGTAATTATTTTGGTTTGATATATAAGGGGATGTTGCTGTGTGTATTTTGTTTCATTCTGAAGAAGTCTTTTGAGATGAAAGTAATATTAAACTGTATTTTTCGCTATTGCTGGTAGTTTCCTTCATTGTTCAGTCAGACTGGTGGTTTGGTTTTTATTAGTTTTTGCTGCTGCTTCATCCTTGGGACTGTTGTTTTTCTTAGTACTTGTACTATGTTTAGGTCTAAAGCCATGTTGAGAACTGGATAATAGGTTTTGACTAAGGAAGTGGTTAAGGAGTTGATTGTGGATGCATTTTTCTAAGATTTTTGCAAGGGGGGAAAGGATGGCTATGGGATGGAAGCTAGTTAGTTCTTTAGAGGAGCCCGCCTTTGTGGAGGGGAATGATGTGTGATATTTTTCACAGAAATGGGACATATTGTTCTGCAACAGAATGATTAATCAGGTTAAAATTAATAAACATATTTGCATCCATTTGCAAAGAAAATAAGGGACTCAGAAATTCAATGATATAATTGGTGTGGTAGTCAAGAAAAACTGGCTTAATTTCAGATGATATTATTTTATACATGATAAAAGCAGAAAATGACATTTCAGTGTTGTGGAACATTTTGAGACAGTTTCAAGTCTTTTTGGGATACAAAATTAATGAAGCTAAAACAAAGGTGATAGCTATAAACTCTATACCCACACACAAATTGATTCAGCAATATCCATATTTATAGAGACATGATAAAATGAAGTACTTAGGAGTATGGATTAAAAATAATTCAGTTTTGGTAGCTACTGATATGTGAGAAGAGACTGGATGGAAGATAATACAATAACTAAGAAATTGGAAGCTCTGTTTTGTAGATATGGATAGAAAAATACAAGTAATTAAAATGTTTTAGTCCCTTTAGTTTTAGACACAGGTAAGGTATAACTGTGATTAGGGATACAGACAATAGACAAGAGGGGCCTGGAATTAATTGGAGAAAACCAGCAAAGGAACCAAGGTACTGGGGGCAAATAATTAGATAGGGAAAGGTAATACAATGGGAAGAGGCCAATAATTTATTTGGACTGCAGGCTAGAGATTGCATTCCCTATCAAGTCTGATATTAGAGTACAGGCAAAGAGAAAGAACTAGGGGATCCTAAGCAAAAGATGAGCACTGGTAGAGTTTTTAGTAAAGTCTAGAATAGAAGCTGCTGTTAAAAAAGGGATAATTAGTAGAGCATGTAAAGTATTGCATAATAACTTTAAGAATCAATCGGAGGAGGTTAGAAAGGATTGGGAAGAGAGATTGAGTAAGCAATTCACAAAGAAAGAATGGGGCCACGCAATATATGCATGTCTCCCAAATATACAGCAAGTTCTAGAAGATTTAGACTCTTTGCTTGGAAGTGTTTATATAGGTATTTTATACCCCAAGTAGACTCCAAAGAATTTTTCTTCAGGTAGATAGCAAATGTTGAATATGTGATAGGGAAGAAAGAGGTAATTGGGAAACATATTCTTTGGCAGTGTAATGAGTCGGCAGACTTTAAAAGTTCCCTGCAGACTACTGTATTAGAAACACTGGGTAAGCAAATTGATGTAGCAAAGGAAGTGATTTTTGAGGTATGGTATAGACTCAGAATTGCCTAGACATAGTAAGGCATTTGTCAAAGGAAAAATATACTTTAAAATGATCAAAACACGGTAGGTTCAGGTTAAGGCACTTTAATCTTGCAGCAAGGAGACAAAAACATGCTATTACAGAGTTTGTCTAACCAGAAACAGGAATTTTTTTATACATTCTCTAACAAGACATTGCCTACCAAGCTGATGTAACAAATTACCAGTCTATTCATCATCACTTGTTGACCATCAGTCTCACGAATTTCTGCTGATTTATCAATTTTTGTGAGAAACTTCCTGAGGAAAACAATGTGGACTTGATTACCACCAGTTAGATACATGTTATGTTACCATTCAAGGTACTATGGCTAATTCAAGCACAAAGCTAGCAGTTCATTTCTCTAATAATCCTTTGTCTACATTATCTCTAAGCTTCTGCAGCTGTACATGTTCTCATGCTTCGAACAGAGCTGATTGTTTAGAATCATTACATTTACAGACTATAGTATTGTTCATTCATTCGTTCCTGACCTAGCAGATAAGCACCTGCTTCTCAAGTACATTTCCAAAAAGACATAAACATGAATATTGCTGTGCTAGCAATTACCATGTCAGAGGGCATCTTGCAAGTTTCAGAAAGCATACTGCAGTTTTCAAAAAGCATCTTTTTCAGTCTCATATGAAACTCAATGTATATATAACACAGTGCATATAAAATAGAATGAAAAATGTGTTAATTCTCCTAACTATTAATTAGCATTAAGCATACACACATTAATACATATTTTTCTAACATTTCCCTCCTGTTAACACTTTTTAATTCTATTTTCAAAAAGAATAAACAGTTTGCGTCTTTCCCTAACCTCTTCCAATCAGGATTTGCAGTTAAGAAAGTCATTCAGTTTAAACTTTTATGAAAGTGTTTCACATTCTAGCAGCTCTTCAAATTCAGTACTTTGATACATAGTCTCAGATATTGATATGTCTATAAATTTTTTGATTAATTTCTTCATGCAGGGGATTCCACAACAAACACAAACTCCTATAAGGAGTAATCCCACCCCAATGGCAATCAAAATGTTCATTAGGATGGAACCCCACCCCCCGAATAAATTCTGGAAAAAGTCCATCAGAGGGTTTGGGCCTGGTTTGGTCATGGCCAACACTTGCTGAATTACCTCAAGATGGTCATTAATCTCCTGCTGATGATCTGGAATAAACGCACAGCATTCTTCTTTGATTAAAGAGCACGTCCCACCCCTCGCCGCTAGGGTGAAATCAAGAGCCATTCGGTTTTGGAGCACTACAGTTCTCATGTCATTCAGTTTATCAGTTATCAGTTCAAGAGCAGAAAAAGTTGCATTACTCATCACTTTGAGAAGTTTAGACAGTTTTCGCAGCTCCCAAATCGATTTAACTGCACCATATGCAGGTAATATGCCTGCCCACGATATGACAGCATCACTCAAGTCCATGTGCGCAAGTTTGGTTCCCACACTATGATGGTCTTTCCAGCCTGCCTCGATCTGTCCCACTGGATTCTCAGGTTTTTTAACAGTCTTTTTGGTTACATCTCGGGTATTTTGAATACTTCCCTGAGGTAAAACTGCAGTGTGTCGTATGGCCGGGACCAGGTATCCCAAAAAACAACTGCCAGACCAATTCTCAGGTAACCATTTATATGCTTTTTTACCACACACAAAATAACAGTCCTCTACTTTAGTTGTTACTTTGTTACGAAATGACTGCCCTGCATGAAACATTTTCCTATCTATTACAGATAACTGTTTAAAAAGTACAGGATTACGTTGTACCTGATCAAGAGTCTTATGCATAGATTTAAGAAATGAGTTATAATCTGTACTACAAGATCCACCTAGATCATTCGCTTTTGTATAACATTTATATTGTACAGTGACATTACACTTGCTCCAACCCACTTAAATGGTATCATTTTTGTAAAAACATACAATTCCTTTTTGTGTCACAGGCAAATACAGTGCTACTTTATCATATGCTTTAATAGCAACTGTGTCAAAAACCAGATTTTCCCAGGTCTCATTGACCCCTAGGGGGATAGCAGCCATCAATAAACCCCCGTATGCTGTTGGTATGGCCGTGCAAACCCAGCAGTTTGAAACATTAAAAGTCTCAGCATACACACGTGTAATTGCCTGATAAGTGTTAAAGTTCGGATGCCAGTCTATGTTTGGCCCATCACGTTTAATCAGTTCAACTTTTGTGGCAGGAAAAAGGAATGGCCACAACAAAAAGAACAATGTAATTAGCATAGCTATCAAAATGATCATGCAAATTTTCTGAGGTTGCTCAATGTCTCTATTCACTCTATACCTGGCCATTTTGTTCTCGTTGTACAACAGTAACAAGGTTTTTGTCCAATTCAAAGTTCTTAACCAATTTACAGTGTGTCAAATGAATCCAGGATGCGCGCTCCACAATCTTGACTGCAGTGGGTGTCGACAGTAGTACCTGGTATGGCCCTTCCCACTTCGGAGAACTCCAATTCTTTTTCTTCACAATCTTCACCCAGACCCAGGTGCCTGGGGCTACTGCTGCTTCCGATTTCGGTTGCTCTTTATCTGAAACAAAATTTAACTGCAAAAGTTTGTTATTCAAAAATCATCTCATATACCCTGCAAGTGAACTGTCAGCCTCTTGCTCTGCAGACATGAGAGATTTCCACTGAGGTGTATAATATGCCCTCCCAAACAAAGTTTCAAAAGGAGTCAATCTCTTTGCATTTGGAACAGTTCTCATGCTCAACAGTGCTAGAGGCAAACAGTGCACCCAGTTCTTTTGTGTCTCACTCATCAATTTCCTAAGCTTATTCTTCAACACCCCATTGTGCCTCTCTACTAATCCTGCAGATTGGGGGTGATATGCGCAGTGATTTTTTAACGATATCCCGAAATAGCGACTAAGTTGTTGCACTGTTTGGTTCACGAAATGTGTACCGTTGTCACTATAAATCTTTTCCGGTATGCCAAATCTAGATATAATTTCTTTAACAAGGACCTTTGCAACAGTAGCTGCATCTGGATTTTTAGTTGGAAAAGCTTCCACCCATTTGGAAAACATATCTATAATGATAAGACAATACTTTTTATTCTCACATTTATTCAATTCTGTAAAATCCATACAAATAGTATGAAAAGGATACGGTGGTGTAGGGAAACTCCCTTGCTTAGGTTTCAATGCCCCTTGTGCATGATGCTTGTTACAAACATGGCATGCTGCACAAAAATTTTTGTATAATTAGTAAATCCATACGTTGTAAACACTTGATTCACTAACTGCACCATCCCCCCTGTTGAGACATGGCTCTGCCCATGGCTCAACAAAGCTGCATATCTAAACAAGTTAGATGGTAGAATTGGTTTCTTTTCCTTGGAGATGTACAGTCCCTTCTCAAGGATTGCTCCTCGTTTTATCCACTTTTGTTTTTCTACATTTGTAGTAAGTGTCTGCATTGTTTTTAACATTTCTAAATCTAAAATCTCAGAGGGTTGTAATTCCTCACTCAAAAGAAAAGCTTCTGAGGCTGAAGCTGCCTGTTTTGCAGCTGTGTCAGCCCTCACATTACCTTTTGAAATTCTATCCTGTTGCTTGGTATGAGCTACGCATTTGCAAATAGCTACTTTTTGAGGTAACTGAATAGAGTCTAATAAATCTAAAATGAATTGCGCATGATTAATTGGTTTGCCAGTAGATGTTATCATTCCTCTATTTTTCCACTGCTGCGCAAAAACATGTACAGTAGAAAAAGCATACTGACTATCAGTAAAAATATTCACTTTCTTACCTTCTGCTTAGGAACATGCCTTTGTCAAGGCAATCAATTCTGCTGCTTGTGCAGATAAGTTGTGTGGTAAAGATTTAGCTTCTAAAGTCTCAGTATCAGAAACAACTGCATACCCCACTAGAGTCTGTCCTGTAGGACGCCTCTTGCACGAGCTGTCCACATAGTATGTCACCTTGGCATCATCCAAGGGAACATCTGTAAGGTCCTGTCTAGGTAATGTCTTTTGCTCAATTTCCTGCAGGCAGCAGTGCGGTTTGCCATCTGCAGGGGTTGGGAGCAATGTTGACGGATTCAAAGTTGTACATCGTTCAATTGTCATATGAGGTTGGCTCAACAGTATAGTCATACAGGAAAGATGTCTAGCAGGAGAGAGATATACTACTTTCTCTTGTAGTAAAATGATTGCGACTGCATGAGGCACTCTCAATGTGAGAGGGTGGAATAACACTACTGAGGCCGAAGCCTGCACTGCCATTGCAGCTGCAACTACTGCTTGTACACAGTGGGGCAAGGATCGCGCCACTGGGTCTAGCTGTGATGAATAGTAAGCTGATGGGGCGTTGTTTGTCCCCATGTTGCTGTGTCAACACTGATGTCATATAACCTTGCTTACAGTCTACAGTTTGGAAAAATCGCTTATGATAGTTTGGTAATCCTAAAACTAAGGAAGATGCTATCAGTTGTTTTAGCTTGCAGAAAGCTGCTTCTGCTTCTGGTGTCCACTGTAATAAATCCTGTGCTGCCATCGGCTTTTTGAATATCAAATTAGTCAGTGGAGCAGATTCCAAAGCATAATTTGGTATCCAACTCCGACAAAAGTTAGTGGTTCCCAGGAAGGACATAATTTCCTTCTTGGTAGTTGGTCTAGGTACTTGTAATATTGCTGTTTTTCTGTCTTCATCTAATATTCTGCCTTCTTTGGATATTACATATCCCAGGTATTTAACTTGTTTTCTCCAAAGTTGCAGTTTGTTTTTGTTTACCTTGTGTCCTTGAGTAGCTAAAAATTGTAATAATGCTATGGTATCCTCTCTACATTCTTGCTGGGTGGGGGCTGCCAGCAGAATGTCGTCTACATAAAGTAAAATCTGACTACCTTTCAGTGGGATAAATCCCTCCAGGTTGCTTGCCATTTCTTGTGCAAATATCATTGGACTTTCACAATATCCTTGTGGTAATCTCGTATACGTATACCGTTTCCCCTGAAACGTAAATGCAAACCAATGTTGGCTGTCGGGGTGTATCGGTATTGAGAAAAATGCATTACTAATATCTACCACAGAAAAATACTTCTGCTGAGGCTTCAAATCATTCAGTAAGGTGTGCGGATCTGGCACCGTTGGTGCCCTGGGTATAACTGCATCATTTACAGCCTGTAGATCTTGGACCATACGCCATTCCCCGTTTGCTTTCCTAACAGGAAATAAGGGTGTATTACATGGTGAATTGGAAGATTCTATTAAGACTCCTTCCTTAAGTAAGGCTGCTATTATATGTTTAATCCCTATCTCTGCATCCTTTCTTAAGGGATACTGTCTTTTCTGAGGTCTAAATGCCGATTTTGGCGTAATGGCAACTGGTCCTGCTGTTCGAAGAAGTCCTACATCTGATTTTCCTGTTGACCAGAGAGTCTCTGGTATGTCTCATAAGGCTTTTTCCTCTTCTTCCAATAAGAGTAATACTCAGCTATTCTCTCTGGCCTGTGAGTGCACAGCTGGGTGTGTTTGTGTTATCCAATTCAATTTCTGCTTCTGTACTTCTTGTTCGGAGAGTTCTAATTCTGTCTGCTTTTCCCATCTTGTGACTTCTCCTAAGTCTGCCCATTTCAAACTTCTATTTTTGGTTAAGCTAACATGTGGCAATCGATTAGATTTGTAAAGTGCTAAAAATTCCTGGGGCAATGAACAGCTTATTACACTGTTTCCTTCTGTGTCCCAGTACAAGTTTTGTAACACTAGACTGTTTGCATGGTTTTGAAACAACTCCGCTCATATTCTTTATCAGGTCCTGGTCTATTACAGTAATATAGAGTACAATGCAACAAATGTTGTTTGTCAATGTCAAAGGAGGGGGATTTACTGATGGCTACGTTCATCAGTTCTTCGGTTACTGCCCCTGGACCAGTCGTAACCAAGTCCTGGCTGTACCAATAATATGTCTCACCCTCCGGTCGCACTACAAAAGTATCCATTTGTCGCTGTGCTTCCATACCCTGCATGGTTGGAACTACGGCTATGCCAAATATCTGCATTAAGTCTCTGCCCAAAAGATTTACTGGGCATTTTGCAGAAACCACAATTTTACTTTTCTGGGTCATTCCTGAAACGGGGTCTGTTATTGCTATATCATGGGAGAGTGGCTCCCAATACAGCTGTCCATTAGCTGCTTTCACTAGTATATAATCTGGTGATTCTGAATCTTCCGGTAATTTGGAAGGATGTATCAGGGTCCGTGAAGCCCCTGAGTCACACAAAAATTTGACTTCCCTCCCCTCTACTAGAAGTGTAACTTCTGGTTTTGTGTCTGCTAAGTAGAGCTCTAGGCTCAATAATGCTAAGTCTAAAATTTCATTTTCTTCAACATCTATAGATTCATGTACATCCTCTACCCCTTCTGTCACATCCTCTACCCTTGCTACCACATTCGCATTTGTCCTTTCCTGTTTGTTCTCATTAAGTGATTCCTGACTATCATATAGTCATTCCTCATCCTCCTTATCTTCCGTAGTCACCTTCTTATTTAGCCTGCAATCTCTTGCCAAATGTCCTTTTTTCCCGCATTTAAAACATTCACCCCTTTTCTTCCTTTCTTTGAAATCTTCTGATCGTTTATCAGATTGTTTGTTTCCCTGGGCATTTTTATTACCCTTTCTCCCAGTTTGTACTACAAAAACTTCTAACCCATCTTCTGCTGCAAATACTTGAGTTTTCTTCTTCTTTTTACTATTAAAATGCCTTTCTGCATGCCTTGCATATTCAAGTAATGGCTGCAATCTACTTGTTCGATGATCTACCATGTGTTTTGTAATAAAGCTGCTAATGGGAGTTATACTACCTTTTAAGAATGCATTCTTTAGCTGCTGCTCATATGGGAAATCATGTGTTTGACTTTTGGGTATCTGCATTCCACAGTGGTTATTAAAACACTCTAATAATCTAGCTTAATATCTATCAACCGTTTCACCTTCTTGTTGAATACACTGATTAATGCAAGTCCAATCAGCCCTAGGCTTCCATTTTTCAGAGATTCGGTCTGTCAGACCCTTTACTCTGTTATCCAATTCTGCATTACTATGTGGGAGTGGTCTAAGCTCTGCGTCATGGGGATTCCAGTCGCCACTGATCATGTGCCAATCTGGACCTACAATTTGTCTAACTACTTTTTCTACTTTCTCTCCATTCAAATGGTAACTTAATCTCATACCCTGTAAGTCTTCTAAAAATTTTCTAAAATTCACTTTCGGATGGGGAATTCCCTCCGTGGCTTTCCGGACATCTTCCGGTGTCCACGGTCTATAAACTAAGAGAGTCAGATCCTGTCCTGCCTGAGGATTTGGTACTTCTATGAGTGGACACATCCCTTCCTCACTCATAGCTTGTGATTTTCTATTCATTTCATATAATTCAATCTCCCCTCTCAAGTTACGTGTTCGAGACCTAGTCTCGATAGGATCCCTGACAAACAGTTTTGATGTTGTAGAAACAGCTGGGTATAGCGGAGGTGGATCAGCTTGTCCACTCGCTTCATATTCTGGTAAGAAAAGCGGAGGGGGCAAAGGAGGGGCCGTTGCTATTACCAAGTTATTATCTTCTTTGTCTAAGAACATTGCTTTTGAATTTTTCATCTTTTGTTCTCTGCGATTTGCTTTCTCAAGCCACCTATGTGCCTGAGGGACTGCTAGATGTCGTTGCTTTTTTAATTGACCTTTTGCGTCTGTTTTAAGTTGTCTGACAAGTTTAATAAGTGCAAGTTTATCTAAATTACCATCAAATTTATATTTATCAACCCATTTCGTATAATACTTAACATTATCGGCACGCTGTAATTGCATATATTTCGCGTCTTCAGTTAGGGGCGGGTCTCGGGAACTTTTCATGCACTGATTTCCCATATTGCCTTAGCTAAGCTGTAAATTGTTACGTAACCCTTCTTATCACATGGTACCACAGTTCTACACCTTTTCACAGTTTATCTAGAATAACTGTCTACCTATTCTGTTTCCCTGATCTATGACAAGACAGTAACCTTTTTTGTCCCTGATCTGCACATGCAAATCTTCCTGACAAAAAAACAGTTCTGCAACTAGTCCCTGATCTTAAAACAGAAAAAAGGTAAATTCCTCCTTACCTGACCCTCCGTGAGTTGATCCACTGGATTGTTGACTCGTCCTCCAATCCCAGATCAGAAACAGTGGCTGGCCTCTTTCGAACGACAATTCAGTCGGAGGTCTTTCAAAACAGAAGAGCCGATTTGGCCTCTTCTCCGTATGGGTACATGCCACCAGGCCCAATTCTGACCTAGGCCTAGAGCGAGAGATACTTTTCGGTCCGAAGGACCAAACTGTCAAAGGAAAAATATACTTTAAAATGATCAAAACACGGTAGGTTCAGGTTAAGGAACTTTAATCTTGCAGCAAGGAGACAAAAACATGCTATTACAGAGTTTGTCTAACCAGAAACAGGAAATACTTTCATTTTTATACATTCTCTAACAAGACATTGCCTACCAAGCTGACGTAACAAATTACCAGTCTTTTCATCATCACTTGTTGACCATCAGTCTCACGAATTTCTGCTGATTTATCAATTTTTGTGAGAAACTTCCTGAGGAAAACAATGTGGACTTGATTACCACCAGTTAGATACATGTTATGTTACCATTCAAGGTACTATGGCTAATTCAAGCACAAAGCTAGCAGTTCATTTCTCTAATAATCCTTTGTCTACATTATCTCTAAGCTTCTGCAGCTGTACATGTTCTCATGCTTCGAACAGAGCTGATTGTTTAGAATCATTACATTTACAGAATATAGTACTGTTCATTCATTCGTTCCTGACCTAGCAGAAAAGCCCCTGCTTCTCAAGTACATTTCCAAAAAGGCATAAACATGAATATTGCTGTGCTAGCAATTACCAGGTCAGAGGGCATCTTGCAAGTTTCAAAAAGCACACTGCAGTTTTCAAAAAGCATCTTTTTCATTCTCATATTAAACTCAATTTATATATAACACAGTGCATATAAAATAGAATGAAAACGTGTTAATTCTCCTAACTATTAATTAGCATTAAGCATGCACACATTAATACATATTTTTCTAACACCTTGCTGAGTCTAATTTTGGTGGTTGCCAAAAAAGAAATTACTAGAAAATGGAAATCAAAGTCTAAACCAACTATACTAAAAGTAATGAATATAGTAACAAAGATAAAACAACGGGAAATAGGATCTTTAGAAAACGGTAAGAGCAAATTACATATTAAAAAATGGAACTGTGGGAACAATAGATACAGCATAACATTTTGGAGGAGGAATGAGGTTTAAAAGGAGGCTATGTAATGAGCTATGTAATGTTTGAATGACAATGTCTGGATAGATTATAAACAATGTACAATGTTTGCAACTAAAAATATCTCAGTATGATCTGTTTTCATTTATATAAATGTATGGTTGTCTATGTCATATGTGATAATTTAACAAAGATGTTTCTTGTTTAACAAAAGACCCAATCTTAACAAATGCTGTTAAGATCAGGTCTTTCAAAAATAACTGGTAGTGTCGCTAGCAAAGCAGAAGTCAAAACATCTACTTTTTTACCTGCTGTCAATTCCTACAATCCACTCCTGACTCAGATTCAAAGTGTTTCACTGACATATCTAGCCAGCTGTTTAGCAACCCTCGCTAAGTGCTTTACTGGCTTTAAAAGCCACCAAAACACTTTGTGCTTTTTTTTTTTTTACTTTTTTCTGTAATGAGTAAGTACATGGAGCAAATAAATCTCCATACACTACAAAGAGTTATGGTTGACTCTCTGATCATAAATACATATTATCTGTTCTCAACATGGATGCCAAGATTCACCTCTTGCGTTTGCCCTCGAGGTGAATTTCTTAGCATTGATGTCTCTAAAATATAATAAGCAGATTACGATCAGAGAGCAAATCATGATCCTCTATGCTATATGTTTATGAAGTAGTCATACATTACTATACAGTCATTTAAAATAGTTAACATCACTGCTGTACTAACATGTCACTGATATTTTACATTACAAATAATTTAACACTCAGACATCCATTTTTATAGCTTTTCAGTGTTTTTATAAAGTCTGCCTGCATTCTACTAGAACTGCAACAACTGTCCAAGAATCAGTTTATCTGTCTAATGCCTCTTCCATATTTTGATATTCTGGTGACTATTGGGCTTATACCTTACATCGTCTCAGATCTCTTTCTCTGACAGTTCAAGCTGCTTCTCTTCTTAAACAGGCACTTTTGTCTTGGTGACTAGTTATAACTCTAGATACTCATACAACTCTTGTAAAATATTTTATCCTTGCCTTTTCTTCTTCTTCTTTCGGCTTTTCCTGGTTAGGGGTCGCCACAGCGGATCATCTGTCCACTCATGATTGCCAGTGGAGTTTTTTTTTTTTATGGTGTCGAGTGGTCACCCCTCGGTGATGCAACGGTTAGCATTGCCACCTCACAGCAAGAAGTTCTCTGGTTTGATTCTCAGCTGGGATGCCTTCTGTGCGGAGTCTGCATATCCTCCCTGTGGTCGCGTGGGTTTCCTCCGGGTACTCCGGTTTCCTCCCACATCCCAAAGACATGCAGTAGGTGGATCAGACACTCTAAATTGGCCCTAGGTGTGAGTGTGTGCATGTGTGTGCCTTCTGTGGAAGTTTGGGTGCCGAGCTGTCAACTTGACACCATAAAAAAACTCCACTGCCAATCATGAGCAGACAGATGATCCGCTGTGGCGACCCCTAACCGGGAAAAGCCGGAAGAAGAAGAAGAAGAAAAGGCAAGAATAAAATATTTTACAAGAGTCGTATGAGTATCTAGAGTTATAACTTGCCTTTTACTGGTTATAATTCCTCCTCCTTAGATGTATTTAACTTGAAGAATCAAATTCTGTTATTTACCTACAATCTTCATTCTTCTCCACAGGCAATATAAGATTTGGGTTAAACTGTTTTAACGGTAACAGCAAACTCAGATTTCTTATCTTCTCATGAATGCTGAATTTTGACTTTATCTTGCTTCTGCAAACAACACACTTTCTTTCCTTGAATGTCTGTCATACCAGTATTTATGTCCCTGCTGATTCCTTTCCTATTTTTTTCTGTTCTCTGACTTTTCCTTGGTTCTTTGGCATTAGTAAATAAGCTGAAGTGGGCAATTTGCTCCTTAGCCTTTTTCCATCAACTACAAAGATGGGAAGAAAATGGATTAATGTAAAAAAGAGTATTTCTTTATTGCAAAATTGTGAGATTTTGGTCCTCATTACTACATCTAGTGTTCTTTTTCATCATTTTCTTCACTGTCTGAGGGGTTCATTCTACATGTCCATTTGATGTTTGGTACTCTGGATTTATGAAATGTGTAAAATTCCATTCTTGTTCAAAGCTTTTGAATTCAAGGATCATAAATTCTAGACCATTGTGGATTGAAACCATTAGGCATGCATAGCCTGGTAAATATGCACTTCAAAATATTGATCACACTGTCTTTGTAGCATTCATAACTTTACATTACCTCAGGATAGCTGGAAAAAAATATCTCATACATATCAAATAAATTGCTTCTTTAAACTGAAACAATTATGTTTCTTATAGGTTCATAAGTTCATAGGTGGTTACTTAGCTATTGACCCAAAGGTCTTTATAAGCCTAGCCATGTGTACCCAGTATAATACTAGAGAAACCCAATATAAAGGATCTTGCCTAAACTGGAGATCATAGTTAGCAATGACTGCCTATATCTAGGAGGGTCATAGGTGAAATCCCCTGCAGGAATTTACGGTTTCCCATCCAGTCATCCAGGCTACACTTAAATAGTGTCATAGAGAGTCATCTCTGTTTGATATGCATTGGTAGCCTATTCCAGAGGAGCTGCAATCTCTGAGAAACATATCTGTCTCTCCAGCAGGTCTTATTTATGTCACAGGCCAGGTTAAGGTCCCTGGAGAGTGCAGTATTTCCATTAGGTTTGGATCTGAGATTGCTCTGTAGGCCAGACACAAGTCTCCTCTATGTAGTCTGTATGCTACTGAGTATAGTCACAGCAACTTCAATCTGTCAGTGTTGAGTCTGTCCATGTAGGATATGTGTTTAAGGCCTAGGATCCTTTTTGTGAGGTACTTTTGTGGCCTCTCCAGCTGTTGTAGGTGTCTGGTCAAGTACATTCGAAACAGGGCGTTATATTCGATGATTGATCTAATGAGGGATGAGTGGAGAGGGATGATGACCTCTTTCTTCCTGGATGCAAAACCATTGGTTATAATATGTGCCACATAGAAGGACATTCTGACTACAGTGGCAATGTGGTAGTCGAAGGTGAGGTGGCTGTCGACCTGGGTGCCCAGATCTCTTATGGCTCCTTCAGTGTTCAGTGGGCTCCCATCAACATGGTAATTTGTGGGAACTGAGTTTTTTCCAAAGGGGATGATAACGTATTTTTTGGCATTAAGCTTCAGGCCATGGTTCTGACACCAGTCATTGGTCTCAGAGAGGCCCTTTTGTAGGATGTCTGCATCACTTGGGGAGTTGATAATAACTCCTAGCTTGCAGTCATCAGCGAACTTGGTCAGCCAGAGTCCTTCTGTGTTGGCCTGAACTTCTGAGAAGTAGATGCCAAACAGGAGAGGGTCCAGAACTGAGCCTTGTGGGACTCCACTCATGACTGGTTGACAGTCTGACTTGGAATACGCAACTTTCACTCTGTGAGTCCTGTCTGTTAGCCAATTTGCAACCCACCTAGTGATGTAAGGATTGATGCCTAGTTTGGTAAGGTTATCAATGATATCTGAATGGGGGAAGGGTATCAAAGGCCTTGGCCAGGTCAAGGTAGGCTGTATACACTGCCTTACCCTCATCCACAGCCTTGGTGACTGTTTTGAAGAAGTCAGCGAGGTTCAGCAGGCAGGCTCTTCCCTTGACAAAGCCAAATTGTGTGGGGTCAAGAGTTGGGAGATTGCCTATATCTTTGTTAAGTAGGTCCATGATGATGCTCTCCATAGCTTTGCATACCAGACTCATCAGGCTAATGGGGTGATAGTTCCCAGGGTCTGTAGTTGCTCCCCCTTTATGGAGTGGGATGACTGTAGCAGTGTGCCAGTTGTTGGGGACATAGCCTGAGGTAAGGCTATGATTGAACAGGGCACACAGATGTGGTGCCAGTTTGTTTTGTAGCTGATGTAGGATGCAGCCAGGGATATTATCAGGTCCCATGGACCCTGTATTCTTAGCTTTGGACAATGCAGCTTTTACCAGAGATGCAGAAATGGTGGGTACCAGGCTTTCTTCTGGTATTGTGATATGGTCCTTGGGGGGGGGGGGTAAAGTTGGCAATGAATCTGTCCGCTAGTATGTTGGCTATATCTATTGGCTCAGTATAGGAGGTGCCATTGTGCAATAACTCAGAGCAAATCTGGGTACTGCATTGCAAGTATACTTCTGCATATTTAGAAACATCCTCTGTATTCTCAGACATGTCTTGCCAGTACATATTCCTTAAATTGTTTTCCTAGCTTCAAAGGCATTAGAGCAATTGCATCTTGAATTTTAATGAGGGTGTGTTCATTTCTGATGTATTTTAATAGGACATTGTTATAATTAGATTGAAGAAATACATGCCCTGGGATTTAGCCTACTGCACTCTGGCTAAGATTACTGTGGATAACCTGAGGTGTGCAATGTGGTCCAAAGGTGATTCCAATTAATCAGCAGAATTCCCATGGCCCAAACTGCTACTAATTAAGAAACCTCCTCACAGAAATGGAAGGCTCAGCAGTGAGAGATTGTTTCCTGCTACTGCTGACAGGAATGTCATGAAGAGATGTGGCAAGGAAGTACCACGTACACACCTAGGCATGTCAACATGTGCAACATAGCAACCCTGTGAGAATGTCTGGAAGCCAAAGTAATGGCCTTCAGCAATGTTTACATCTATTTAAATGTGGTGGAAATAGGTGCATAGGGCAACAGCATTAAGAACAGAGAAAGCAGAGGAATAGCTAAGGACTCAGGGAAGATAAAAGTGGGAGTGGGAGGGAGAAGAAGAGTATATATTTTTTGAAAAACACAAACCCATTTTTATTTTTCTTTGAGAGAGAAAGTTGGAAAAGGATGTACAGGAAAGGCAGAGGGTGAAAAGAAGGGAGAGGGTCAGAAGCAGGGCACACAAACATGAAACAGACATTAAAAAACAGGGGAAGCACTGACACAAAGGGAGGGTGTTGACATTGGAACTGTACACATACAGACAAAGGCAGGACATTGAAGATGGGTAGGACTGGTCATCAGTGGGGAGGGAGGTGACATACAAGGAAGGGGAGCACTGATAGGGATAGGGTGGGTGCCCTGCTCCTGTTCCCATCCTGCCTGGCCTAGATCTAGGGAGACATCTGTCACCACCCTGACCACCCTCCCCACTGTGCCCTGCTTGAGGTGGTTAAGGCACCAAGAAGACTGTTTAAGCCACAAGCTGAAGATTCAATGTGGGACTACAGCCACCAGTCTACCATTTCCCCTACCACCTCCACCAAGTCCTGTCATGTGACAAATTGTGAACACCTAGGAGTATCACCAAACAGAATACGCTGCCCTTCAGTGAGTGACAAATAAAGGTCACTGGTAATGTCCAGTGCCCCCTTAACTGTACCCACTGGGGAAGAAGACATGAGGCCAGGTGGACAGCTGACAGGAGAAGGCCAGACCTGATAGAAGAGTGTGAGCCTATGTCACACCACTGACAAAGCAATGCTAAGATGCTGCAAAATAATTTAACATAAAGGGATAGAAATAAACAACACCAAATGAAGTAGTAATAGAAGGGCAGCAACAAAAAGGGAGAGAAAGAGGAGAGACAATCAAGATCATGACATTAGTATTAGTTTTATCAGATTATCAGATATCACCCTTCTGATTGCTATCTAATGTTCCTAATGTTACACAGTGCAGGCATTGCATATACTACTATGGCACCTCTGATAGTTCTTCCTAGCTACATCAGGGTCCAAATTCTTATGGTAAACTGTGCAGGCATATGTGTAGTGTTACTTCCCTCATTGGCCGGATCAGTGATGGTGATGATGTAGAGGCCACAGGGATGGTATGCGGATGCTGGACAGCATACATCATGGGTGGCGTGTGGGGCAGAGTTTGGACTTCTACAGTGGCAACAACTTCAATGTCCAATATCCCTATGAGAGTAGTATGCTACATGACAGGAAGAGATGCATCCATTCAAAACAGACAAAGCCATCTTCAGGTGCTTTACACAGACAAAAAGCTTATTTGCTACCTACTGGCCTCCATAACGACTGTAGCAGAAAAATCAGGATTATGTCAGCTATAGGTATGAACAACAGGGACATATACTGGAGTGAAGCAAGGGCAGTATGCTGCCAAGAAACTCATCACAACCACCCTACAGAGGTCCACAACTGAACATCTGTTACCCAGTTTCCTTGAAACCTAGACCAGTGGATGGGGAATAGGAAATTTACATCAGGCCTGGCACCCATATCCCTTATGGACAGAGGTAGCTTATAAATGTCTAGCCCACAATGTCTTATTTAGATGCAGGACATCATTCTTTTGGGTAAACTTGGTTAGGCTTAGAAAGGCAACCCCCAGTTGTTGCCTAGTTACACTCTATGAACTTATGAATTTATGAACCCCCCTTTGATACCCCCAGAACCAACTCCTCATAGCTGACCTTCCAGGCCTCCTAATATATATACACAGGCACACAGACGCAGGCACACACACACACAATCCCATATGACTTCCACTAACCCCCCTGGCTCCCTACACAATCTCTCCCACCTACATAGGCAGTGTGCACAGCTCAGAAATGTAATAACTTCCCTGCATGTCAGGCACTGAGAAACATACTACAGGTATACTATACCTTGCACTTGTAATTATATTGAGATAGCTGAATAAGTTGCTATGAGTTCAGTACTGTGGGTTGTGGTTGGTGGTGATGGCATGGCACAGGTACCACACTGCAAAGGAGCGCACATACTGAATATTTATGCAACGGTCATCCAGGATAGTAAGGTTTATATGTTGTGCCCATACACACTCAGTAAGTTGCCCATTGTTGTAGAAACAGTAACATTAAAAAGTAGCACTATAGGATTCTAAGAAAAGCAGGTTTTCTCCAATAACCAATAGCATTTTATCTACTAAGTATTTTAAACCACCCTTTAAATTTATTCTGTCATAAGATTTATTTTTGCAAAAAGGGAAGCATCATTTCAGAACTGCCTGCCTCTCAGTATGGAAGAATACTTCTTGACCTTTTAATGGCCATTTGTAACAGTATGGTCTTATGTTATCTTAAAATTTTCTGATTATTATAAAGATGTCAAATAATCTTTATTGTATATTTGTAACGTTTTAAGAAATTATTAAAAGTTTACTTTTAAACCAAATGTTCTTAACATTTTGGATAGTTTGTCTTTAGATAAGTTTTATCTAAAATATCAAATGCATGATGCAGTCTAGAAGTGTGTAAAACAATATATGAAACCAAATAAAAGAACAAGTAACCAATAAAATGAAATCCACAGTCCAAAGCACAGTAAAAGAAGAAAAACAGTCAGCAAAAAAATCACACCAATACGTGGCTCCTGCACCATACAAAAATCATAAACGTCACGGCTAATGTCATTTGTCATAAACAAGGCATATAACTCAGAATGGATAAACCTCACCCTACGGTTAATGTCGTACAAACTAATGCTTTCATATTCTTCTGTGTTACTAACAATATCAAGCATTTTTTTGTTATAGACATCTTGGCTCATGATAACTATATTGCCCCCCTTGTCACTCTTCATAAATCTATAATGCTTACAGAGTGATTTCAAGTTCTTGAGGGCTAACTTATCATCATGATTTAAATTCTGAATAAAATAATTCTTACTATTCAAAACCTCGGTGATGTCATTAATACATTGTTCCTCAAACACTTTTAAAGTGTGATGTAAATGAGGAGTGAAATCTGATGGTTTAATTAAAACCCTACTTGTTTGCTCTTTCTCTGACACAAAATTCATTAAATAAAATAAATTCAACTTTCTGGTGAATTTTTTTATATCAATGATGGTACTACTATAATTAGCCCTAGAAGTAGGTATAAAGTTTAAGCCATACTTTAACAAATTTACTTCACAATCAGAAAAACAATGTCCCGTCAAATTAATGATACTGAATAGATCTAATCTTTCTTCTATGTCTCATCCCCCGAAGAGTTTGACCCTAGGAAGGTCCGACTCCTGGTCAGTACAGTGTTCCTGCTCTGATGACAGTTCTTTTTGTTGAAAAAAGAAGAAACATTTGAAGTAGTTTGAATGTTAGTCCCAGTCTTTACTTTAGGTCTAACTGACCCATCCACATTAGGGGAGTCTCCACTAATGTCTTTAGCATTGTCAATGACTGTCTTTTCATTGATAACATCATTGACACATTTGTTTGTTAAACTGTTGTCGGTACGTTCATTATCAGGAAGGGAATTAATAATTTTAGTTCCCTTCTGAGGTACAGGGTGGCTATCCTCATAGACAAACGCCTCTTGGTCGTTTAAATGCTCTGGTTCACTGAACCCGGAAACAACAGTATTGAAATTTCTTTTACCCCAAACATTAAAAGCACCAGAACGGGGATGGTTCCCTTTCATGCCAGACACATTCCCCCTAATGGCAAAATTGCTGTAGGCATTATTGTTTTCATAAGATGTTATATCGCGAACTAGTTTGAGCTGTTTGCGATTGGTGACTTCAGTTGTGTGTTGCTCAAGCTCTTCAAAAAATTCACAACCATTGAAGTCACCAGTGCATTCTTTTAATTCGCCTTCAATAAGGCCTATCTCATCCCTTAGAACGCTCATTTTGGTACAATTATTGTCAATAAGAAGTTTTAAGAACTCAATACCAGCGTTGTTAAAAAAATTGACCAAAGTTTTGAAAAATGGCAAGTTAACAGTAACCCCATTGGGGCATTTAAAGAATCTCAATCCTTTAGGGACTATGCCCAATTGAATGCAACGCCTGAAGTAACAATTTTCCAAGTCTAGAGAACGGTATCTCTTTAATAACTTCAGCAAAAGACCACGTTTGTTGTTAATCTCAGCAGAATTAGCTGAAAAACATGGTTTACCTGATGTGGAAAATGGATTCCTTACTTCATTTAAAAACGA
Organism: Protopterus annectens; assembly: GCF_019279795.1. Taxonomy (NCBI): domain Eukaryota; kingdom Metazoa; phylum Chordata; order Ceratodontiformes; family Protopteridae; genus Protopterus; species Protopterus annectens. The sequence continues at coordinate 460,708,015 of NC_056730.1, read as the reverse complement.
TTGCACCATTCTACAACCAGCACCAGTCTCACCTGTAACTCCTCCACGCGAAATAGACGTCGCAGTGCGGCAATAATCCTTATCGCGTTTATCAGTACCAGCTGTTACTTCCAAAACGGTATTCAGTTCATGAAAAGATGAATCTGGGCTGGAAAAATTGGCGCCGCTAACGCCAACAGGTGCAGCGTCAGTACGTTGTTTCTCGTTGCTCCTTGCAATCAAAACTTTAAGGGAGCCCTGTATGTCCAATAAGGTGGCAACTAGTAAGTTGTTCATGGTTTGATTCTCCGATGTCGGGGTAGGATGAACCGACAAGTTCATCAATTCTTCATCACCGGCTTCAGACATGGTGTTGAAAAACCAAGAAACCAAATAAAAGAACAAGTAACCAATAAAATGAAATCCACAGTCCAAAGCACAGTAAAAGAAGAAAAACAGTCAGCAAAAAAATCACACCAATACGTGGCTCCTGCACCATACAAAAATTTTAAGTTTTAATTAAACCATCAGATTTCACTCCTCATTTACATCACACTTTAAAAGTGTTTGAGGAACAATGTATTAATGACATCACCGAGGTTTTGAATAGTAAGAATTATTTCATTCAGAATTTAAATCATGATGATAAGTTAGCCCTCAAGAACTTGAAATCACTCTGTAAGCATTATAGATTTATGAAGAGTGACAAGGGGGGCAATATAGTTATCATGAGCCAAGATGTCTATAACAAAAAAATGCTTGATATTGTTAGTAACACAGAAGAATATGAAAGCATTAGTTTGTACGACATTAACCGTAGGGTGAGGTTTATCCATTCTGAGTTATATGCCTTGTTTATGACAAATGACATTAGCCGTGACGTTTATGATTTTTGTATGGTGCAGGAGCCACGTATTGGTGTGATTTTTTTGCTGACTGTTTTTCTTCTTTTACTGTGCTTTGGACTGTGGATTTCATTTTATTAAAACAATATATGAGATGATATATTTGGACTTGTAGAAATATTGGGTGGTATTCATACTCACTGAACTTACGAATAAAGGTGATCTGTGCAGCTGGTGCCTAAGTGCAGCCTCAGTGCTATTGAGAGAGGCCAGTTGCATTTATGAGAGGCAGTTTTAAATGAACATATGCAAATGAAGAGCTAAGATTTAAATGAGAAATGGAACAGAAGTGGAACTTCTTATGTTAATAAGCCCTCTTTCTGCCCATTTGCATTTCACAATAATTTTTGATGCTATTCTTCACCACACACACACATACATACACACACACATGTTATAAAAGGCAAAAATTACCAATATTGGCATAACTAGTGTGTGGGCTATGCATATTATTCCTTTAAACCACCCCCATCGCGTACGTGTGCACTGAAGGTCACTAAATTTTATATTTACTTTAGCATTTTGCAAAGATGCTTACTGTTGATGCCAGCCAAGTTATTTCTCAATGTGAGGTGCTTGTCTTAATGAGCCAAAGCTACTTTCAACCAATGGAGCTCGCCGGACAACAAGGTGAAGATATAGACAAAGAATAACCCATTATAACTTGGATAATCAAGATATTCTTGATGGAGTTAGAATGAAGACAGATATTGTAAGGGTTTTGGAGATGACAGATTTTTATCTGTGGGAATGCACATTATTGCAACCTCATCTAGTCTAAAACCATTCTTGCTTAAAGGTGTGCACAGAAAGTATCTGTAGCTTGTGTTGGAGCTAAATAAGGTGTGGTCATTACTACTTTAAATTTTTCTTATAAGCAGCCATCTGAGGTATGAAGAGAATATTGGCATAACTAGTGTGTGGGCTATGCATATTATTCCTTTAAACCACCCCCATCGCATACGTGTGCACTGAAGGTCACTAAAGTTTGTCTAGAGGTAGTATATTGTTTAGCAGTAGTATGTTCGACTACATAAGTGTGATTTTTATTACACAATTCTTCACAATCAAAACATGACATACACATATGGGTGGGTTATTTTTGGGGGTGGGGAAAGAAAACATACTGTTATATACATCCATCAACAACTTTAATATGTTGCCTGACTTTAACATCAGAGTACTGCACAGAAGAAGTTTTGAAGATAGGAGTGAGAAGGTATGCCATACAGTATATATTTTTTAACAGCAGCCACTTGAAATACATGACTGTGGCAATTTGTGCCTTCACCCCAGTCCACCACCAGAAGGATACACAAAAGGTGACTATATTTTGGGGGGCTGTAGGAAGGCAGGCATTATTTCTAGATATGCTATATGTATCCCGGAAAGCCTTTTTTTTTGTGAGCTGCTATTTTATCAGACACAGCTTTTTTCTTCCTTGAAAGAAAAAAAATAAGAATTGAATTTCTTTCTTTGTTCTGGCCATCACTGTATCTAAAGGTTGGAAAATAGCTCTAAAATGCACCTCAAACCATTTATAACCCCATGGTTTCTTGGGGCCACCCAGTCCCCAGACCCCCAGCTTAACTTGGTTATTTATTCCACGGTGGTTACATTGCACTCCTGGTTAGTTAGTATGTGTTGAAAGGATGCAGGAAAAAGCAAAGTTGAAGAGTAATCTGAATGTTTTTCCTTGCGTATGGTCTTTTTGAATGTAGTCACAGGCTCAAAAAGGTGGAAAATAGCTCAAAAATCCACATCAGAGAATCTATAACCTCAGATCCCACCTTGATTTGATTATTTATTCCATTATTACTATAGAGGACTCTTGAAAAGTTAGGGTATATTGGTAGGATGCAGGAAAAAGCAAAGATGAATAATAGTAGTGTTTTTTGTTTCTTAGTCATGACTTTTGTTCAGGCTGTCATTAAATCAAAAAAGTTTGAGGAAAAAGCTTTAAAATGCACCTGAGAACATCTAGAACCCCCCATGGCTTCTGGGGTCTACTGATCCCCAGCTTAATTCAGTTATGTCCTCCACAATTAGGGTTTATTGAAATATTACAAGAAACAGTTGAAAAGTAATACAAAATGTGCAAAAAAGTTTAAAAAAAGTAATCGGAATAATCCGAGCAGGCTATGGTGGAAGGTGTAAACTGAGGGAGGGGACTGAGGGACAGTGTGCATTGGGGGCAATGTGCAGTATGGGGGGGGCTGTGCAGCCCTTTTGCCTGGAGTGCCATTTCATCTAAGGCTGGCTCTGTTTTTAGCTGGACTGGGGAGCAAACAGGCAGACGTTTAACCTATAATGAAAGAAAGAAAGAAAGAAAGAAAGAAATTCTGATTTATGAAAAGTGCTATTTCTTTCACCAGTCATAGGGGTATTGCTATGACTCTGTGATATCAGTTATATTCACCAAAGTCACTCTACAACAGCCATAACTAATTTATCTGGTAGTTTTAATGACCATGCCTTGTGATATAACACAATTAACATGAATGATCCTGCCTGTTACATGTTAACAAAGCAATACCAGTAACATTCCTTAATGACAAAACAAACAGGAATGAAGAATGGGCCATTTGTTAGGTGCAATGTCAGTGAAATTACTGATTAACAAAATACAGTAGGGCTTAGTCACCTGTGTGATCACATAAGCCTTTCATAAACAGGGTCTCTCAGGGTACAGTACTTAACTTAGGACCTGTCCAGTCCAACGGCCATCTTTAAACACATACTCCCTCAGGGGTGATTTGAACTAATGTCTGTATATCAGCATCTGTGAAACATATTGCACAAATCAACAGAAATTTAATCACATAATAATGGGGAATCCATTCTGCAGACCACTATCAGAGGCATACCACACTCTGTATCTGAATCTGTTCTTCATGTAATGGGGCAATACAAGCTGTACAGGAAAAATTGTTTCCTGTTCCTACTGTCAGCTACTTCAGGTTATGTCCTGGGTTTGGCTCCCTGCTACCAAAATATTTTGTCAGACACCACTTCTGAGTGTGTCCTCTGCTGCTAAAAGCTATCCTGGGAACAGATCAGTGTAAACGATTGAAAGCATGAGTGACTCCTCTTCTTCACCCATAACCTCCATAGCTGACTGTCATAAAGTGGGGATATTAGTGTCAGGTACCATCAAAACAATCACTGCCTGAATATTTGTGTTACAAATATACACCTGCTTCACATCAGTGTTCCACCCCAGTTATATATATATATATATATTGTGGAATGCCCATAAGAATATAAGAATGATAGACAGAATCCAAGAATCCTGAATGATCTGAAGCCAAACAGGAAGAGAAAGAAAAAGTTGAAGAGAAAGAGGAATGTGGCTAGGAAGAGATGGCTAGTAATACAGCACCTTGTTTGTCAGGAAAGGAAGGGTTTAGAATCCCTGAAAAACTGAGTAGCCTTAGCAGGAGGAGCCCATTTGCACTCTTCTTCCCTTTAGTAGAAAGATTAAATTGCCTTTGAACAAAGGCTGTCTTAGTGAGGTAGTTTCTCTGAAATTTAGGCACAGGAGAAAAAAACTTAGGTTTAAGCTCCTGCAAGGCCTTACCCATATCCTGAAGGGACCTAAACAAACCAGCAGCTGCTTCCCCAATAACAATTTCCCTTTTTCCCAGAGGTTCTTCAAAATCTTTTGATTCAAGGTACTTTTCAAGAGGTGCCTGTGTCCCAAATGGGGAAAGGGTTCTGCTCCAGACTGTTTCTAGTGCCCAGAAAAGAGGGCACTTGGAAATCTATTCTAGACCTCTTTCATCTAAACACTTTTCTGAAAGTTATTTCCTTTCAGATCTTGTCCCTTCAGACTCTTTTTCCTGTCTTGCTCCCTCATCCCTATATGGTGTCCCTGGATCTCAAAGATGCTTATCTCCATGTTCCCATCCATCCTCTTTTCAGGAATTTTTTGTGTTTCTCTGTTGCTTCCTGTCATTTTCAGTTCTCTGCTTTGCCCTTTGGCCTTTCTAATGCCCCAAGGGTGTTCACCAAATGCTTTGCTCCTCATAGGTTCATAGGTTCATAGATTAGTACTAAGCTAACTGCCCATGCAAGCCATTTTAAGCTTAGCCAATTATCCCTTGGGAGACCCAAACCCTGCATCTTGTGTTTGTAAGGCAAACACCTTAACCATTAGGCCACCCTCCCAACCCCTAATGATCCTTCCTGCGACTGTTTTTTTGCAGGCTTCAAGGGATCCAAATATTTCCTTACTTAGATGATTCAGGAATTCTCTCCAGAGATCCTTTTGAAAAATCTTCATTTTGCTGTTTCCCTTCTTCAGAGCCTGGGGTTTACAATAAATCACAAAAAGTCTTCTCTGACTCCTTCTCAGGATCAGGATACAGACAGTGCCAGTGCTTGCATCCCTGCCTCCTCCAAAGGCCTTAACTCTCATGTCTTTCTTTCATACTCTTCTTCCTCTGGGTTCCATTTCTGCCATGGAGTTTCTGAGAGCTCTGTGTTTCATGGCATCCACCATTCTGATGCTCCCTCTGGCCAAACTTCATATGAGAAAGTTTCTGTGGTTTCTGAAGTCAGTGTGGCTTCAACATGTACATCCTCTAGACTTTGTAGTTCCTCTTCTTCCTTGTCTCAGACAGGAACGTCACTGGTGGATTCAGCAGTTGTCTCTGACTCCAGAAATCCCTTTTCATCCCCCTCTTCCCTCTCAGGAATTGTTTGCTGATGCTTCAGACATGGGATTGGGGGGGCAAAATTTGGCTCCTTAAAGGTACAAGGGGTGCGTTTGCCTCATCAGCAGAAGGAACACATCAGTGTCAAATGGATGACAGCTCTTCTGCTGGGTCTTTGGGCCATTCATCATCTTTTCTCTCCAGGGTCTCTCAAGGTGTTCACAGAGTATACCACAATGATGTGGTATATCAACAAACAGGGAAGAACAAGATCTTATCTTTTTTGCCAGTTGGCACTTCTAGTATGGGATCTTGCTGTCAAGTATCAAGTAAGTCTTCAGGCAGTTTATATGCCTTCTGGTCAGAACATTGTGGCAGACACTCTGAGCAGGTCCTTAACTCAGTCCCACAAATGAATGTTTCATAGGGATTTGTTTCTGGGCATTATCCACCAGTGGGCTACTCCTCAAGTGGATCTTTTTGCTTTCCCTCTGAACAGACAACTTCCTCTGTTTTGTGCCAGAGTCCCAGGTCCTCTGGTGTGGAAGGTGGACGCCCTCTCATTTTCTTGAAAGGGGGTGTTTCTTTATGCATTCCCTCTGCTTCCTCTCATTCCAAAAATCCTGTTCAAGATTCAACAGGATGCTCCCAAAATCTTGTTGGTGACTGCCTTTTGACCATGACAGCACCTATCCATCCTCTTTTCAGGAATTTTTTGTATTTCTCTGTTGCTTCCTGCCATTTTCAGTTCTCTGCTTTGCCCTTTGGCCTTTCTAATGCCCCAAGGGTGTTCACCAAATGCTTTGCTCCTGCGACTGTTTTTTTGCAGGCTTCAAGGGATCCAAATATTTCCTTACTTACTTTCAACTATCGTCCCATAGCACTTCTATCCCCCTTAGCTAAAATCATGGAAAAATGTATACATAAACAACTACTCAACAACTACTCAACCATCTCCTCCATAACAACCTTCTAGCTGACACTCAACATGGTTTCAGACCTGCTCACAGTACCACCACAGCTTTACTCTCCTTTACCAATACCATAAATTTCAACCACAACAATAACAAACTTACATCTTCTCTTTTCTTAGACCTATCAAAAGCCTTTGATATGGTGAATCATACACTTCTTCTGCACACACTAAAATCTCTGGCCCTGGATCCCTCTTCCTTAACCTGGTTTTCTTCCTATCTAGAAAACCGTCAGCAAGCCGTACTCTGGAAAAACTCACTATCTGCTCTCCTCCCTATTTCTTTAGGAGTACCCCAAGGGTCTATCCTAGGCCCACTTCTATTTTCCATCTTTATTAACGACCTCCAATCATCTATCCCTAACACTACCTGCATACAATATGCAGATGATTCCACCATTATTTGCACTGCTTCTTCTCAAACCGAACTCCAGATTCAAACTCAATCAGCCTTCTCAACTGTAGAACAGTGGTTCTCCAAACGCTGTCTACTCCTTAACCCTAAGAAAACTAAATTATTACTCTTTTCACCTACCCATAAATCGACTTTGTCAAACTTTTGTATTACAGCAACTGACAACACCATTATTTCTCCTGATTCCACAACTAAACTTCTCGGTGTTATTATCGATAATAATCTTAACTATGATTGTCAAATCAACAGTACAATAAAAGCAGTTAATAAAAAATAGGATCCCTGTACAGGATAAAGCCCTTCCTCACACCTGAAGCTAGGACAACCTTAGCCCAAACACACCTTATCTCTACCCTTCTGTATGCTTCCCCTATTTACACTAATCTATCTAAAAGTAACCTTAAGAAACTTACTACATCTTACCATAATATTGCCAGATTTGCTACCTCATCCCAATTCAGAACCCACCACTGTCTAAACCTAAAACAACTACACTGGCTGGAACTCCCTAACAAGCTCATTTTTCAACAACTCTTAATAGCACAAAAAATTCTATACCAACCTTCTAAAACACCAGCTCTTTGTAACCTCTTGACTCCCTATATTAACCTGAAACAACTACGTTCCTCTGGTAAACTATTTGTTAATACTACCAAAATTATTAATTCTGCAGGCAACTGCCTTTTTTCTAACTCAGTAGGTAAAATATGGAATAATCTTCCATCTGACATCTCCTCTTTGCCCACTCTTCCACTCTTTAAGAAACAACTATTAAGACAGCTTAATAATTTCTGGCTTTGCTCTTGTACCAACCCAGACTAACCTGTTTGCACCTTACTCTATCTTACTCTATCTTAAACCTTCCTTAACCACTTGGATCCCCCCATCTACCTCAACTCTTCAATTGACAAATTATCACTTTTCTTTGTAAATATTACTTTTTCACTTTAATATTTCCTTTTTTGTATTGCTAGTAGTTAACCTCTAACTCAATCACATTCTGACTTAGCTTTATTTTAGTTAGTTAAGATCTATAATATATGTGATTACATTTTATTTTTCCCATTGCATAACACATTTGTACTATGTATTTTTTGTATTTGTAAAATTTGTAAAATTGTTTTTACCTCTGGAGCTTTTCTCCCCGGGCCTCCACTGAAAATGGACATAAATCCAGCTGGACTAGCCCGGTCAACAAATGTAAAATAAAAAAAAAAAATAAATAAACTTAGATGATTCAGGAATTCTCTCCAGAGATCCTTTTGAAAAATCTTCATTTTGCTGTTTCCCTTCTTCAGAGCCTGGGGTTTACAATAAATCACAAAAAGTCTTCTCTGACTCCTTCTCAGGATCAGGATACAGACGGTACCAGTGCTTGCATCCCTGACTCCTCCAAAGGCCTTAACTCTCATGTCTTTCTTTCATACTCTTCTTCCTCTGGGTTCCATTTCTGCCATGGAGTTTCTGAGAGCTCTGTGTTTCATGGCATCCACCATTCTGATGCTCCCTCTGGCCAAACTTCATATGAGAAAGTTTCTGTGGTTTCTGAAGTCAGTGTGGCTTCAACATGCTCATCCTCTAGACTATGTAGTTCCTCTTCTTCCTTGTCTCAGACAGGAACTTCACTGGTGGATTCAGCAGTTGTCTCTGACTCCAGAAATCCCTTTTCATCCCCCTCTTCCCTCTCAGGAATTGTTTGCTGATGCTTCAGACATGGGATTGGGAGGGGGGGCAAAATGTGTCTCCTTAAAGGTACAAGGGGTGCGGTTGCCTCATCAGCAGAAGGAGCACATCAGTGTCAAATGGATGACAGCTCTTCTGCTGGGTCTTTGGGCCTTTCATCATCTTTTCTCTCCAGGGCCTCTCAAGGTGTTCACAGAGTATACCACAATGATGTGGTATATCAACAAACAGGGAAGAACAAGATCTTATCTTTTTTGCCAGTTGGCACTTCTAGTATGGGATCTTGCTGTCAAGTATCAAGTAAGTCTTCAAGCAGTTTATATGCCTTCTGGTCAGAACATTGTGGCAGACACTCTGAGCAGGTCCTTAACTCAGTCCTACAAATGAATGTTTCATAGGGATTTGTTTCTGGACATTATCCACCAGTGGGCTACTCCTCAAGTGGATCTTTTTGCTTTCCCTCTGAACAGACAACTTCCTCTGTTTTGTGCCAGAGTCCCAGGTCCTCTGGTGTGGAAGGTGGACGCCCTCTCATTTTCTTGAAAGGGGGTGTTTCTTTATGCATTCCCTCTGCTTCCTCTCATTCCAAAAATCCTGTTCAAGATTCAACAGGATGCTCCCAAAATCTTGTTGGTGACTGCCTTTTGACCATGACAGCACTGGTTCCCTCTACTTCTGCATCTAGCCAGGGGCAATCATCACAAGTTATCTCACACTATGAATCTAATCACACAAGACAAGTGATCTCTCATCCATCCCCACCTGTCCACACTTAACTGACACTGTGGGTGATAGGATTTTGATTCCTAGTAGATACCTTTTTTTCTGAGGATGTGCTGCAAGTTCTGTAGGAGGCCAGGAAACATACTACTAGGACATTCTACTTATCCAAATGGAATGTTTTCTATTTGGTGTTTCCCTTGTAACCTGGACCTACTTACTTTGAATGTTTCTTTGGTTCTCTCTTATTTGTGTGAGTTGCTCAATGCTGGTTTGACCTATTCTTCTGTTAAGGGCCAGTTGTCAGCTATTTCTGCTTGTCTTCCTTTATCTCATTCTTTAGCTTCTAGATTTGATGTTAAACAATTCTTAAAGGTGTCCTTAATATCAGACCTCACAGGAAGCTTGTTCCTCCTTCCTGGGATCTTACTTTTGTTTTGGAGAAGTTGTCTCAGGCTCCTTTTGAGCCTGCTGGTTCAGCTTCCTTGCAACATTGCCCTTGGAAGACTGTTCTTTTGTTAGCTCTTACTTCTGCAAGATGGCTGTTTTAGTTGCAAGCCTTTATGGCTTGTCCTCCTTTTTTTGATCTTTCATGAGGACAGGCTGTCTTTGCACACTAATCCTTCTTTTATGCCTAAGGTGGTTAATGGGCTATCACTTAATTAGTCTATTAATCTGCCTACTTTTTTCCCCTCTCTGCAATCTGACAGTGAGAAGGTGCTGCATACTTTGGACATGAATAGGCAACTCAGGGTTTATTTGGATAAAACTAAGGCTATTAAAAACTCTGATCAGTTGTTCATTTCTTTTCATCCTAGATCTTTGGGACTAGCTGTATCAAAGCAAACTATTTTTCTTGGATTTCTAAGGCTATTTCCTTTTGTTACACTTTTCATGGCACGAGTCTTCCGTATGCAGTTAATGCTCATTCTACTAGAGCTGTGGCTTCTTCTGGTGCTTTTTTCAAGGGCTTAGATACTAATCTATTCTTGAAGCAGCTAGCTGGACTTTTGTGTATACCTTTACAAGCACTTCAAGTTGGATGGTATATTTAGAGCTAGGGCTGGTTTTGCTAGTACCTTTCATCATGGCTTTTTAGGGGACTCTTTTGCTCCTTCCTCCTCCCAAATTTCCTCTTGAGCTTTAGCAGTGTCCCATCTGTGAAGAATACTGCAGCAGTGAATGTAAGGACATAGGACAGTTGTGTAAAATCTTACCATAACAGTAGATGTCATTGTGTTCAGTGCTGTTGTATTCACTCTTTCTCCCTGCATCCCCGTAGTCATTTGCCTTCCTGGATGTACAGGTTACATCAGCTCTATAGATGATATGCCTGAACATCACCTTTATGCCCTACACTATGAAAGGAGCATTTGGGTGACATTCAATGTGCCTTATAGCTACAGTAGGCTTTGGTAGACTGGCCAGATGTTGGGCTTCCATGGCAGGCCATCCCATCTGTGAAGAATACTGCAGCAGTGAAGGCAAGGACATCTTCCATTATGGTAAGATTGTACACAACTGTACTTTACCGGTATCTGCACAAAACTGCGCAGCAAATCAAACAAATTCGGCCACTTAATACCCAGCAAAAATCTAGTATCAGTCATCGGTAGTTCAGAAAGGGTAAGTTTAGGAGCTGCCAAATCTAAGTGACAGCAAAAAAAAATGCTGGAGATCATATTGTTCCAGCTGACAAGCAGAAAAATCAGACCCTAACCTGCCTAAGGGTTATTTGTTCCATAATAACCAAAGTTAACGGTAGAACACTATTCAATGGTAGAATCATTGGCAGTGTTTATTAACGGAACAGCAGGACACCACTAAAAATGTAGAAGCTACAAAAATGAAGCCAGAGACACTACATTTCAAATAGATCCAAGAATAGGTTATTCTAAAATTAGTAAACACATACACATATTTAATGGCATATCAAGGACACTTTAGACAGGGTCAACAACACTGGAGTTCCACTGTATCTGAATAGTCCTATATTAGTAGCCAGGAACTTTACTAACTACCATAACAATGCCTGATGATTATAATAGACTGGTTAACAAATAGGTTAAGTGGATTAATGAGCACACTAAATGCCATACACCTATGGTCATTGTAAAACGAAAACAAATCTGAAAGCGAATGTGAAATTTGCCTGGTCTGCTCAAAACAGATCGACTTATAAAATGGAGCCATGAATATGACCACCAACTATCCATGCATATTTCAAATTAATATACTGCCAAAATGCAAGTCCACTCAGAACAGAACATTAAAAGTAAGGTAAAAGCCCATGTAGAATAAGCCCAGATAAAATTCTAGACTTCCTATAACTTGTGGATGGACAAACAGTTGGAGCTATCTTTCCCTCACCACAAACTATCATTTATCCAAGAGTTAAGGCTGGCAATTTCATTCTGTGCAATTTACAGAGAAAAGGACTATTTAGTGAGCATGGATTTCTGTGATGTGGGCAGTATAGTATTATGGGTTAAAACAATGAACTGCAAACAAGCTATACCTGGCATACCTGAGGCAGATTTCACCTGTTCTGCTTGTATACTTTGTCTCAGCAAGTCACCTCTCAAAGCTTGTAAACTCTTAGGTTGCCCCTGAAAACAGGAAGTTGTTTTTGATCCTGATAGCAAGGCTTAATAAATGTAGTCCTTTGTACATTGACAGCAGTAGTTATACTAGAAAATTAATAACCAGACTTTTATAAACTTTTATATCTAGAAATAAAGTTATTGAATATTGTTCAAGTATGCATAGCTGTTTTTCTCCTGTACATCTTATATTCTACAGCCTCAGGCCAAGAAGGCAATGGCTGAAAAGGCTCCATTGGACTGGTCAGGTTATTTGTTTTACAAATGAAAATAAATAAATGTGCTTATTTTCAATCAAGATGGTAGATATTGTATTATTGATAAATAATTGAAAGTCCATTTGAAAGCAGAAACCATGCTAGTGGTTTTACAGTTATCAAAGCCAATATTTTAGTATGCTGTTACACATTTAACATTTGTTTTCTGTCAGTATCCAAACAGTTAATACACCTGCTACAGTGAATAACACTTTAGCTTTGAAACACATTTAAAAGAAAATTGCATGGATTTGGTAGCTGAAGTTGCTTGTGTTGTGAAAGCCCTGGGATTTTCAAGTTCTTAACTCACTACTTTTTTTTTCTTTAAAAGTTTCTATTCCTGATCCCTTCAGAATAGGTAATTGCATGAAATAGTATTCTAATCTTAACTATGCTAACATCAATTACTCTCATACCAATTCAGTTTTCTAGTGAGCTTCCTAAATCCCATTTTGCTTACATCCTTTCTGTTAAAAGCATTGTTCCTGATATTCTGCAGCATTGTCATAATCCACAGATCTCCACTGCAGTTTGTTTCCTTTTATAAATTGTCCACCAGCTATTCTACGAGCAAACCTTTGCATTTATACTTGCCTTTAGTAAGCTTTCCTAGTCTGCTAATTTCTCAAAAAAGAATACACACACACACACACACACACACACACACACACATATATATATATATATATATATATATATATATATATATATATATATATGGGTCTACTTCATAACATTGAAATTTCATGACGTTGAATTTCATAACATTGAGACAATAACATTGAAAATTCAAAACACTGAAAACCCAAAACACTGAAAACTCAGAACATTGAAAGTGTGCTTCATAACATTGAAAACTACATTGCACAAGTAAATAACATCTTCTCCACCTATAACAAGTAACTAATAAACACACTTTCTACTACGTTTCTGCAGGGAGGCAAGTCTGTTTTTACATACAATAATGAATAATCCCCAAATTATATTCTGTTTCAATATGTTTGCTGGGCACATTAGAATACTTCAGAATTCATATATTACTATGAAAAATCATCACATTTCCTCTAAATATTAACAGAATATATTTTAAAAATGAAATACCTCAATTCCTGTTTTTCTTTAATTATGTGTACTGTGTTTTAGGCATAGTGTTAGAAAACTGTTACTTGTTTTAGTTAGAAATGTTTTCTCATAATACAGGAGGCAGGTTACTTGCAAAAAAAAGCACTTCACAGTCTCTGAAAATTAAATACAAATATTTACTGGCATATTTTGAATTGGAATTTTTGAAATTCTGGATGGCTTCCTACAAATGCACTTCAGGGTAGTGAATGGCTTGCGCCACATAGAGCCATTTTACTGTTGGCAAAACAGGCATGAATAATTAAGCAGCAATACACAGCACAAGTAGGCAGATTGCTGTACGTCAGGAAGGTATAACACTCAGAGTGGAAACAATATAAGTGAGTTCCAATGACATATCTGAGAGCATACATAAAAAGGCAAGGAAGTACTGTCACACCCTGGCCTTACAACTGTGTTTCAGGCTGACAACAGGTAGCATGGGGAAGTGCTTGCTGTGGCAAGCTGCTGCAAAGTGTGGAAGCAAATGGTAAAAGCAACTCAACTGCTGGTCAAATAACTGGGCACCTTATTGGTTCCCTCAAAGGGGTGGAAAGGGAGGTAAACTTAAGTTGGAAAAGGGTGACAGCTAGCAGATGAACACATTGGAGGAACACATCAAATGTAAGCAAGTTATGAAAACTAATATATATTATATATAGAGGGGGGAGTCAAGAAGTAAAACACATAAAGTGGATATATTTAGGAAGAGGTTAAGCATCAAGGGCACATAAACATGCATATAACTGGGCAGGCAAACTGGGGAAGATGAGCACACACTTGAGAGACATAGGGTCCACATCGATAGAGGGCAGGCCACTGGTCAGTGAAAGGGTGGCGAACAAACAGCATTCTAGCTACCAACAAGCTCAGAGAGATATGTTATTGCAATTCTGTACATGGAAGCCCTGGATCTAGGTGGCCAGTAGTGTGGTTAACATCTGCATCTGGTGGCCTGATGGTATGGGCAAAGCCAGGCAAGTGAATCTGCAATGCACAGCAGGAGGGGTTGATATACAGAAACCAAGCATGTCAATGCCTAACATCCTGCTGCCACTATAACCCCTCTAGCACTGTCTGAACTAATGCATATGACTGGAGCAGGCTACCTGCTAATGAGGGGCCAGAACCCACCCACCCCAAAGCAAGGCAGTCCCACTTTGTTCACCCACCTCTTCATCAGCCTTGGTTAGGGACAGGGGCAGCAGCTGATGGTCCTGTGGTTCTGAGGTGTCATCATGGCTTGCAGAAGGGAGTCCCAAAGGGAAGGATAGCATTAGTGATGAGTCATAGCTGGTGCACAATATTAAACAGCTGACAAAATAGTAGTTAATTAACCTCGACTGGGCTACTACTCTCTGCTACCTCCTGTGACAGCTGGCAGCATTCTGTTCTTGGTTTGCCAGTACTGAAACACACGAAAGACATACAAGCCATCTCACACACAAGTGTGATGGACAGGCAGACAACAATGCATGGTTACAGCTACACATACACCCTGCAAGCAAGCAGAAGCTTGAAATGGTACTCACAGATTGGCATGTACACTGTACTACCATGTACATGTGCAATAAAGCAGAAAGAGGGCAGGGCACCCAGAGCATTACAGATTCACTACATTGCTAAGGGTATGCACTCTGAAGCAGAAGTATATACACTACCACATCTATGTGTAATTCAATATTAGCATGGAAAGATGGCCACAAGCTGACAGACAAAGCCATGTGAAATGCCCCATAAAACATCCCACAACTATTTATCTGTTAAAAAACACCAATCAGAACAGCTTGACAGTCACCTGCAACAGTCGACTTTGTATGTCATGGAGTTTGCCAGAGGAAACAACTTTATTATGAGCAGTGCTCCGAAAAGCTGAACAAAATTAAATTACAGTAAGAAACGCAATAGAAATGGTAGATACTTATTCCTGCCTCACCTCCTCTTTCTATGTTCAAAGATCTTCAGGGTGGTGGTAGCTTAGATCATTGTTCCAATGGCTGCACTGCTCAGTGATATGGGAAATCTGGTTATCCTGGTCATCATATCTGCAAGTCATACCAGGTATCCACTTTCTTGAATGGACCTGAACAAGATCCCAACAGGCTCTTCCTGAACTAGTTGTACAAGATGTATAATATTATCTTATATTCCTTTGTTCATCAGGCAGGTGTTGTCTGTGAGATATTAATCTTGGCAGCCATCCCCACGAATATATAGCAAAGCAAAATAGCAGCTTAGGAATCATGCGTGACATGGGACTTTGAAATGTGTGAAGTACAATTTAGTACTGCTACATAGTGAGATGTCCTAAATACAAAGTCTGCCTACATGAACAGACATGCATGATATGTTGATGGCAAGCAGTGGAACATATCTATGCCTTATTTCACTGCTGCACTCTTGTGAAACAGTTATTCACAGACATTGGAAGAATCATACCTCATTAGCACGTATATGGTACAAAATGGTGTATATTAGTGATGATTACTGCCAATCTTCAATGGTAGAAGTGAGTACATGCACTAAAAAAGTAGCAGCAACAGCATTTGAGATACATAACATTTCTGTAGCAGCATAGAAGCAGCATTTCCATAGGAGTTAGCCCAAAGGAGGTATACAGTGCTCTGCAGATTTGTGATATGATGTATTTGATTTGAGCAGTGTGTCATACAAATTTGTGTCTGCCTAAGAACAGCCTGTGTTAAATGCCATTATCTGCACTATGCTGTGCTTGCAGCCTTCACCTGCGTTACAACTGCATAGTTAATGTATCAGTATTCGTATCACTGTATCTGTGGAATCCACAACTAGAAGACTGCCTCCCCCTTCCCCTGTTATCAGATCTATGATGTTTGTTATCAGTGTCATATATGTGATTACTTGCCTGAGCAAAGCCCTGTAGTAAACAGTCTATCAGTAGGACAGCATCCCACAACAACAGAAATACCTCTTCTTCTCTCTCAACCCAATCCCAAAAGATAACCATTTGAAATGCTGGGACCAGCTACAGCGAGTCCCAAAACATGGAGACTGAATTTCCAAAAGAACAAACTTATATATACTAACTCCAAAATGCCATTTCTCAGAATATTCCCTTTTCTCTGAAGTATGGTGATATTGGAGCTGGTATATATAAGTTTGGTGTGTGTGTGTGTGTGTGTGTGTGTGTGTGTGTGTGTGTGTGTGTGTGTGTGTGTGTGTGTGTGTGTGTGTGTCTGTGTGTGTGTGTGTGTGTGTGTGTGTGTGTGTGTGTGTGTGTGTGTGTGTGTGTGTGTGTGTGTGTGTGTGTGTTTGGGGGGGGGGGGCTTAAACAAGAAGTTTAAAGGAGAAGAATGATTTTTGAGATATGCTCTCGTCCTGTGTTTTTGGTCTTTTTTTTCAGCTTCTCGACACTGGGCAATTTGAATGCCAACATTTCAATAGGGAACTGCCCCAAAATTAAGGTATGGGCATCTGCCATGGGTACACCTATTCTAAATGTTTGCACAGTCAACCCAGTCAGCACAGTCTGTCACCCTGTGTCATCTATACTTACCTGTTAGCCTCCACTCTTGTTGCCTGTGAAAATCTGTGTGATCTACATATACCTGTGGGCTCCTACATGTTACCATCCCAGCTATAGATATGCCCAGGCCCACCCCTGACCCTGCTCACCTTGGTTATCACTGAGGTACACAGCTGTACATATTGCATGTGTAGCCTCCACTGTCTACTTAGCCCTGTTGTGTATTACCAAAACCAGGCAACCATATATTACAGCTAAATTACTGTACTCCAATATCCTACAACTATGATCTCCTCTCCTCCTAAGTGTAGGCATGTCCTCAAAAGGGATGGATGGCAGAAATTATGTAAATTCAGCCCTAAAGAGAATGATGCCCTGCAGTAGGAACTCAAGACCCAAAGGCGCTGCTTGTTAGGAAGGTGAGGTGCCCACCAGCATCTACTGCATGTAGGATACTGTGCTCCATCACATTAATGCATCATATTATATGAACCCCGCAGCTCTCTCACACACCTCTTTATCCCCTGTTTCATCCTTCCTGATCTCATCTTGTCATCCCTTTACTTACTGCTTCTCATTCATCCTAATTCCCTCTTCGCTTTGCATCTCTCTCACACACTTCTTCTCCTTTCTACTTCTCTTCCCTCTGCATGGCTCTCTCACCTTTTCCTCTGTCTTCTCCCCATGGTATCCTTTCTTGCAGCTATTCTCACATGATTCTTACAATGTCCTCATACTTCCCCATATAATGATATGTTACTATTCCTGTACTATAAGTTATCTCAGTCATTATGGCTCATCTTATCCACAGTGCTCTGCTAAGCATAATTCCATTTTCCATTCATGTTTTTATATTGCAAACTGCTTCTTGAACTAAATGTTGTAGCAGATTTTTTCATCTGCAGATATGTATATTGTTTGTTTTTTAGGATATCTTTATATCTGTAAATATGTCTTGTTAATTTCTTATGTGATTTTGTTCAACTGGGCTGTGCCTGCAAATGGCTCATTTAGACTAGTGCACTAACCCAGTAAACAAATATAAATAAATACATAAAATGCAATAAGATATTTGAATCAAATAACACAGCAATCTTATAAGAATGTTATTGACATGTTATGGTGGTACTCACAGAAAATGCAAAGACAACGTATAGTAGCTAACTGGTCCACACTGGAAGAAGACCACCTCCCACTGCAAACTTCATGGATGATGAGTCATTCTCAGTGTTCCTGCATGGAGGCAATGGCTGGCATGGGCACAGCTCTGGGAGTGGCTGAACCTAATCGAACAATTGGATGGGAAATAGATAATTCATCCCTGGTTTGGCACCTATCTTTAATGGACTTAGGGCAGTCTGTAAATGGTTCATCTCCCAGGCCCTGCTTGTAAATGCTTCATCTCCCAAGCCTCTGCTTTCACTTATCAAGAGTACCAGAACTTGTCAGAGATTTGGGATGCAGGTTTAGGCTTAAAAAGGCCCTTGTGGTCATTAGCCTAGTACACACCTATGAACCTATAGCATATTTCATAGGGAAACTAGCCATGTAAGTAGCCATAGCACATATGTTATCCAACAATGCTACACAGACTGACTCTAATGAATAAATACTAACCTCTGTATATGTTACCCTTAGGTGCATCAGCCATTCAGGCTCAGGAGACCAAGACAGGTATGTATATGTTGCTTGCCAGCTCCTCTTGCCATTTAAATGCATACCACAGTGTATCACATGTCATAGGGGCAGTTTTCATCACTATGCTATCTCTTGTGTTGTGTATTAAGAGGACAGACCACTGCTATGGTGACAGCTGTAGAGACTGGGTCAGAAGAACAGGTTGAGCTCAGCACCTGCTCATGATATGACAATAATACCCACATGAAAAGGGAGTCACAATCTCAGGATACATTGATATTGTCTGACTCCCTCCTGGGTGACCCAAGATCCATTGCCTTGGATTAAAGTGTGGTCTTACCCACACCTATTCTACAGGATGCATGGTATGAGAGCCACCGTCCCTGTCAAGGAGGGCCCCCACATGACTGACAGCACTACTGCTATGCCTCCTAAGGATGCAGTGGTGGACCAGCACACTGGGCATGTGTATTTCTGCCATATGGCAGCTCTTGGCATGAATCAACAGATGAGCAGGACTATAGTCCAAGCTCTGTCTACAGCTTCACATGCTAACTTGAAAATGACTGACATGGTGTACTGCAGCTGTAAGGATGTGACCCAGCCTGCATTACCAACACCTCCAGGAAGTAAAGGAGTTCATAGGTTCATAGGATCATAGGACGATACTAGGCTATTGACCCAGAGGCCCTTATAAGCCTAGCTAAGAATTTAACCCACATTCCCACAAAGTCAGCACCCGTTTTCCCAGTCCAGCAGGGACACAAGTGGGACCCCAGGGGTATATTTTCTGTTTCCCATCCAGTTGTCCAGGTTCCTCTTAAAGAGGGCTAGTGAGGTACTCTGCTTGACATTGAGAGGAAGCCTATTCCACAGATGGAGAAGTCATTGGGACACAAATTTATCCAACCAACAAGTTCTATTAATGTCACAGACAAGGTTGAGACCTTGCATGCAGGTTGCGCGAGTGGAGTTTGACTTATGGATGTTCAGCAACTCCATCAAGGCTGGGTCTGAGACGGCCTTGTATGCCAGACACAGGTCACCTCTGAGCAGTTTGTATGAGACAGAGTAGAGGGACAGGGCTTTTAGCCTATCTGTATAGGATAGGTGTTTGAAACCCTGGATGTTCCTGGTCAGGAACCTCTGTGGTCTCTCCAACTGCTGCATGTACTTGGAAAGGTACATGCTGAAGGGGGCATTGTATTCAATAATGGGTCTGACAAGGGAGGAGTACAGGGATGTTATGACCTCCTTGTTCCTGGATGAAATACCTTTACTTATAAGGTGGGCCATGTAGAAAGCCTTCCATACAATGGAGGCAACATGGTGGTCAAAAGTCAGGTTGCTATCAACCTGGGTGCCCAAGTCACTCACAACAGATTGCATGCTTAGTACATTGTTATTAATGTGATAATTAGTGGGGACACCATTTTCCCCAAAGGGGATAATGATACATTCCTTGGCATTCAGTTTGAGGCCATGCGTCTGGCACCAGTCATTAGTTTGCTTAAGGCCCTCTTGGAGAATGCTCACATCAGCAGGAGAGTTTAAGACAGAGCACAGCTTGCAGTTATCTGCAAACTTGGTCAGCCACAGACCACTGGTTTTGGCGTGCACCTCAGAAAAGTATATCCCAAACAGTAGAGGCTCCAAGACCAATCCTTGGAGTATGCTGCTGGTTACGAGTCTGCTACTAGAGGTGGCATCCCCTATTTTGACTGAGCGAGTAGGTTCTATCAGTGAGCCAGTTATCTGCCCATCTGGTAACATATGGGTTGATGCCTAGCTGGGAGAGTTTATCTATTATGCCCGAGTGAGGAATTGTGTTGAAGGCTTTGGATAGGTCAAGGTAGGGGGTATACACTGTATTGCCCTCATCCATGGCTTTGATGACTGTTCAGAGACAATGCCATGGTAGGTCTCATGATGAATTTGGTGATACATGTGGCTGTTATGTTCATCTCCATGAAGAAGTGCCACCATCAGTGCCATCCACATCATGAGTATTGGACATGGCTGTGGTTATGTCTGTACCCAGAAGGGATACATAGGGAGGATAATGCAGGGAAAATAGACCACACCTACGATAATGGAGTTATCATAATACACCACTTTATGCTGGGGGCAGCCGTAATGAAGAGGCACTAGGGGTTGTGCACCTCAACAGCAATCCACCTTCAGACCATGTTTCACAAGTATTGCCACACCAGTGTCCAGTGGGACCTGTAATCCTTCTACTTCTAGCCTCTGCAGTAGCCAGAAATGTAATGGCTGCCCTATCTGTTACACATTGGAAATCATGCCCCACCTGTTACATTGAGGAAATCATGTATGAAATTGATATATCCCTTCCTTTGACCCCCCCCCCTTCTCTACACTTCCATTTACCAGTAAATTGACCCCAACAATCAGGATGTGTAGACAGATGCATGTAATTGTGTCCCTAGGTACCTGTGCATACCATGATAACTATAACCTGAATCATCCTCCAGTTTGTGCAGTGTAAATAAGGATGCTTAATGCACAATGCAACTTGAACATGTGCTGCCCAGCATAGCCTTTAAATAATGCTGCATTCATTAGTTTGCTCTGCATGATACTGTACTACCAATGCACAGCTGTCAGTGCCCATAGGGATGGAATAGAGATTGCTGCATCACTTGTGTTACCATATTCTGTGCTAAGTGCTGTCAGGTGAGCACAGACAGTAGTTGATGTCTGTCTGCATCATTGACTTCACTTCTGGTGGATGTTGCACCACACAATATAACAAAGCCTGCTGCTGTGGATGTGCTGCCCTCTGTGGCTGCTGGCTTCATTATAATCATATATGTGGCATGCAGCATGCTATAAAGATCTTGCAGGATGTGTCAGATGCATACTACAGTACCTCCCCATACATGTCTAGGCAGCAGAATGAGGTTTTAAGTAGACTGGACACTTTCTCCACTATATTTCTGGTTTGTGTATGGGCAATATAATATTGGTGTTTGGCCATACTCTGTGGATTCCAGTCAGTCATCATCATTTGGGCCTATAGGTGTATTCTGTACCAAATGCAGCACAGCAAGGCCATACAGTGAGGGTTAAGACATGTCTCCAAACTGTCTGCAGCTGTAGACATGTAAGGTAGGGCTACCACCTGTCCCACTTGGTGAGGGACAGTCCCCTCCTTGGTCAGTTGTGTCCTGCATAAAAATTGGAAAAATGGCAAATGTCCTGAGATATTAGGACAACAGATTTCCCATATTTAATGTAATAGTTGCATAAAACAGTTATTCTGTTTCTAAAACACCTAAATGTTATAAGAAACAGAATAAGCAACTAAAGTGCTACAAGAATAAGCATTTATGTAGGCAAAACAGTGAAGTTCTGTCCTATGTACTGGCTGTGGGTATGTTTGCCTTGCAAACTCTGACGTTTGTACAAAACATGTCCCACTGTGGGCATTTGAAAAGGTGGCAACCCTAATGTAAGGCTACCACTTTGACTGCACTTTCCTACTAGGTGGCCCTGTTTAAAGGACAACAATGGGATTCTATTATTAAATGCTCAACTTCTCTGTCCTTTTATTTACTGTCCCTGCTATGAATAAACAACAATACAGCATTTAAAGTATTTTAAATCAACTGTTTCTCTCCACTAGAACAGTACCTTACTGTACTGTTGTAGTTTCACTTTTAAAAATGTGTATCCCACCCTGTAAAAGCTTGCTGCAATCTCCAGTTCATTTATGTCATCAAGGCCAATGAATACAGGTAGTTTTCTGGCCAATTCCCTCCCAAAACTGACATCACCATGACCATCCTAAAAACCCACTCATGATGTAATGTCATAGCTCCCTCGTCCTTCCCCTACCCATACGAAAAATAAAGGCTAGAACAAGGAAACAGTACATGATTCATGTCTCCTGCTGTGAGATGTCACTCACAGCAGGTAACAGCTCAAATTACCCTTAGCACTTTGACAGCTAGGGAAGTTAAGTCTGAAGGGGGATGGGAGATGAGTCAAAGTAGTACAGTTCAGGCTTCACAAAAGACTGCAGTTTAGCCATTCTAAAAATAAGCAGCAGTAAAAAGTACTTTGAAAGTCTGTTCTATGGCATTTGCACTGTTTGTGTTTTAAGTAGTCATTGAATGGCATGAAATGTTACTTACAACTAACTGACTGAAAGACAGCAGTGTATGCATGTAAAATCAATGCAGTGACAGGAGCTTTAGGAAGAAAGAGGCCTGCATGATATAATTTTTTACAGACAAGCATTCCATTGTGGGACACCTAGAGGCAGAGTAAACAATCAGAATTACTTCAAGATGCTAGACTCCATGCGGTCAGATTCAGAAATTATGTATACAAACATTTAAAAACCTGTAAATAGTCCCAGACTGGTGTTAAAATGTAGGAAACACCAAACCATGATGAAATAAACATGTTTTTTTTTAGTCTGTAGGTGTGGCTCTCCTTTAAGAAGCAGTGATATAGATGGTTTCTATATAATATATGGGAGTCATTGTGGGTGGCACAATGACACACTGGATAGTATTGTTGCCTCACAGTAAGAGGTTCTCCAGTTATATTCTCAGATGGAGTACCTTTTATGCAGAGTCTGCATGTCCTCACTCTGTTCACCTGAGTTTCCCCAAGGTGCTCCAGTTTCATTCTACATTCCAAAGACATTCACTAGGTGGACTGGACATGTTAAAAATTTGCCATAGGTGTGACTGTGTGTGCAAGTGAGTGGTATGGAAAAACAGCTACGGTAGGGCTTGCCACCTGGCGGTGTGAATCTTGGCTCTAGATGATGTCACTGCTGAAGTGACACCTTGGCCCAAGGTACAAAAATGGGAAAAGGGATGTCCTTTGAGCCACACAAGCTGCTGTGTGGATGGATGGATGGATGGATGGATGGATGGATGGATGGATGGATGGATGGATGTGGGAGTCAAGGCACTACCAGGGTACTGGGCAGTCACATTGGCTATAAGCCCATATGCAATGCTTGGAATTTGATGGAATGGTAGCATTCCGTGCTAATGTAATCATGTCCTTGGGCACCAGGACTTTATTGACACATTTTTGCACTTAATGACTCCCAGCACTTCAGGGGGGGTGGGCAATGTCATAAGAGCTACAAATGGCAGTGGTTCTCTCTTCTGCCATGGTGGGGAAACAGATATTCTCATCCACATGTGTCAGCATTTTATTGAGAATGTCTTGACTATTGTACTACCAGATGCCTGTCATATACCCAGTATGCCCTTTGCTTATCTCTGGAAGGTCCCTATATCTAGAATGGTAAGAGTTATGCATATCTTAGTATGCACTGATATGGGAAGGATATGTATTCCTTGAGGACCAGTTTGTGGACCATAAAGGTCAACCAACACCGTATAATATTTCTGTCCACATGAAGACAGTCTAGGGGTTGCTGGTTAGTCATCTGATGTGATGTGACACTGTATCTGTCCAATTTTGGTCATGTCACTTGCCATCACAGTTGCACTGATGAAGATACTGCTGCATTATCATCAAATGCAAGTCTGAAAGTTTAGAGTAATTTTTGCCTTTATGCTCAGATGCACTTGATTGTGAGACTTTTGCTATAAGTCAGGATCTACTTTCATTTATACTTATTTAATTTGTTTGCTTGTTTGCATTTCAATTGAATTGTAATAGGTTATAGGTCACATTAAAGGTGGGAAAAGTTTTGAGATGATTTATTGTGGTCTCATTTTTTATATCACAAAAACCTGGCATTTTAACAGGGGTGTTCACTTTTTATAGCCACTATATATATATATATATATATATATATATATATATATATATATATATATATATATATATATATTGTTTTATTTTTAAATGTCTTTAACAGATTTTATGTCATTAATAAACTATATTTAATATTTATATGTTTTTAAGGATTGTATAATGAGTTGATTGATGGAGTTGTGATGTTTGATGATAGTATATATTAACTGAGTGAGTGGATTTTAGGTAGTTCTGAAGAAGTTCCTTCAGGGATGAAGGCACTTAACACTGCCTTGTTGTTCAATAAATAAAGTTGAAAATAACCGTTGTTTCCATCTTTTTTTGTTTTTTCGGTTAGTGGTTTATTTCCATGTTGTTTCTTCTCTGTGGAAGCAAGACTTTACAAGCCACTCTACTTTCTATAACTAGTCAGTTACTTTGCTTCCTTTTCTATTTTCATTTAGTTAGATTTGTTTAGGTAACTTTAATTTACTACTTAAATTGCTTACTAACAATATTTTCGACTAATTCTGCAAAACTCTATCTCTGAGTGCATTTTGTGTCATTCTGTCCTCTGATGGTGACAGGAGAGTTTGGCATTCAATCATTCTCATCCCTCTGCCTCAAGGTTTTTGATAGTCTAACAGGTCTAATATTTCTAACTACTCAACATCTATATCAAACATCCTTCCTTAACATTTTACACACAGTATGTGCCTGTTCTTGAACTTCCCAACAAGCAGCCTTACTATAAACTCTAATGGACACAAGTAAAAACAAATGCTGTTACTCTCATAACAGTTCAGCCACCCCTTTTGTTCACTTTAGTAATACCTTTCTGTCCAGGAATAATTCCCCTGAATTTCAGCTTCTCTATCCAAATGTACTCCGTATAACCTTCTTTAGGATTTTCAAAATACCTTTTTGGCCAATTATGTTCAGTTACTCATCATTACAATTTCCACAAATATTCACTTTCTTACTTGTATTACATCCCAAATTTCTTAGAAATCCTATACCATAATGTATATTTCTTCTAGCATTTCTATATAACTTTCTGTCCCCACATATTGTATACCACTATAGCTGAAAAATATTGTCATCAGTTTCCAGAATATAAAACCCAAACAAATCTGCACACTTTTGTCACATTGCTACTCTCCCTCCCACTATATTAGATAGTTCACAAAAGACTTTACTTACAACCTCTCCTACTTATAAGATAAATCAAATTCATAGTAACAGTCAATATAGCTTTATACAAGGGATTAATTCCACCTGCGTTTTCAATAATATGGATTCTGCTTAATATTAGGATCAATCTTTTTCAAGATGAAAAAATTAGCATCTATTTTAGTGAATAATTCATTAGCATTAGATCAACTGTTTAATACTGGCTTCTCAATTCAAACTTTTATTTGGTTCAAAAAATACTTTTCTATTCACTTGTTTAGGATACCTATGAAGAAAACTATTTCCTTGACCAACTTCTTTCAGATGGGTCTGCCAATTCATTTAACCTAGGTCACATTCTCTCTCTCTTTTTATTGACAACCTTTAATCTGATTTTGCATACCTCAGAATAATTCTTCATAGGTCCAAGTGTCAAGTGTACTATCTACTGGCCTTCAAATAAACTTCAAAGAAATTGATTGCTTTAACTCCACACTGCTATTTTTAATTTCCCTTATACATATTAAAATTATTTTGTAGGAAGTTAATAAATGATGTCTGATTGTAAGAGGAAGCTTATTTTATAATCTTGAAAGATCATGTATAATATGCCTGTGACTTGTTTCTGTTTTTGATATTTATTTTTAGTATTAGATGCCTTGATCTGTTGTTAGGTCCCCACACTGTGCATTCCAGGTTCAGACATAGTAGAGTAAGGTTGGAAGGAGATGTTATGGGCCACTGTGAATGTAAGAAATAGTAGT
Organism: Protopterus annectens; assembly: GCF_019279795.1. NCBI lineage: Eukaryota > Metazoa > Chordata > Ceratodontiformes > Protopteridae > Protopterus > Protopterus annectens. The sequence goes on along the minus strand of NC_056730.1, from coordinate 460,681,863 downwards.
ACAACTTATGAAGAGGTTACCTACAAATCCCCTTCTCAAGAAGAGGAAATAAACAAGGCAACAACTAAAGGAACAATGAAAATCATAAATAAAAGTAAGATGCGGCTGACAGGAGATATGTATATCTCTAGAGTTTGCTGAATCACCTGTCCCATGTCAGCTCTCTGGAGCAGGAATCCTGTTTTAGAAAACACATGCCAGAATACACTACTGCACGGGAAATATTAGACCTGGAACTCATTGGAGACAGAGTATGAATGTTGGATCTAGAAGGTGGTAACCACCTTGGAAGGAACAACAACTTGACAGTGTGGTTTTCAATAAATATAGCTGCAAATTCAGGTCAAGTCATACAAATTGATTTTTCAGTGTAGACAAGCTGACTTTGGCACTACTAAAAATAGCATCAAAAAGTATTAGGAAGCAAGTTAAAAAACGAATTCAGAAGAAATCATCATCCTTATCAGCTCTTTTTTCTGATTTTTACAATGAGCCAAAGTGTTGCGTCAACTGTCACCATCTCTTAATTCAAAGCCACTGTTCTACTTTCTTCTACAATCATACCTGACTGTTGGATCTCTTCTCTCACTCAAACCAGCTGTGTTTTGGCTCTTGCCTTCTACCTATCTCTCCCAAACCTGACTTACCTAATTGTCTTCTGCTTTCCTGCACATCTGACCAAAACACAGTAATCTGTTCTTCTTGACCTTCTCTGCAGTTGGACCTACTTTAGCTTCTGCTATGTCATTTCTTCATCTGTCCCACAATCAGCATCTTAATATCCATCTCAAGCACTTTATCTTCATCACCTCAGTCTCCCTCAGCTGCTCTGCCTTTACTGCTGAGGTTTATGGACCATATAGAAGCACTAGCTGCAGCATTTTTTACACCTTTCTTTGTAATTTTTGTCACCAAGCCTGCCACTTTCTGCCAGTTTGGTTATACAGCACCTTTGATTCTGCCTTTGACTTCCTCATTCAAACTTCCCTTCTCCTCTATCATACCTCTTGGATACTTGAATCTGTTAACTTATTCTGCACCATTTGGAAAAACACACTTTTCTGAGTGGAGTTATAACATTTTGATTTACAAGTAATTTTGGGATAAAGCAACAAACAACATATTAAAACATCTGCAGAAAATAAGATTTGCCACTGTTTTCTCACTGCACTATTGAATAAAAAAGTTGTGGCACACATTGTCTGCAACACAGTATGTTGCGTGTTGGTAAGCCCTAGTCCCAGAAACCTAGTGGGGGAGGGGGAGAGCCTGGATGGAGTGGTAACATTTTCTACTGCACTTTATAGCACAGGATAAATACCACATCCTATTTTAAAATAATTCTGGAAAGCAACTTTTGACACTGTACTCTAGTTTTCACTTTGAGGCCATGACAGTCTGCTTTATTGCAATTTATAGTAATGGATAAATAACACAGCTTTTTAAAAAGCAGAATGCACACATTGTAACATAGCACAGTTAGAGTAAAATTGTGGTACAAAGCAAATTGCAGCATCTTAAAATAACTGTGGAGACCAGTGTTTAACAATATGCTGTTGAATTAAAAAGGAATGGATACACGTTCTAAAATGATTTTGGAAACCAGCATTTGACACTATATTGTTGTGTAAACAAAATCAATAAAAGATGAGCATGCACTGATAATAACATAGGCTATTATGTTGTCATGCCCTATAATCTAAGATTTATGGGAGTGTTTTCCCAGCTGGAGCTGCAATATTTTGCTCTGCGTTTTATAAAGACAGCAAAGAAACAAGGACTATCTTAAAATGATTTTAAAATACAATATTTGAGATTGCACTGTTAAATAAAAAAATTGACACACATAGCACAAAAGACCATAGCTGCCACTTTCTCTTCAACTATGTAATACAAGACAACCCTTTCCATTAATATCAATGATAAACACATTGGAACTGCATTGCCTTACTGCTACTTATTGCACATCCATTAGTATTATCAGTGAATAATTGAAGATCTGTTTGAAGTTTTCACTATAGATCTGTGTTTCAAACTGTTAATTGTTTAACACAGCTCTCAGTTTAAGTAATGCTTCTCTCTGTCAGAAGTCCTATCTGAAGCTTGATTCATTTTCCTACTGTCTGCTAACAGCTCCACTTGAGCAACATCTTGCTTGCACATATGTGCAAGTCAACACAAAAAGATACTGGATACAAATCTAAAAATAAACATAAATCACCTTGAACTGAAGGAACACAATTCAGAAATGAAATAATGGCAGAAATGAAATGACATTCATGTTCATATATAGAGTGTGGTGTATATACAGTGTAAGTGTAGCAAAGGCTGTGGGCTGATATGCTTTGATTGCATCAGATGAAGTAAATAAATAAGGGCTTGGAGAACTCAAAAAGTCATGGTCATATTTTATAGTAATGTTGTGTAATAAACATTATGACTGGCATCTGCAATAGTTTTTAACCACCTTTAGCAGGTTTGTTCATTATTCAAAATTTAACACTGCAGAACTGTATGAGATTGGCATAATGGTTAAGGTGTTTATCTTACACACACAAGGTGCAGGGTTTGGCTGTCACATGAGGGTCATTGGTTAGGCTTAATGCTAACCTATGAATAAAGTCAGATGCCTATTGAATAAGTTCTATAAAAACATACACGCTTGTCTGTGTTGTCTATGTAGCGATCAAAATATTGAGAAAGCAATTTCAAAGGCCCATGCCAGTATTTATTTGTGTATGTTTACACCTACTCTTGGGTCATCCTGGAAGACATACAGACAGACCTGGTGTTTTTTTTCCAGTTAAAAATCCTACATAAATAATTTTAGTCCTTTATAACCTAGCAGATATATTTTTTTTCTAATTATAAGTTACATAATCAAGCCTTCAAGCAAACATCTGCTTTAAAAATAAATTGCTGACAAAATGATGTTATATAAACAAATATTCGTCTAATAGCTTAACTAAAATACATACAGTCTACTTAAGACCCCCCCTTTCCACTGGAATCATTGCTGCTAGTCTTGAATAGAGTAACTGGATTGAGTAACAGTAGTACATACTGTGCACCAAATTATGGTAGCAGAATTGTGGAACCCAGATGAAGAATGTGCCATTCATCTAGTGCAGAACATGCAATCACAAGTACACAAAACCAACTGCCACTAACCATGACCCTCATATAATGTAGCAAATTTCAAAAATCATACAAGGCCATCATTCTGGCATTCCTCCAAGGACACAAAGCATACAGAGACTCATGCAGTTTCTGTGTGGATTTATCCATATTGCATATGACTGTGCAGTTGTGTTTGTTTTGTGCAGTAATTGCAATAATAGTACAGTGATTGCTAAGGCTATGAATAAATGTGTCTGTAACAGGAAGGGACATTCCTTTAGTAGTACTCCCTGCCACCTGACAACACCGGAAAGCCAGGGCTTACTAGCAGCAGTGAGTGACATTTTAATTTCTGAGACTGTGAAATGTGCGTCTGACAACTTTGATCATTAAAGTACAAAAGGCCAGGACAAAGGCAGGTCACAACTTATTAAGCTAAACAAATGTTCTTGCCTCAGAGATGCAGCTAAGCTGCTAACTCCACCAAACATTTCTGGTAGCTAGTCAAAGCATGGCACAATCTTAGCAACTTCCAGCACATTATGTGACTCTTAATTCATCCCACCTTCATTTGATAGTTTCCAGCGGATTAATCTATATGTAAGTACATATAGATTAATCTATATGTAAATACATATTTATTTTACTGTATAGCTATTATAAAATGCAGTTATTTTACTGATCAGTTTACTCCATAAAGTTGCATTCATGCATTCATGCTGCTGTAATATTGTTTGTTTCACTTTCATGATGTACTTGCACCTCGGTTGTATTTATTTGTTGCTTTACTGTATTTGTTTTTTGTTTGGGTTATGGTTGAAAAGCATCTTTGAAACAGTTCACTTACCTGGTTAACAAGTTGAAATAAAATGTACTAAGACTGAGACTGCACTACTTTAGTGTATGCCCATTGCTCTCAGGTATAACATTCTTGGAGATAGAACATATAAGTAGCAGATGGTGGGGGAGGTTAAACCACATTGCAACAATTGTCAATGTTTACTGTTTTCAAGGCTGAGTGATCTCATGTCAGTATTAGATGCTGTGAGTCTCCCAGAGGAGGGTCTCAGACTTCAGTCATGGAGCTAGCAACACTATATCAGGAGATCCAGGTTAACCATATAGTACTATGTGCACTAACCAACAGAAGCAGGGGCACTCCTGTGCAAGAATGGACTGGATAGGCAGCCTTTAGTAGAAAACACAAGTAAGGTATGTGCAAAATAGCAGCATGATATACAGAAGTTCCACAACAATATCCACCACTAGACAAGATCCCACCCAAAAGAAAAGTGCCCTAGTTGATCTGAGATTTTATATATATATATATATATATATATATATATATATATATATATATATATATATATATATATATATATATATATATACCACAAGCACATGGCATGCTCACCACAGACCTGTATGTGTGATAATATGTGGCCATCTAGTATGTGGTGTCAGGGCAACAATCAGCATAATGGCATTCCCAAGCAACATGCTGGCATAACAATACAAATGTAATGTTGTATTTACCCATGCATGAAATTTGATGTATAAAATGTGTCATAAAATGTAACCACAAAACCATACAGAATGCTGTCAGTGAGCCTGTGGCTGTATAAACTGAACCAAATGGAGACAGACACTTAAAATCCAGAGCTTCCACCACAACAGAGTTAAAAATAGTAGCAAAAGTAAGAGAAGAGTGAAAATAAAAGCAATCCTCTTTAAAGAAGTACGGTAGAAGATAAAGTTAATTCAATTTTCAGTATGAAATATTGGTTTGTTTATTATTCAGGCACTTCAAAATGGGCACCTTTTGGTATTCCAAGGACCATAATTGCAATTTTCAGAATAATGAGAATATAAATGAAAATCCGAGCAGTAAGCAATACCTTTAAGATTGCAGTACCTCAGAGTATTCCCACAACTCTGAGGTACATAAGTATTAGAATTAATATGTATAAGTAGCACGGGTCTCAATGGGAAAAGCTCCCACACTGAAGAATGCAGAGGAGAGAAGCTCTCACCCCCAATGCAAATGCTTTAAATGTGCTCTAGTGAGTCTCAAAATGTGCTGTATTTCCACTGAAGTTGACTTTAATAGTTGACAAACTCACTGAACTGGGCTTAAATCCCTACATGACTCAATGGATTGCCAGCTGGCTCATAGGCAGGACCCAGGAAGTCAGGATTTATGATACCACCTCCACTAAGAGACCAGTCACCAGTGGGTCCTCAAGGCTCTGTGCTGGGACCATTCCTATTTGTCATCTCCTTCTAAGAGGCAAATGATAATGTCAAGGGTCTTTGGCTGACTAAGTCTGCAGATGACTGCAAATTGGGAGCTATCATAGATTTTTCCCATGACACAGTAATCTTATGACAGAGTCTAACACAGACAAATGACTGGTGCCAAAGTCATGGAATAAAACTAAATGCTAAGAAATGCATTATACTGCCTTTTGGGAAAACTGCCACCCAGGCTAATTACTCCCTCAATAAGACACCCCTACGAGCTGACCTGATAGTCAGGGATCTGGGAATATATGTAGACAGCAATCTGGCCTTATAAACATGTGGCTAAGGTAGTAAGAAAATCAGTCTATGTCACCCAACTTATAAGTACGGACATGGCATCCAGATCCAAGGAAGTCATCGTGCCACTTTATTTGGTCCTTTTCAGACCCATTATTGAGTATAATGCCACCTTTGGCATGTGCCTGACCAGACATATGCAGCAGTTGGAATGTCCACAAAGGTTCCTTACCAGGAAAATCGAGGGTATAAACACATTGCCCTATATGGATCACCTTAAAGCCTTGTCTCTATATTTTGCCACCTATAGGTTACTGAGAGGTGATCTATGCCTGCCATACAAGGCATCCTTGGATCCAGCTCTGATGGACCTTTGGCACATCTGCAAAACAAACAGCATCAGATCTACGAGATTCAAGAATTTCAGTTTTGCTTGAGACATAAATAAGACATGTTGGTGAGTCAGATTCCCATCCATGTAAAACTGAGTCCATCCATGATCATATTTAAGCATAACCTTGACCATCAGATGGGAAATCAAAAATTCACTCCAGATCTGCCCCCACATCTCTGATAGACAGAGGCAGATAGTAATGCCCAAATTAGCATATTCTATCCCTCACACTAACTCTAGAGACTTCCTTACATACCTCTCCTAATAAAAGCCCATGATGGACAGGGACACAATTGGGTTGTACTGCACAGCCAGGCTTATAAAGGCCTTGATGGTCATTAGTCTAGCATAATCCTATGGACCTATGAAGAGGGATGGGTATATAAGGAAAAGCAAATATAAATGATTCTAGGAGGGTTTATGAAAAGTTATGTAGCAAAGAATTAGAAAACAAAGGAGGAAGAGAGGGGGACAGGGGAGCAGGAAATAAAGGGGGATGATATGGAAACAATAAGATGAATAATTAATAACTACAAGGTAGTGGATAATTCTTTATTATTATTAAGCTAAAAAAGAAGTGGCACAAGGTCCAGGAGTACAATGAAATAACTGAAAAAGCACAGAGGAAAACATTGACATCTAAGGACCATTGAGTATATGTTAAATAAAATCAAGAATTCAATACACAGGAGGTTCAGATTCAAAAGTTTACTAGTGTACACCAGGAGGCAAAAAACGTACAAGTACAGAATTTTGTCTGACATGAAACAGGAAGCACACAATTTTATATAGGTTTAACATTCAAGCTGTGCCCACCTTACTGATGTGGTATGTCACAGGGCATCTACATCACTTTAGCTTACAGTCCTCTATTCATTAAATCTGCTGATGCTGTATATTTTTAAAAAGTTTTCCAATACGGCCTTGCTATCCACCTGGTCAGACATAATGTCTCCCTGTAAAGTTACTTCTTCAAGGTTTCATATCAGTTCGAATACAATAGCAGATTCAGTCTTTTAATACACATCTTTGTTCTCTGTTACACTTTCTCACACAGCTGTGTGCTATCTCAGTAATACATATACAAGGCCAAATCATCCCAGCAGGAAAGAGCAGAAGATTTCATTATTTCACACATTTAATTTCCTGACCCAGCAGATAATCACTTGTGAAAAGCATAAACATTAAAACTTGCTAAGCTGGCATCTGCCAGGGTCGAAGGTCAGCTTTGCTTCAAGCCACACTGCAGTTTCAAAACTACTTTACATTTAAACATGAATTAATCCTCTCTACTATATGATTAATAGAATAAAATGCATTATATACTACTTTGCTTATAAACTAGCATTTATCATATATTCAAATACACATTTTTCTAACATTTCCCCCCTATTAATACTTTTTATTCTATTTTGAAGTATGCATAGTGTCATTTCATCTCCCAACTTCTTCCACTTAGGATTTTCAGCTAGGTGAGTCATTCAATCTATACTTCAGAAAAAAATGTCATCTGAGATCAATCTTTCAATCTCAACATCTTGATACAAAGTTTCAGTAACAGATACATCAATAAAATCTTTGATTAATCTTTTCATGCAAGGAATTACACAGCAAACACATGCTCCTATTAGGAGTATACCCACACAAATGGCAATCAGAATATTCATTAGTATGGAACCCCACCCCCCAAATAGATTTTGGAAAAAGTCCATCAGTGGGTTTGGGCCTGGTTCAGTCATGGCTGATACTTGCTGAATTACCTCTAGGTGATTATTAATTTCATGCCTGTTATCTGGTATGTACGCACAGCATTCTTCTTTGATAAGCACGCACGTACCACCTCTCGCCGCTAGGGTGAAGTCAAGAACCATTCGATTTTGTAGCACAACAGTTCTCATTGCATTCAGTTCATCAGTCACCAGTTCTAGGGCAGAAAAAGTTGCATTACTCATTACTTTGAGAAGTTTCGACAACTTCCTCAGTTCCCAGATCGATTTGACTGCTCCATAGGCTGGGAATATTCCTGCCCAGGATATAACACTGTCACTCAAGTTCATATGAGTCAATTTGCTTTTGTCTTTCATGGCATTATGATCTTTCCAGCCAGCTTCGATCTTTCCGACTGGATTCACAGGTTTTTCAACTGGACCTTCAGGTTTTCGAGCTGCTTCTCTTACGTTTCGTAACTTACCTAAAGGTAATTCTGCAGTATGTCTTATTGCCGGAAACAAATAACCCAAAAACCAACTGCCGGAACAATTCTCAGGTAACCATTTATATGCCTTTCTCCCACAAATAAAATAACAGTTTTCTACTTTAGTACTAATACGCATCAGCCCTGCATGAAACATTTTCTGATCTATAACTGACAATTGTTTAAACAAAACTGGATTCTTGCGAATGTCATTCATGGTTGTTTTTAATGAGTTCAAATATGAATCATAATTAGTATTGCAAAAAGTATTGCCATTACTATTCTTAATATAACATCGGTAAGATATGGTTATGTTACAATTGCTCCAGCCCACCTGGAGGGTATCATTTTTATAAAAACATACAACTCCTTTTTGTGTGACAGGTAAAAATAAAGCTATTTTGTCCTGTGATCTCACAGTTCCTGTATCGAAGAGTAAATTCTCCCAAATCTCATTTATCCCCAAAGGGATAGCGGACGTTATCAGTCCTCCATATGCTGTTGGTATAGCTGTATAAACCCAGCAATTTGAAATGTTCATAGTCTCTGCATATACACGTTTCATGGCTAGGTATGTGTTAAAATTTGGATGCCAGTCTATAGACGTTTCATCACGCCTTCCCACTTTCACTTGTGTGGTTGTATGTAGGATAAACCACAACAAGAGGAAAATTGTCACAATTACAGTCAATAAATGTACACTCAACAAAATTATTATGCAACATCTCTGGAGTTGATCTAAATTTCTATTTGCTTTGTTTTTGGCCATCTCGGTCTGGTTGTATATCAGTCACAAGGTTTTCATCAAGTTGAAAGTTCTTTACCGGTTTGCAATGTGTCAAATGAACCCAGGACATCCTCTCGGCCACTCTAACTGCAGTAGGCGTTGCCAACAGAACCTGGTATGGTCCCTCCCACTTTGGACTCACCAAATTCTTCCTTTTCGTCACTTTCAGCCACACAAATGTCCCAGGGGCCAAGACTGCTTCCACCGGTCTGGTCTGTTCCTTATCTGAAAAAGAGTTAAACTGCAAAACAGATTTATTTGTTAACAGTTTCCTCATATAACTAGCTAATGAACTGTCAGCCTCTTGCTCTGCAGGCATGAGAGCTTTCCACTGAGGCACATAATATGCTCTCCCAAAAACCATTTCAAAGGGAGTCAAACGCTTTACATTTGGAACCATTCTCATACTCAGCAGTGCCAAAGGCAGACAGTATATCCAATTCTTTTGGGTCTCCTCTACTAGCTTCCTAAGCTTATTTTTGAGGGTACCATTGTACCTTTCCACCAGTCCTGCTGACTGTGGGTGGTAGGCACAATGGTTCTTTAAGGAGATACCAAAAAATCTCCCAAGTTGCTGGATTGTCTGATTCACGTAATGAGTGCCGTTGTTACTATAAATCCTTTCCGGAATGCCAAAACTAGGGATTATCTCCTTTATCAGGGCTTTCGTCACTGTTGCTGCATCCGGGTTTTTGGTTGGAAAAGCTTCTACCCATTTAGAAAGCATGTCAATAATGACTAAACAAAACTTTTTCCCTTCACACGTATTCAATTCTATGAAATCCATACAAATAGTATGGAACGGATATGGTGGTATAGGAAAACTTCCTTGCTTGGTTTTAAATGCCCCTTGTGCATGGTGCTTGTTACAAATATGACAAGCTGCACAAAATTTTTGTGTATAATTTGTGAATCCATATGTTTGGAATATTCGGTTTACTAACTGTACCATCCCCCCTTATGAGACATGGCACTGCCCATGGCTCAACAAAGCTGCATATCTAAATAAATTAGACGGCAATATCGGTTTTCTCTCTTTGGAAATGTACAGTCCATTCTCAAGAATTGCACCTCGTTTTACCCATTTTTGTTTTTCTGCTTTTGTAGTAAGCGTCTGCATTGTTTTTACCATGTCTAAATCTAAAATATCAGAGGGTTGTAATTCCTCATTCAAAAGTAAAATTTCTGAGTCTGAGGCTGCTTGCTTTGCAGCTGCATCAGCTCGTGCATTGCCTTTTGAAATCTTATCCTGCTGTTTCGTATGAGCTACACATTTACAAATAGCTACTTTGGTAGGTAACTGAATAGATTCTAATAACTCCAAAATAAATTGTGCATGATTAATAGGTTTTCCACTGGATGTTATCATTCCTCTATTTTTCCATTGTTGTGCAAATACATGTACTGTAGAAAAAGCATACTGACTATCAGTATATATGTTTACATACTTGTTTTTTGCTAAAGTACATGCCCTTGTCAAAGCTATCAATTCTGCTGCTTGTGCAGATAAGTTGTGCAGTAAGGATTGAGCTTCTAAAATTTCAGTGTCTGTAACTACTGCATACCCTACCAGATTCTTTCCTGTAGGACCCCTTCTGCATGAGCCGTCCACGTAATATGTCACCTCGGCATTATCCAAGGGCATATCTGTGAGATCTTGTCTAGGTAAAGCTAACTGTTCAATTTCCTGCAGGCAGCTGTGTGGTGTGCCCTCCGCAGGAGTTGGAAGTAATGTTGATGGATTTAATGTCGTACATCGTTCAATTGTCATATGAGGTTGGCTCAGCAGTATAGTCATACATGAAAGGTGTCTAGCAGGAGAAAGGTATGCCACTTTTTCCTGTAGTAAAATGATTGCAACTGCATGAGGCTGAAGCCTGTACTGCCATTGCAGCTGCAACTACTGCTTGTACACAGTGAGGCAAAGATCGCGCCACTGGATCTAACTGTGATGAATAATAGGCTATAGGGCGTTGCTTATCCCCATGTTGTTGCATCAGTACTGACGTCATATATCCTTGCTTACAATCTACGATCTGAAAGAATCGTTTATGATAATTTGGAAGTCCTAAAACTAATGAGGAAGCTATCAACTGCTTCATCCTGCAGAAAGCTGTTTCTGCTTCGGGTGTCCATTGTAAGATATCTTGTGCTGCTATTGGTGTCTTATATATCAAGTCAGTCAGTGGAGCAGATTCCAAAGCATAATTTGGTATCCAGCTCTGACAAAAATTAGTTGTACCCAAAAAATACATCATTTCCTTCTTGGTTGTTGGTTTGGGTGCTTGCAAGATTGCTGTTTTTCTTTCCTCGTCTAATATTCTACCTTCATTGGATATTACATATCCCAAGTATCTAACTTGTTTTCTCCAAAGTTGTAACTTACTTTTGTTTACTTTGTGTCCTTGTGTTGCTAAAAATTTCAATAATGCTACAGTATCCTCCCTGCACTGTTGCTGGGTGGGGGCTGCTAGCAAGATGTCATCTACATAAAATAGAATTTGACTACCTCCCGGTGGGGTAAACCCTGCCAGATTGCTAGCCATTTCTTGTGCAAATATTGTTGGGGTCTCACAATATTTCTGTGGTAGTCGAATATATATATACCTTTTACCCTGAAATGTAAATGCAAACCAATATTGACTATCAGCATGTATAGATATTGAAAAGAAAGCATTGCTAATATCTACCACAGAGAAATACTTCTGTTGCGGTTCTAAATAATTTAACAAAGTATGTGGGTCTGGCACCGTAGGTGCTCTAGGTATTACTGCATTATTTACAGCTTGTAAATCTTGTACCATCCGCCATTCCCCGTTTGCTTTTTTAACAGGAAATAGGGGTGTATTACATGGTGAATCAGGAGATTCTACTAATACTCCTTCTTTGAGTAATGCTGCTATTATAGGCTTAATTCCTATTTCTGCATCCTTTCTCAAAGGGTATTGTCTTTTCTGTGGTCTGAAAGCTGACTTTGGGGTTATTGTAACTGGTCCTGCTGTTCGAATAAGTCCTACATCTGACTTGCCTGTTGACCAAAGAGTTGATGGAATTTCACATAAGGCCTTTTCTTCTTCTTCTAATAAAAATGCTAATCAGCTGTCCTCACTACATTGCAAGTGTACAGCTGGATGTGTCTGTGTTAACCAATTCAATTTTTGTTTTTGTATCCCTTGTTCTGATAGTTCTAAATTAGTCTGTTTCTCCCATCTTGTTACTTTTTCTCCTAAGTCTGCCCATTTTACACTTTTGTTCTTTGTCAAGCTGACATGTGGTAACCGATTTGATTTATATAATGCAAGGAATTCTTGAGGTAATGACCAGATAACTACACTGTTCCCCTCAGTATCCCAGTACAAAGTACGCAATACTAATCTAGTTGCTCGATTTCGGAACAATTCTTGCTCATACTCTCTATCAGGTCCTGGTGTAGTACAGTAATATAGAGTACAGTGTAACAAATGCTGTCAATCAGTGTCAAGGGAGGGGGCTTTACTGATGGCTACATTCATCAGTTCCTCGGTTACTGCCCTTGGACCAGTCATGGCTAGGTCCTGTCTGTACCAGTAAAAAGTTTCACCCTCCGATCGCACTACAAAGGTATCCATTTGTCTCTGTGCCTCCATACCTTGTACAGTTGGAACTACTGCTATGCCAAATATCTTCATAAGGTCCCTGCCTAATAGGTTCACTGGACACTTTGCAGAAACAACAATTTTACTTCTCTGGGTCATACCTGAAACAGGGTCAGTTATTGCTATATCATGGGAAAGTGGTTCCCTATATAGCTGTCCGTTTGCTGCTTTCACTAGTATATAATCAGGTGATTCGGAATGTTCTGGTAACTTGGAGAGGTGTATCAAAGTCCGTGACGCTCCTGAGTCACACAGGAATTTGACTTCTCTTCCCTCCACCAGAAGTGTAACTTTCGGCTTCGTATCTGCTAAGTAGAGCTCTAAACTCAATAATGCTAAGTCCAAAATTTCACTTTCTTCATCCTCCATATCTACTTGCACTTCCTCTACTCCTTCTATCACATTTACATTTGTTTTCCGTTTATTAACTTTTCCTGATGATTTCTGACTTTCACATGATGTATCGTCACTATCATATAGTCAGTCCTCATCTCCCTTATCTTCTGTAATTACCTTTTTGTTTTGCTTACAATCCCTTGCTAGATGTCCCTTTTTCCTGCACTTGAAGCATTCACCTCTCTTTTTTCTCTCTTCAAAATCTTCTGATCATTTGTCAGACTGTTTGTTTCCCTGGGCATTCTTCTTGCCCTTTTTACCTGACTGTAATACAAATACTTCAGCTCCATCTTCTGCAGTGAAGACTTGCGCCTTCTTTTTCTTTTTACTATTAAAATGTCTTTCAGCATGTCTAGCGTATTCAAGTAAGGCTTGTAGCCTCCCTGTTCGATGGTCTGTCATAGGCTTCATAATGAAGCTACTAATAGGTGCAATGCAACCTTTCAAAAATGCATTTTTCAATTGTTGTTCATACGGGGAATCATTCGTTTGGTTCTCAGGAATCGACATACCGCTATGATTATTAAAACATTCTAATAATCTAGCATAGTACCCATCTATTGTTTCATTTTCCTGTTGTATGCATTGATTAATGCAAGTCCAGTCTGCTCTAGGTTTCCATTTCTCAGAGATTCAGTCTGTTAGACCTTTCACTCTGTTGTCTAACTCTGCGTCACTATGTGGGAGTGGTTTAAGCTCTGCATTACGAGGATTCCATGTGCCACAAATCATGTGCCAATCCGGACCTATAATTTGTCTTACTACTTTTTCTATTTCTTCCCCATTCAAGTGGTAACTCAACCTCATGCCTTGTAAATCTTCTTAAAATTAACTTTCGGATGGGGGATTCCCTCAGTAGCCTTCCGGATATCCTCCGGTGTCCATGGTCTATATACTAAGATTGTTGGGTTTTGCCCTTCCTGTCCTGCCTGTGGATTTGGAACTTCTATAAGTGGGCATATTTCTTCCTCACTCTCATCCTGTAGGTTTCTCTCTATTTGATATGATTCTGTGTCCCTATGTGTTTTACGTGTTCGGGACCTAGTTTCAATAGGATCTCTAACAAATGGTTGTGGTCTTGCTGAAACTTCAGGATAACGTGGAGGCGGACCAGCCTGTCCACTCGCTTCATATCCTGAAAAGGGTAAGGGAGGGGGCAAGGGAGGAGGAGGAGGAGCTGTCGCTATTACCAAGTTATTATCTTCTTTGTCTAAAAACAATGTTTTTGAATTTTTTAGCTTCTGTTCTCTACGATTTACTTCCTCAATCCACCTGTGTGCCTGAGGAATACCTAATTGGCGTTGCTTTTTTGCCTGACCTCCCACATCAGATTTAAGCTGTCTAAGGAGTTTAACTAGTGAAGTTTTATCTAGTTTAACATCAAATTCATATTTATTAACCATTCCGAAGATGCAAAATACATGCAATCACAATGTTCCGATAACGTTAGGATAGGTTTAACATTCAAGCTGTGCCTAACGTAAAATAGGTTTAACATTCAAGCTGTGCCTAACGTTATCGGAACATTGTGATTGCATGTATTTTGCGTCTTCGGTTAGGGGTGGATCTCATGATGTTTTAGTGCACTGATTACCCATGGCAAAGAAAATGTTACGTAACCCTTTTTTTTTTTATCACGTGATATCAAATTCTCAGTTCCTGTTCGCAGTGTATCTAGAATAACTGCCTACCTTATTCTGTTACCCTGATCTATGACCAAATATACAGTACTTCCTTTTGTCCCTGATCTGCAAAACAAATCTTGACAACAATATACTGTAATCTAGTCCCTGATCTAAAACAGAAAAAAGGTAAATTCTTCCTACCTGAGACTCCGGTATTGAACTGTCCAATGTCCGCTCTTCGGCCACATATCAGAAAGTGGCCAGCCTCTTTAAATGACAATTCAGTCGGAGGTCTTTTCACCCAAGAAGAACCGATTCGGTAACTTCTCCTGCGCAGTATTCGACCACCGGTAGACTCTGATCTGCAGCTGTCTGAGGGAATTTCCGGCTAAGAAGGACCAAACTGTTAAATAAAATCAAGAATTCAATACACAGGAGGTTCAGATTCAAAAGTTTACTAGTGTACACCAGGAGGCAAAAAACGTACAAGTACAGAATTTTGTCTGACATGAAACAGGAAGCACACAATTTTATATAGGTTTAACATTCAAGCTGTGCCCACCTTACTGACGTGGTATGTCACAGGGCATCTACATCACTTTAGCTTACAGTCCTCTATTCATTAAATCTGCTGATGCTGTATATTTTAAAAAAGTTTTCCTCTGGTTACAATGCGGCCTTGCTATCCACCTGGTCAGACATAATGTCTCCCTGTAAAGTTACTTCTTCAAGGTTTCATATTAGTTCGAATACAATAGCAGATTCAGTCTTTTAATACACATCTTTGTTCTCTGTTACACTTTCTCACACAGCTGTGTGCTATCTCTGTAATACATATACAAGGCCAAATCATCCCAGCAGGAAAGAGCAGAAGATTTCATTATTTCACACATTTAATTTCCTGACCCAGCAGATAATCACTTGTGAAAAGCATAAACGTTAAAACTTGCTAAGCTGGCATCTGCCAGGGTCAAAGGTCAGCTTTGCTTCAAGCCACACTGCAGTTTCAAAACTACTTTACATTTAAACATGAATTAATCCTCTCTACTATATGATTAATAGAATAAAATGCATTATATACTACTTTGCTTATAAACTAGCATTTATCATATATTCAAATACACATTTTTCTAACAGTATATATGTAAGAATGATAGAGGGATGCTATAAATTGGAAGTTAATTAAATCATATGAACAGCAATATTAATAATGTGCTCATCAAATGTTATTGTTAGTAAGTGTGCACTGTTTGGACTGCTCATGTATGCAATGATGTAGATTTTTCCTTAAAAAAAGAAAGAAAAAAGAGAAAATACACAGAAAAAACTACTGGATGCATGCAGACCAACACATGTAGGCCTACACATACGTGAATGCATGTGACCGGAAATCTATGAAGAGAGAGAGCAATTGTATAGGAGTTATATATAGGCATGAGATGTATATGCATGAATAGGTTCATAGGTTCATAGGTTCATACTAGGCTATCCACCCTAGGGCATTTATAAGCCTAGCCAGAGTGTGTTTGACTTTCGCCACCCATTTTAAATGAATTTTGCTATACCCTTTTTTGAGGTTAGTATACTGTGCCTCTGTCTAACAGTGACACAGAAGTGATACCCGGGGTAAACCTACAATATCCCATCCACTCAACAAGATTCCTCTTGAAGAGCGTCAATGAGGGACTCTGCCTAACCTGGACTGGGATTTTATTCCAGAGTGAAGGGAGCCGCTGGGTTATGAATATGTCCCTACAGCATGTCCTATTTATTTCATTGCTGAGGTTCAAGTCTCTCGAGCGCGTAGCTCGGATGGGATTTGGATTTTATGAGGTGCAGCATGTCCATTAATTCCGGGTTGGACATGGCTTTATACGTCATGCACAGATCGCCTCTGAGCAGACGGTATGCCACTGAGTAGAGCTGGAGTTTCTTTAACCGGGCAGCATATGGCATCTGTTTGAGCCCTTTGATCCTCTTGGTGAGGTACTTTTGGGGTCTTTCCAGTTGCTGCAGGTGTCTGGTAAGGTACATCCCAAAAGGGGCATTGTACTCAATTATGGGCCTGATGAGTGATGAGTAAAGAGGCACAATGACCTCCCCTGACCTAGATGTGAATCCCTTCATGATTAGGTGGGCTATATAAAATGTTTTTCTAACCACTTTGGCCACATGGTTTTCAAATGAGAGTATCAACTTGGGTCCCCAGGTTCCTAATTACTTCTTCCGTACTTAATGGATTACCGCCTATGTGTTAATTTGTGGGCACTTTGTTTTTGCTAAAGGGGATGACTATACACTTTTTGGCGTTTAGCTTGAGGCCATGGCTCTGGCACCAGTTGTCTGTTTCTATGAGGCCCTTTTGTAGGATGCTTGTGTCGGCTGGAGAGTCGATTATGGCGCCTAGTTTGCAGTCATCTGCGAACTTGGTCAGCCATAGTCCTTCCGTGTTGGCCTGTACCTCCGAGCAATATACACCGAACAAGAGAGGTCCCAGGACTGAGCCTTGTGGGACGCCACTTGTAACTCGCTCCAGCAATTCTAACCATGTGGGTTCTGTCATTGAGCCAGTTTGCAACCCATCTAGTGACATAGGGGTTTATATTTAAGCTGGTGAGCTTATCTATAATGCCCAAGTGAGGTATTGTATTGAAGGCTTTTGCAAGGTCCAGGTAGGCTGTGTGGACCACCTTCCCCTCGTCAATGGCCTTGGTGACTGTTTCAAAGAAATCGACCAGGTTTAAGAGGCAGGATCTGCCCTTAACAAAGCCAAACTGGGTAGGATCTAGTGTCTGTAGGTCCCCAATATCTTTATTTATGAGGTCCATGATGATCCTTTCCATAGCTTTGCAGACCAAGCTAGTCAGGCTTATGGGGCGATAGTTTCCAGGATCCGTTGAGGAACCACCTTTGTGGAGAGGGACCACTGTTGCTGTACACCACTCTTTGGGTACATATCCTGTAGTAAGGCTGAGATTGAACAGTAGTTTTATGTTTGGGTTTAGCTCTTCTTGGAGTTCATGTAGGACACAGCCTGGGACACAGTCTGGTCCCATTGATGCTGTGTTTTTTGCTTTGGAGAGGGCGGCTCTTACCTGAGCATCTGAGATGTCAGGGGGGCAGCACTCTGCTGGGATAGATATTTGCCCTTTTGGTGGGGAGTGCTTTACAAACCTGTATATTACTGTGTCACTGCATTTATAAGCCAGTGTGCTGAAACAGTTTTATTATGTCACAGAAACTTGCAGCTCTCCCATGATTTTTTGTTAATATTTTTATATTTATATTTATATAAACATTTCCCTTTTCTGCAATTGTCCTGTTTTCATCTGCTCTGTGACTCTTTTTTTTTCTCATGGTATATTTCATTTGGCAGCTAACACATATCATTAAGGTTATGAACTCTTAATGAGCTCTTTCAAGTTGTCTAGAGTATGGTTCTTTCTCTCAGCCTTCATTTGCCCACCGTGTAACAATGAGTGAAGAAGTTACTTAACCAGACAGTGTTCCCCGGTTGAGTCTGAAAACAGTCTATGTGAATCAGTGCTTGATTCTGGATAACAAGAACAAATAAATAAGCATAAACAAACGTGTGCAGTGATACAAAATTATGCTCATGTTATATGGGCCAGCACAGACATATCCACAAACTGGGTGTAACACTAGAAAAAAAAGAAAGGCAAAGGATGTCAACAGATGATAGAAAGCAAATAAAAATCTATTTAAATGTTATGAGCAAAAGGGGATTCGAATCTGTAGAATGAAAACTATGTACAAGTTCTGCGACACTCTTCCTCCTCTTTAACAGCAAAAGGTGCCCCTCTGCTCTCCTGATATCACGGGGAGACTCCTGTTTCTCCTGGTCTTACTTGTAGCCTCATTCCAGACCTGGACTGTTCATTGATGATGATGATTATGTCATGATATAAGGCCGACCATGCACCTGAATGTGGATGCACCTCTCTAAAAGCAGTGGTGAAGACATAGCAGCACCAGTAAAGAACCTAGCTTTACAAGGAAACAGTGGGAGGACCCCAGTAAAGCTGTCAACAAGGCAGCATCCAGCGGAGACTTCTAAAGCGTACTCTGGAATGAAGTCTGTGCAAATTCTCTCATGTACCAAGAAATGAATAAATAAATAAATGACTGAAATTGAATAAATTGACTCAGAAAGGTATTAATTTTGCATGATGTTTATGAATAATTATAAGAATAGATTGAAACATTAACTATGCCACTAATTTGGCAGCTAATAAATAAAACCAATAGTTTAGGACTCTGGCCATTGTCTAACATGGCTGTTTTTACTCAAAGAAATTTTTATTAAAATGTTTTCCATATCTTCAAATAGATTCATAAATAGTGAAACATAAAATAATATAACATAATCAACTAGTCAACTATTAACAAAAGAACCTATATACAGTTGCCTAAGTATACAATCTATAACATCACATGTTCCCATATAGGTTCATAGGTTCATAGGTAGGTACTAGGCTATTAGCACTAGGGCCTATATAAACCTAGCCAAAAAGGTACCCTGGCTTTCGCCACCCAAGAAAATTATTTTCTTGTGCCCCTGTCGAGCAGAGCCACAGAAGTGATCCCTGGGGTAAATTTCCTATTTCCCATCCAATCATCAAAATTTTTCTTGAACATTGCTAATGAGGAACTCTGTTTGACATAGATAGGCAGTCTGTTCCAGAGTATGGGAAGTCTCTGGGACAGGAATCTATCCCTCCAGCATGTTCTGTTTATTGTGGTGACAAGGTTTAGGTCCCTAGAGCGTGTAGCTCGGATGGATTGGGATTTCTTTAAGTGGAGTATGTCCAACAACTCTGGGTTTGACATAGCTTTGTATGTTAGGCAGTGATCACATCTGAGTAGGCGATATGCGACGGAGTAAAGCTGAAATTTTTTGAGACGATCTGCATAGGGCATCTGTTTGAGGCCAGTAATCCTCTTTGGGAGGTATTTCTGTGGCCTTTACAGTTGTTGTGGATGTCTTGTGAGCTACATACCAAAAGGGGCATTGTACTCTATAATGGGTCTAATGAGTGATGAGTAGAGGGGAACAATGACCTCTTTTTTTCTGGATGAGAAACCTTTTGTGATGAGGTGAGCCATGTAGAAGGATTTCCTGACCACTGTGGCAATGTGATTATCAAAGGAGAGTTTACTGTCCACCTGTGTCCCAAGGTCTGTTATCACACTTTTGACGTTAGTAGACTACCACTTATGTGGTAGTTCATGGGTACAGAGTTTTTACCAAAGGGGATGACAATACACTTTTTGGCATTGAGCTTCAGGCCATGGCTTTGACACCAGGCATCTGTCTCAGTGAGGTCCTTTTGTAGTATGCCCACATCGTTAGGAGTTTCGATTATGGCTCCTAGTTTGCAGTCATCTGCAAAATTTGTTAGCCAAAGACCTTCTGTGTTAGCCTGTACTTCAGAGAAGTAGACATCAAACAGGAGAGGACCCAGGTCTGAACACTGTGGTACTCCACTTGTCACTGGTCTGAAGTCGGATTTGGAGTCTGCTACTTTCACAGTGTGGGTTCTGTCCATGAGCAGTTGGCAACCCATCTTGTGACATAGGGATTTATACCTAGTTTAGTGAGCTTATCTATAATTCCAGAGTGGGGGATGGTGTTGAAAGCCTTGGCGAGATCTAGATAAGCTGTGTGAACCACCTTACCCTCATCTATGGCTTTGGTGACTGCTTCAAAGAAGTCAATCAGGTTTAGGAGACATGATCTGCCTTTTACAAACTCGAACTGGGTAGGGTCCAGAGTTTGGAGATTACCAATGTCTTTGTTTATGAGTTCCATGATGATACATTCCATGGCCTTGCAGACCAGGGTCATCAGGCTAATGGGGTGGTAGTTCCCGGGGTCTGTCGTGGCTCCTAGTTTGTGGAGTAGGATAACCGTTGCGGTGTGCCATTCAGTGGGCACAAAGCCTGAGGTGAGGCTATGATTGAACATGGTACTTAGGTAGGGTGCCAGTTCATTCTGTAGTTCATGTAGAACGCAGCCTGGGATATTGTCAGGTCCCATGGATGCTGTATTCTTGGCTTTGGAGAGTGTGTTTTTTACCTGTGCAGCCATGATTACAGGGACTTTGCATTCTTCCGGTAGAGATATTGGCACTCTAGGGGGTGAGAAGGGGGTAAAATTAGCACTGAACCTATCTACCAGGATGTTGGCAATATCAGTTGGTTCTGTATATTTAGTGCCATTGTGCTGTAACTCAGAGCAGATCTGAGTGTTGCCATTGAGATTCTTGACATAGCTATAGAATGCATTGTGGTTGTCTTTAGAGTCGGTGGCAATTTTGTTTTCGTAACTAGCTTTGGAGGATTTTATGAGGGATCTCAGCTTCTTACTGAGGTTGACCAGGGAGTTCCTCCAGTCATGGGATTTTACTCTTTTTTGCAACAGTTTCTTTCTTCTGTTGTAGAGTTTATTTATGGCACAGGACCACCAGATTGGCTTCCTGTTTTTGGAGGATAGCATCTTGTTTCCATTAGGGATAGCATGATCCATGCACTCGTGTAAGTGCTTATAAAGTGCATTTGTGTAGGATTCAGCAGTCGTACCTCTATTGTCCATCTGCATGGGTGTCATGAAGTTTGCCACTTCTGTCTTAAGAAGTGTGAAGTTGGCTTTGGAGAAGATTTTTTACGGTGGTTTCCCTAACTGGGGGGGGGGGGGGGTCGGGATGTAGATGTCTAGGGTGATTAGCTTGTGGTCGGATCTGACCAGCGAGGAATTGACCTCTGGTATGGAACACCAGTTGCCCATGTTGGCAATTTGTATTAAGATGCTGTGCTGACTAATCAGATCAATTTGTTTTGTCCAATATTTCGTCAACTTTCTGCCAATAAATGATGTATGATGTTGTCTTATCAGTTCTTTTCTTTATGGCTGCTACTTCCATTCGAGACATGAAGACTGCGATTTTCTTGAAATCTTGAAAAGTTGGTGGTGCATTATTCTTCCAGTAAGTTGTTATGTCTTTACGTGCAATGACAAACAATGTCAACAGTAAAGGATATTTTACTTTTGGGACACATTATGGTATGGGTACACTAAACAAAACTAATGACTTGGTTAACTGAAAAGTATAATTAAAAATTGTTTGAAAGAAATAATTAATTTCAAAACAATATTTATTCAGAGAATGACAGTCAAAAACATGTGTTCCCAATCTGCTTTTGTATGCATTTTACATCAACAAACAATATGTTTCTTATATACTAGTTCTAATCTATGAGGATTTAGAAAGGATCTATGTAGGAATTTCCATGCATATAGTTTCCACTGAACTGACTTGGTTGTAAGGCTTGGTGATAAAAGGATCATTTATTTTTTATTTTTATCATCCTTTTGATCCTTTTGATTAACCTGATTGTAATAATTCCAATAACTATTATTGGTACAGTTCTTTGTTTCTTTAAAGGAAAACTCCAGGCTCAGTCAGAATTTAACTCAACCCCGAGTACTCTTATTTCCCTGTAAACTGATCCAGCCATCAGCCATTACCAAAATGCATGAAGAAGTTTGTTACTTGCTCATTTCTGCTTTTCCCTAGCGTAGGGTAGGAAAGCCTGTCCCCTGTTCTTTGCTATTGCATTCTTTCCTTTGGAATTGGTCACCACCTTTGTGACGTACCTTCGACATAGCTAAATCGGTAGTTCCCTCTCCAGCTGATCCTCCCACATTGTGACATCACCATTATCTAGGTCAGCCCTTATCACGTAGTATAAAGTATTGTATAACTAGCTGAGGAACTCTATTCCGTCCACTGTATCAGCCCGGAGTAAAAACAGCATCGGATCAAGTATTTCTGCAAAACTACAAGCAAAGTCCTTAAACTTTTGCTAACGGTAAGTTCCTATAAGTATTTGTACTGCGTGCAAAATTCTGCCGCATAAACATTCATAGTATAATGCAGTTTGTGTTCTATTCTGTTAAATTAAATTTTACTGCAAATCTATTTCCTAGCTTTAGTAGTCCTTCTAAGTGAAATTCATATGTGCATGTATATGTGTCTGCGTGACCCAGCAATGTGTGTGAATGCCGAACCGATGGTTTGTGTGTATGAGAGAGAGTTTCCGATGCATGAGTGTGTGCATGTCAGTGACTGCATGTCAGAATGAGTGTGTGTGTGTGTGTGTGTGTGTGTGTGTGTGTGTGTGTGTGTGTGTGTGTGTGTGTGTGTGTGTGTGTGTGTGTGTGTGTGTGTGTGTGTGTGTGTGTGTGTGTGTGTGTGTGTGTGTGTGTGTGTGTGTGTGTGTGTGTGTGTGTGTGAGATAGACTGGTGGTATCTGGTTCGGGTGCCAGAGACAGGAATTGCCTTATTATTATTTTTTTTTAATTTCATTCCCCGAAAACAGCAAACCGATATAGGTTTAAACGTAATAAGCCGATCCCTTCAAATGTATCAATCGGCTTATTACTGTGCCCTCCTTTTTTTTTTTTTTTTTTTTATTTCGTTCCCTGAAAACAGCTAGGCATTATAGATCTCAAAGTAATAAGCCGATCCCTTCATATGTATCGATCGGCTTATTACTGTGCCCTCCTTTTTTTTTTTTTTTTTTTTATTTCGTTCCCTGAAAACAGCTAGGCGTTATAGATCTCAAAGTAATAAGCCGATCCCTTCATATGTATCGATCGGCTTATTACTGTGCCCTCCTTTTTTTTTTAATTGGCCATGAAAGAATGTGCGTGGAAGGAGTGTGTATGTCTGTATGAATGCCGGAAATGCTGTGTTTGCGTGAATGGGACAAAATTAGCAATGCAGGAGAGAAAGAACAGTGATCGCGTGAATGCAGGATGTAAGTGTATGAAAAGCCTGAGTGTGTAATATCTGTGTGTGTGTGTGTGTGTGTGTGTTCATATGCATCGATCAGCTTATTACTGTGCCCTCCTTTTTTTTTAATTGGCCATGAAAGCATGTGCATGGTAGGAGTGTGTTTGTCTGTATGAATGCTGGAAATGCTGTGTTTGCGTGAATGGGATAGAGTTAGCAATGCAGGAGAGAAAGAACAGTGTGCGCGTGAATGCAGGATGTAAGTGTATGAAAAGCCTGAGTGTGTGTGTATGAAGAGAGTTTCCGATGCATGAGTGACTGCAGGTCAGAATGAGTGTGTGTAAGCAGAATGTCCGTTTATGTGTGTGTGAGAGAGAGACTGGTGATATCTGGTTCGGGAGAAAGAACAGTGTGCGTGAATGCAAGATGTAAGTGTATGAAAAGCCTGAGTGTGTGTGTATGAAAGAGAGTTTCCAATGCATGAGTGACTGCATGTCAGAATGAGTGTGTGTAAGCAGAATGTGTGTGTGTGTGTGTGTGTGTGTGTGTGTGTGTGTGTGTGTGTGTGTGTGTGTGTGTGTGTGTGTGAGAGAGAGACTGGTGGTATCTGGTTCGGGTGCGAGATACAGGAATTGCCTTATTTATTTATTTATTTATTTATTTTTTATTCCGCTCCCCAAAAACAGCAAACCGATATAGGTTTAAACGTAATAAGCCGATCTCTTCAAATGTATCGATCAGCTTATTACTGTGCCCTCCTTTTTTTTTTGTTGTTTTTAGCACCCAGACTGAGAAAAAAAAACGCTTGTGTGTCTGCGTGGTATAGTTGTAGAGTGTGTTTGGTTTCATGTCTGCATGTGTGTGCGTAAATGTGGCCATGAAAGCATGTGTGTACGTGAAGAAGGGCGAGCGAAACATGAGAGAATGTACATTTTGTGCGTGGAAGCTGTGTGTATGTCTGTGTGAATGTTGACCGTTTCTTAATTTTTCCAAGCATCCAGTTTTTTCCTGATATAGAGAGCCTAACAGTGGCATTGTTACTGATCAGCTCATTACCTAAGAAGCATTTTAATTTGCCATGCCGAATCACCGCTTGGTGCAGAACTGCATAAAAACTGAGCATCTTGTACATGAGACTAAGAAAGACAGCCTTTACTATTCTAAAATGTGGTTTCAGTTTGCACATGCTTGCCACCGTTTGCTAGAGAAACCTGAAAGCAGCTGTCACTGAGAAGCAAGAAAGCTATTGCAGAACAAAGGGATGGGTGCCTGACTGACAGATGACCTGGGCTTCACTAGCCAGCCTGGCACCTGAGGAGTTGTTTAGTGGAATAAGAAATGTAGCAGTTTTTTTACGTGGTGGCTTATCCCAGGAGTAGAGAGGCTTTATGTGTAGGATGATAGCTCCAGTGATTATAGTTGTCTGTATACATCTTCAGTTTACAAATAAATGGGCAAGGAGCAACACGTTCTCAGTCTTAATGGCTTGGAATGGGGATTGGGAATGGGTAGGGCAAGCAACAAAAAGCATGCAAGAAGGATCTGTATGGCTGTGAACATGACCCTGCAAGACAGTGGCTCAGCCTCCTCTCAGGAAATGGAAAAAAGTATTTGATAAGGTTGGGATGCCAGGGATGACTGCTGGCATTCAAGAATGAGCAGGCATTAGGGGCAGCTGACAGTCAGAAGCATAAGGGCAAAAAAATAAAAATAAAAAAAAGAGAAAGCTGTTGCTGTGACCTAGTTTCAAAGGATACACAAGTTTTCATAAGAATACTATACTGTCATGGTTGAGTACCGTGATTTTAAATTCGACACAGGTTCACATTCATTGTCATCACTCTAATGAAACAGCATGCTAACATGACTAAAGACATGTTGCAGGAAAAAATACAAGCATGTTTTGGTTGCTGCTGGGAAGCATCTGCTCTTTATGAGAATCCTGATGCTGCAATTGATCAGCAGTGGTTACAAAGACTAGAAAGTCAAAGTTAACAAAGATTTGCACAAGTTTATCATTAATCATTAGCTGTTCCACACAGTATGTAAGTAGCTGAGTAGGTTCAATGGCATAATAAGTTATTGGGAATTGTCATTTTTTCTTCATAATCATCTCTATTAAATTTATTTGGTCGTAACTGTCAATGATGTTAAAAACAGATACAATATGGCCTGCAATGGTGTCATACAGGCATTATGCCTCTGCTATAGCCAGGATTAGCTATGTTTCACTAGTGTCTCAGGTGCCTGACAGCTCAACCAGGAAGGATGGGCATGCCAGTCCGGGGGGACAGGGAAGGCGGCTACCTACTGGCTTGTCCTGCTGCTCTGATGACAGGAACTTGGCTGAAGAGTGGAGGCATGTCATGATGTCGGGACCCAATGATGGGAAGACATGGGTGTAGCCAACCAAGCTGATGATGGTAGTCCCTTTTAATGTATGTGGCAGGGCACTCATTTGCAATCCTTATGGTGTTGTGACTACTCCTGCCACTGCCAAAGGAGGGTTAAGGGTATAAAAATGGAAAACATTCTCATTGCTGGGATGCTGTTGACACAGCAAAACACTGTCATAACTACCTTAGTGATGCCCTCCTCAGAAAGTGTATGTCTGATCATGTGGAGGTTTGATGGCTAGCAAGCATGAGTGCAAACATGACAAAAAAGTGAAATACACAGTCCCTCAGTCTAAAAACACACACACACATATATCAACAGTTCAACAGTATACTTGGAAGATTAAAACAAAAACAACGGTAGCAGCCACACGAACACCAGGACCAAATCCAAGACAAAATCCGATACTTATGTAAAAATATTTATTGTAACACCAAGACAATTCCAACCAACGTGAACGCCAGTTAACCTAGGTTTCGTCTTCTACCAAAGACTTCTTCAGAACTACTCACTCAAGTAACCACTTGATCTTATATACGCCCATGTGAGGTTAATTGAAGCTCGTTACATGATTGACATAAAATGAACCTCCAAATGTAATAAAATATAAAAATGTGAAAATATAAATATGTAAATGACAATATATATTACATATTCAATAAATGTCAAAATACCCTATCTAAAATCAATTAATATTAACAAAGAATTGCATTCACTGGCTCATTGGAAAGCATCTAAGGTGATCTATTCTATCTACATACACTTTAAGTAATTTGACTTATCATACTAAAAATATAAGAAATGTTAAAAAATACAATAAAAACTCCAATACTATAATAATATAATTGATGATATGTAAATTTAATATGGTTACCTCTGTGTGAACATCCAATATACTTGTCAGCAGTGCTAAAATGTTTTAACAGGAATCGTGTAAAGTTGATGTATTGGTATACTATTTAATCTAACCATTAATATATCTAAGCTTCAACAAGGGAGCTAAACTTATATTATCATTTATACCCGGATATCTAGTGGCATCTAATTTCAATTGCCATTTCATTTCACTTAAATCCAGGTGGACATCCAACACATGTCCTTGTTTGTCCTTTGTCACTTGCTGAATGACACAAAATTTAAAACCATGGTCCTGATATTGTTTAATATGCCTAAATAAGGCATTATTATTCCTTTGATGTTTTATATCCAAAACATGCTCCCCTATTCTATCCCTTAGATTCCTACACGTTTTCCCTATATAAAATACTGAACAATCATTGCACTTAGCCAAATAAACAACATTCTTAGAATAACAATTAAAATGTCCATTTATAAATATAATTTCATTCCCCAACTTCATTTTCCTTCCAGTTGTTAAGATATAACTACAAAGACTACATCTCCCACATTTGAAATTGCCAATCAATCTATGGGTGGACGAACACCCTCTCAAAAGTGCTCCCCTCTCCAATAAATTTTAAATGACTTGCCCTTTCTAAAGACATTAATGGGCAGATGACTCATTCTTTGAGCAACATTACCATCCAATTTCAACAATTCCCAATTCCTACGTATGATGTTGACAATAACCTCTGAATCGTATGAATATGTAGTAATGAAAAAAAGACTGTTCTTTTCTTTATCTTCATTATTTACATTATTGCCAAAATTTAAACACAGTGACTCAACATTATCCATGTCAACATAACCCACTTGGGAATTTAAAATGGGCCGATAAATTCCTTTTGACCTCTTTAAAATGATTTCATGTTTAATCGTATTAATTAAATTGATAGGGTAACCCCTTTTTAAAAGCAGACAATAATATGGGACTTTAGAAGCAGACAATAATATGGGACTTGAAAGTTATAGTGATGTTGATTTATCTGTTCTTTTAGAGGTTATAAATAACGATCTGGGGTCTACAAATATCTATGAACCCCGGTTATTATAACTAATTTACACGACGATTTTAATAAATGGACATTT
This sequence comes from Protopterus annectens, assembly GCF_019279795.1. NCBI lineage: Eukaryota > Metazoa > Chordata > Ceratodontiformes > Protopteridae > Protopterus > Protopterus annectens. Next base: position 460,653,966 of record NC_056730.1, on the reverse strand, counting down.
TAATTGTTATTCTAAGAATGTTGTTTATTTGGCTAAGTGCAATGATTGTTCAGTATTTTATATAGGGAAAACGTGTAGGAATCTAAGGGATAGAATACAGGAGCATGTTTTGGATATAAAATATCAAAGGAATAATAATGCCTTATTTAGGCATATTAAACAATATCAGGACCATGGTTTTAAATTTTGTGTCATTCAGCAAGTGACAAAGGACAAACAAGGACATGTGTTGGATGTCCACCTGGATTTAAGTGAAATGAAATGGCAATTGAGATTAGATGCCACTAGATATCCGGGTATAAATGATAATATAAGTTTAGCTCCCCTGTTGAAGCTTAGATATATTAATGGTTAGATTAAATAGTATACCAATACATCAACTTTACACGATTCCTGTTAAAACATTTTAGCACTGCTGACAAGTATATTGGATGTTCACACAGAGGTAACCATATTAAATTTACATAACATCAATTATATTAATTATAGTATTGGAGTTTTTATTGTATTTTTTAACATTTCTTATATTTTTAGTATGATAAGTCAAATTACTTAAATCGTATGTAGATAGAATAGATCACTTTAGATGCTTTTCAATGAGCCAGTGAATGCAATTCTTTGTTAATATTAATTGATTTTAGATAGGGTATTTTGACATTTATTGAATATGTAATATATATTGTCATTTACATATTTATAGTTTCACATTTTTATATTTTATTACATTTGGAGGTTCATTTTATGTCAAGTGTAGGTCAATCATGTAACGAGCTTCAATTAACCTCACATGGGCATATATAAGATCAAGTGGTTACTTGAGTGAATAGTTCTGAAGAAGTCTTTGGTAGAAGACGAAATCTAGGTTAACTGGCATTCACGTTGGTTGGAATTGTCTTGGTGTTACAATAAATATTTTTACATAAGTATCGGATTTTGTCTTGGATTTGGTCCTGGTGTTCGAGTGGCTGCTACCGTTGTTTTTGGTTCATTGTTCGTTGTATCCTTTGGAGTTGATACTTGGAAGATTAAACAGAAAACCAAAAGGACAGGTTAAACTCTGAGATAGGGCTCAAAGAGCAAAGGCCAGTCACACCGAGTTTGTCTGCCTATTTGGGCATTTAAGTTTTGTTCAAGAATATACTGCAGCCTCATTTGCAGACTTTCTTAACTAGTTTAGATTTAAAATACACTGGCACAATGAATGAAGTAATGTTCACTTTTGTTCATCTTTAGGACTGCTGCAAAAGTGAACATTTGTTTATTTATTAGAGTCATTTATTCATTTGCAGTGTGGCAAACGTGGAAAGGACAATTTACATTGAATGCCTAGACAGTACAGTTCTAATTTACAACTGAATTGATGATGCAAGGTCAATAATTAGACAGAAACATGATGTTCATTTTAGAGCATGTTACATAAAGCAAGAAATAGTCACTAAATCAAAGACTAATGCTAAGGTTGGAAAGGGTGTTGAGCCTAGCCTCATCGTTTTGCTACATATGGATTCAATATTTGGTTCTACTTGACCCTCCCAGTCCATTCTTCCCATGTGACACTATGAAATACCTCTAAATTGGAAGGAATGCTTCAGTTTGCAACAAGCAACAATATGAAATAATCAATTCAAGACACTCCAGACCAGAAAGGAGAGATACCTTTACTCTCCACCTCCAAGAGTGATTTTGTGTTTCATAACAATTTTAGAACAGTCCACCTATTATACAAGTGACTGACTTCCTTAGATGTGTAGCAACAGCCTTTCATGAAATATATTGAAAAAGGTGCAAAGAAAATGTTAAGAAAAACATATGCCACTCTTGTTGATGTATATTGAAATCAACATAGAGTTTTCTACTTACATGTTTTCCATTTCAGAGAAAAAAATAAATACATCTGGAATGCATAAAATTGATTTATTTGCCATGACATAGCAGAATGTATTATAGGTTCATAGGTGTTCACTAGGCTAATGACCACAAGGGCGTTTTTAAGCCTAGCCATGCATCCCAAATCTCTGACAAGTTCTGATACCTTGATAAGTGTAAGCATGCACCTGGGAGATGAACCATTTACAGGTTACCTGTTTGCATCAGAGATATAGGTGCCAAACCAGGGATGAATTTCTGGTTTCCCATCCAATTGCCCAAGTTGCACTTGAATTGGATTAGGGAGGAGTCTGCTTCACATAGATGAGGAGCCTGTTCCATAGACGCGGTAGTCTCTGTGATGCATACCTATCTCTCCAGCAGGTCCTATTTATATCACAGGCACAGTTTAATTATTTAGAATGGGTAATTGTGGTACTGTTTGTTTTGTAGATATGCAGGATGTCCATCAGATTAGGATCTGACAATGCCCTGTATGCCAGGCATAGATCTCCCCTCAAAAGTCTGTATGAGACAGAATATAAGGTTAGGGCATTAAGGCGGTCTCCATAGGATATATTACTTATGCCCTGTATTCTTTTAGTGAGGAACCTCTGTGGACATTCCAGTTGTTGGATATGCCTGGATAGGTACATACCAGAGGGGACATTACACTCAATGATAGGTCTGATAAATGCTGAATACAGTGGAACAATGACTTCCTTGGACTTAGATACCATACCTCTGTTTATAAGTTGTGTCAAATAGAATGATTTCCTCACCACTGTAGACACATGATGATCAAAGGCTAGATTATTATCAATGTGTGTCCCCTAAGTCCCTGACTACTGGGTCAACTCTAAGGGGTGTGTTGTCAATATGATAGTTACCAGGGATAGATGACTTCCCAAAGGATGCTATTATGCATTTCTTGGCATTTAGTTTTAATCCATGACTCTGACACCAGTTGCTTGTCTTTGTCAACCCCTCCTGCAGAACATTTGTGTCAGTGTGAGATTCAATAACAGCTCCTAATTTGCAATCATCTGCACATTTAATCTGCCAAAGACCACTGACATTGGCCTTGGCTTATGAGAAGTAAATGCCAAAAAGGAGCGGTCCAGGGATTGATCTATATTTAATTTTTCTTAAAGAAGAGTATTTTTGTGGACCAATCCACCTTTTTGCCTGAAGTTCCTACAGAAAACAATATCAGTCAAAACAAGGGAGAATACATGCTGCATCTCCTCGATGTTCATAGGCAGTTGTGTTTTTATCTGGGCAGGACAAAATGTTTCAGGATGGCTACAAGATTGCATTTACTTTATTTATTTTTTGAAAGGTGCTCCTTTATCTAGACATGCCAAAGCTCATTCTATGAGATCCATGGCAACACCTCAAACTTTTTGCTCAAGAGTGTCAGTTGATAATATTTGTGCAACTGTATTTTGGTCAAATTCTCCTACCTTTATTACACATTATAAAGTAGACATTATCTCCAGGAATAGGGCTGCTTTTGGCTCTGCAGTGCTCTGGACTATCCTTCCATGAGGGCCATACTAGGTTGTTGTAGCTGGGGACTGTCCCACAAGTAGAGGAATGAATGGAAATGACAACATCAGATAAAGAAGTTATGTACTTACCATAACATTCCATGTGTATTGTCCATCTTCATTCTTCATCAACCTCCCTGCCCTCCTTCCCCCTGTCCATAGTTATGAAAAACCTGATAGAGATACTAGTAGAGTAGAAAGCACAGTTCCTGTTTTGAGCCCCTGAACTGTGCACTCTCTATCCTTTCTGTGTGGTGGATATATATGATTATTTCTGAAATTGTGTTATATATATATATATATATATATATATTATATATATATGTATATATATATGTATATATATACATACATATTATATATATACATACATATTATATATATATATATGTATATATATATATAATATGTATGTATATATATATATATATATATATATATATATATATATATATATATATATATATATATATATATATATATATATATATATGTATGTGTATATATATATATATATATATATATGGGTCTACTGTATATATTCGAAAACCACTTTTTCAAAAATAAACAGTAGACCCACGGTTACGTGACAGTGCACTTAAGTGAAAGTGTACTTCCGTGAACATCGGTATGTTATTCAGTAGATGTTTCAGTGTTTGAAGCATTGACCATATTTTAATAACTGAGTATAACGAAATAAACTTTTGGACAATTTGTACTGTTATGAATCAAATGCCATATGTCAATGAGTAATCCATGGATTACTACAGATTAATTTACAATATATCTGCAAACAATCTTATAGCAGTTCTGTTATATACAGATGCCCTGAGGGCAAATAACAAGAGCCATATGGACAGACTTCATAGAGGCCTCAGAAATCTGGCCAGTGTGTTTGCAGAAGTGCAAGGTCATGGAAATAAAACAAGTGTAGTATCCTTGTATGGAATGACGTGGCAGAAAAATCTGTGGAACTACAACTGTCCGCTGCTTGAAATACCTTTTTTTGGATTTTCATTTTTTTTTCTCTCCCTATCTGAGATATGTAGCGGTTTATGTTCAAGTCATTGATTTTGTCAGCTTTACCTGAGTGGGATATTGTACCAAATGTCTTAGCCAGGTGCAGGTTGGTGTTACTATGTGCACCATTTCCCCCGCATGCATTGCCTTAGTGACTTTCATAAAGTACAACCGGTTAAGTAGACATAGCTAAAGCGAGTTGGGTCCAGTGTCTTTGAACAGAACATTTCCCTGTGAATTCAGTCTGTTGCTTTCCATATTAGACTATTCAGACTAATAGGCTTGTAGTTTCTGGGATCTTTTCATCATTCACCTCATAAGACTGCTTGCTGGTGAGACACTTGAGTATGTTTGTGATGTGCCACATGTTGGCAGTGTGCATACAGCTAATCATGGCCCTATTGTTCAGCCGGGCAAATGGTACATCAAGGTCTGTACAATTGCACATACCTGTGACTACTACATGTTTGATTTCACCTGGGTCAACATCCGTTTCAGACCTGGCATTTGCCCACATGTTGCCATTAATGACAAAGTATGCAGGTTCCTTATGTTGCATCCTGATTTTTTTTAATCCCTCTTGAGGCATAGCAACCCCGACATTGGAACCACAGATCTCAACACCTCTGAAATTGTTTTAGCTGTTACTGCCATTTACTTTTATCATGCTTATCATTATTTAAGGAAATTCAAATTGCATTTAGTCTAAAGCCTCAGACACTAACACATGCTGAGCCACAGTCTGCAGACACAGGCATATTCTTGACTTGCTATCAGTTTCCTGCTGTGAAGTACTATTCAAAGAGCATTAATCTGCTGAGAAAGCATTTACTACACAATTACCTATGCAGCTTAGGGTAAAATGATAAATAGTCAAGAGGTGTTAGCTGTCCTTCAAACCCTGACTGTGCTGAATGCCTTGAAGTGAAGACAAGTTCTCCTCCTTTCTTTATAGTTATCCGTCTCTAGGTGAGTATTTACACATGAAAGACCTCTCTCACCTTCCTAACTGGCTTCCTGGTATTCAATCCTTTCAGAGTCACCTTAGCTGGATAGTTGTCCGTCTTTGTTATTCAGTCATTTCACAGTCATCTTGGCTTTATTGTTGTCTGTCTACAGTTGAGTATTTCCACATGAAAGACCTTTCTAACCTTCCTAAATGGCTTCTTGGTATTCAGTCCTTTCTGATTCTAGTTCACTTGATAGTTGTCAGTCTCTACTTTACAAATTTAACATAAATGCTATATCTGGCATATGAAAAGGCTTTCTCAACATTGACTCATTTAGTAAGGGACCCTAAGACGTGATGAAAATTAAACTTTTCCAAATGTACACAAGAGCCAATACTGAAAGTTTTCTATGTAATATGCACTGATGGTTAGGTGAATGTGACATAAAATTAAAGTACATATTTACACCTCAATGCATGTAATTGTTTTTGTTTTTTTTTTCCTAGCACACAAACACCTTCCCCATACAAACCGGTCTTTTTCACGATACTCTAAATGTTGGTGACACACAGATAGAGCATACAGATTGTGTGCTGGACAGAACAAAGGGAAAAACATTGATTCTATTCAAATTTGAATTGGATGCTTGGATAAAGTACATGCTCAGTTCTGCAACCATCAACTGTATATGTGTATATATATATATATATATATATATATATATATATATATATATATATATATATATATATATATATATATATATATATATATATATATATATATATATATATATATATATATATATATGTATATTAAAAACAAATATGTTTATATATTTTTTTTAAATTTATATATACATACATTTAAAGTAGATATAAACAGTGTGTAGACAGGAAAGAGGTATATAGCGAAATAGTATTTATGAAGAGTAATTGAGGTGAAAAAGTACCAAGATAAAAAAGTTTTTTTACGTTCATAGATGAGTGCTAGGCTCATGGCCCTGGAGCCTTTACAAGCCTAGGCCATTGTATTACCCTGGTATCGTGCCACCTACCCTTACTTAACAATGCCTCTGTGCTCTGCTTGACATGTATGTAAAGTCTATTCCACAGCATGAGCAGTCTCTAGGTTATGAACCTGTCCCTCCTGCATGTTCTGTTGATTGTGGCCTTCATCCACACCTCTAGTGACTAACTCAAAGAAGTCAACCAAGCTGAGCAGGCATGCGCTCCCCTTCAGACCCGCATGTAGAATGACAGAGTCATATATTTTTCTGTTGAGGGCCCTTAGTGCATGTGTTAGGTGGTGTATTATAGACCCTGGCAGGCAGATGGCTGTTACCTTATCATTATTCAACCGAGTGAATCGGTCGTCAGTGTGCCTCACTATTGAGTCACCTATGACTAGCGTTGTTGGGTGTGTTTTTATGTGCCTTGGGGGCTTTGGTTGCATGACACTGTTTAGAGAGTAATGTGTCTCGTGATTACTGTTGTGTTGTGGTTGTTGAGTGCATTTTTGCCTTGTAGGGCACTGATTTCTGGGTAGATATTGATTGAGAGCCTGCACGAAGTTGGGTGTTTGGTTTGTGTTTTAATGTGAAGGCCGTGCTGGTGTGTGTTCTGGAGGGCTGTGTTCTCTGTGGTTTGCTGCAAGTGTTGACTAGCCTCGATACTGTGTGGCTTACAATTTGAATACATAACTGCATCTCTTGCAAGTCTGAGTGTTGGTTTGGTAAGAGTCAAGGGTTTTTAGGTGTACATCAGGCAGTCACTACATTACTTCGGATTACACAAGTTGACCTGGTTAATAAGAGAAGGCACTGGGAAGTGACCATGACATACATGTTTATGAATCAAAGATGTGCTACTGGTCTCCAAGACACCTCTTTCTTTGATACCAAAAACAATCTGAAATGAAGCCTTTTGCAACTTTGACGCCAAGGCAGTGGTTCTCCAACTCCTTATGCAAAATAAGACTCAACCTGATGATACGATTTCCTTTGGTTGCTGTGGTAGAAAGGAAAGAGGTTTTACCTCCAGTGCCCCCTGTAACCCTCCTGTACCACTTTTTCCATCCCAATGTCTGAGACAATCTTTTGCCCAAGAGGAACATTGAGAAATGATGATAGCAGAGTCCGTTTACTCTGCTGGGCTCTTCCTTTCTTCTGAATAGACCCATTTATTATTTAACTTAGGTCATCTTTTTTGCACCTTGTTTGCTAGAGTATGGCTACCATGTGTATACATCTGTTCACAAGCTAAGCAAGTAGTATTATAGGTTCATAGGTTCATAGGTTCATACTAGGCTATCTGCCCGAGGGCATTTACAAGCCTAGCCCATCGTTTTGTGGCTTACGCCACCCCTTTAGTATGGGGAACTATACCCATTATTTTGCTGTGCCTCTGTCGAGCAGTGACACTGAGGTTGCTTGCCAGTCCATTTGCAGCTACTGATCATTGGATTGGAAGGGTGCACATAGCATTAAGGCCATTGAGAAAATTCGAAGACTGCACAATAGCTTTATGTGGGGACAGATGGAGCTGTGCAAAGGATCTGTGATTCACCATACTTCCATAAACGGTCAGTTCCCAGAGTTATACCACTATGATGGCATTCACCTTAGTGACAGTGGACTTGATTTATTTATATGTCAGTTGAGAGACTCTGTACTGTTTGCAAAAACAAAGCTGCACAAGTGTCCTTTATGTTAAATAAATGTGCTGGCAAAGCATTCAGGATCATGTGTGATTGTACTGATTAATGTAGGTGTTTGTCTGTAGTGTCACAAGTCTTCAGTCCATCGGTCAGTACACATCAATATGACGTATCCACAGCCTTCATAACATGTCTAATATAAAAAACACGTAATGTAGTCTTGGGTCTCTCGGTAGTCACGGCTAATGTGGTGGGGCCAAGGAAAGCTGTGGTGCAACTTTTAGGGTTTACTCCATGAAGTATTATTTTAGAACAGAAAAAAATAATTTTTGTTGCAGTACGAGTATGTCAGTAAGTCACCTTCAGCCGAGTGTTGTTAGTGCTTCAAGGTCAAAGTGTTAGTATAACTATCTGAATTGTGCTGTGCGGTCACTACATGTATTCACAAAATGTGAAGTGAAACTATAGACGCAGTCTACTTGTCTACGCCTAGACTTGCAGAGTATGTAAAACTTTTGTCACAAGCTGCATCACATGACCCATGTCATGGACCCCTGCACCAGCTACAAATGAGGTATTCTTTAGCAGTGTTTTAAATTGTCAAATGCATGCATCTATGTTCTGCTACTGGACTGATGTCATGGTTTACTGGACAATGTTTTGCTTTCTGCATTTCACAGAAGTTTTTGACGTTATCATGATGAATATGCAGGGTCCAGTCCCTTTCAGTTTTGAGCCGGAATATGCCCCAGGAGAACGAAGACCAAATCACCGCCGAGGTAGCAGTGAAAGCAGTGATGCTGAAGCACATGAAGTGAATACAGAGAGCATGAGTTGGCGCACTTGTCAAAAGTGTGTTCTAATGAGCACTCCTCATGAATGCTACTGCTGTGTATCATCCCATCGAGCACATGGTAAAATTGCACAGCTTGAAATCTCCTTCCAGCCCCTGTGCATCACTGATCACATTGACTTTGAAATGACGTGCCTAACCCCTGTTGTACTGGAATTGGTTCTGCATGCAATGCATTACGTTAGAAGGCGATCATGCAACATACGGTGGACCAATAGGTAAGGGATCAGTAAGGAATTAGCAAGAGGGTTACTGTTACAGCATGGAGATCCTCTCAGCAGAAATTGAAGTGGGTGGTAGATCTTACCTTGCACGGTATGAACATTATTTTTTCAAACACCATTTATGTGCAGTTTAAGTGTTGTGACAAGATGAAAGCATGTTTAATTACTTTGTGGTTGACTTTTGTAGCCATAGCAGAGCATGTTTACTTGCTTTCTGGATGCAATAGCAAAAGGAGTAATTTGTGCTGACACACTGGGAGTTGAATGCCGAAAGGTGTAAAAATGAAGCCACATTACAACTTTGTGAGCAGTAGATTATCCATAATCATGATTCCTGTGCTATTAAACAGTTATATGTTGGCCAATGTATGCTGCAGTTTGCCCACACACGTGTAAAACTACATACTCCTACCTAGGAATGGGAGAAAGTACTGATTCATGATAATTGTGAGTAATGCATGATGAGGTGTAAGTTGATAAACAATATGTCGTGATTTCGCAGGTTGTACCGCATGGTGGCATACTGGGCATATGTGCTATGGATTTTGAAAACCGGAGACTGGGACATGGGAACAGAGTTGTGGCATGTGTAGTCTCACGTATACGTCGACAATTTCCTGCAGACAACAACGAATATGTTGGCTTCCTGCCTTTCGAAGGGATATGGGTATACCCTGAGTAACTGAACTACATAGGAATGACAATTCAGTATCTGAAAAGGACAGCAGATGATCATGATTCTGTGCTGTAAGGATACATAAAAGTGTAACATGTCATGTCATGTGCTTTTGTATGGCAATAAAAGTTTTGATTCTTTCGAAATTGTTTGGTCTTATCCTTATTTGAGGCAGACTGTGTCAATGACAGATGTACTGGAATGGTAAATATGGAATTGTCCTATATTCTAGTAAAAATTGACTATGCGTCTACAGCATATATTGCATGCATACTTGCACAGGCAAAGTGAATCTTTTGTTAAACTATTTTTAATCAGTGCCACTGCATTCTTTTTGGGAGAAGTGTGCACAGATCAAAGTCAAGTTTTTATTTCTATTTACAGAACATATTATATGTTGAACTGTAGCACTGAAATATATTTTGAATAAAAGGTCTTTGATACAGCAGATATGTACTGTATTACAGGAGATTTCTGTGAAACATGTCAATCAATAACTGCATGTTTTTTTCTTGTCTTCTTTTTTTTTTTTGTCAGTTTCATCACTATTCTCCACAAGGATTGGTAAAAATGCCGCAGTGCCTGGCCTAAGGCTGCCAGACCAGAAGAGGTTGCATGCCCGAAGGCATGTCATTCCACAGATTTCCACGCTATATACAACAGTGCACATTGTGGGTGCGTCGATGTGGAACTGATGTTGGTGACATCCGAAAATTTGTTAAGGAAGAGATAGTGAGCAATCCCCCAAAGCATTACTTATGTTCACGTCATTTTGAAGAAGACATGTTTGAGTTGGACTATCATTTTGAATTGATGCCAGAAAACCTGAAACCACGCAGACCTCGTCATATTTTGAAGGTCAATGCACTTCCAACACTCTTTGACTTTGGTAAAAATCGCATACGGAATACTTCAGTGCAACGTATCAATCAGAATATGCAACCTAAGGTATGTATGCTTTTACAACTCCCTATTAAATGATGTCAGGACAGTAGTGCCATACTACCAATATTGGGAAATTTTTAAGAGAAAAGTTTTAAAAACATATTTGTCTTTTTCCTCTTCTTGCAAAGTGAACATGTTATTTGTTGGGATATGCCTATCAGAGATGGGCCTCATCTGTGAACAAAATGCAGCATTGCTTATGAACCTGAATAATAACTGTTTTCTGCATTTCAGAATAAAGAGACTTGGTTATAGCTTAATGAAGCCTGGGATAAGGATGCACGGCCGAGTAAGAGTTAATTTACTGAAGCAGGCTGTGTGTCCTGGAAAATTTGAGCTACCATTGTTTAACTGAACATTCTGTACTTCCTGAACATTCTGCACTAACTGTTGGTTTGAGGTAATTTTTGATAAACATGTTTACCACAGGTGTTTTCCATAGCCAACTGTCAATGGTCAGAAATGTAACAAAAAGTTGTTTTGCTTGCAGTATAAAAGTTGATGTCAGTAAACAAGTTGTCCAGAGGAGGAGATCATCTTGGCCAACAGGATGTGTAATCTGGTTAGCTGCTAATAAAGACGTTTTTCATCACCTGAGGCAGATGTGACTCGTCTGAATTTTTCTTCTGACATTTTGGTCCTTCGGACCGGAAACCTCTACGAAGATACGGATCAGACCGACAGAGAGACCGAAAAACCTGTGCAGGTGAGGGTTTCTCATCTTAAGATTCCCTCGACTGAAAGCTCTCCGACTGATTTGTCGTTGAGAGGAGGCTGGCTGCTCTCTGATCCCTATCTGAAGGACGGTTTCCGAATGAAAAGGGGAAACGGTGTCTCATCTGGTTCAGGTAGGATGAAAACTAAATTTTCTTTTAATTTAATTTAACCTTGTCGACAAGGGTTTCATTTTTAGTTAAGGGCGGGTAGGATTACTTGTTAAGATTATTTTGTTAGGATCACCCGTTAAGATAGCCCCATTTTATAATAAGCCCTGTAAAATAACTTTGATACAGTCCTAAAGTAAGAAATCTAGGGGAAACATGGGTTTGAGTTGCTGCAAGTGTGAGAGTGATGTCTGTTTAAATGTTGATGCTAAGTATATGAAAGGTTTAAACGAAAATAATGGTACATTTTTGAAAAAGTGGAAGTTTAAATATGATTTTGATGATACCCTGAATAAGAATGCCAGTGCAAAATTGGTTAGAGATTTGAAAAGAGATGTAGGAACTAGAACTAAAAAGCAAAGACAATTGGGATTTCTCCAAGCACAAAAATGGTTAGAAGAAGCAAATAAACGAGCTATAAAAGAAAAACAGTGCCAGGAAAAAGAAAAAATAAATCAAAAGGGATCACTGGTGCCAAGTGGAAAAGTAGCTTTATTTTTAGATAAGGAGGATGAGCATACAGTTTGTGCGGTACAAAGGCAGGCAACTGCCCCACAGTATGGGGAATTTGCTACTGCCGTACCGGCGGAACCTCCTCAATATCAGTCTGAAGATGTGGGATCTGTACAGCAGGGTGGGTTATTGGCTGCTCAAGGAAGTGTTGTGACCCCTCCAATTTACCCGCAAATTCCCGTAGTACCCAAGGTTGCTTTGCAACAAGTAGACCAACCGATGCAGTTAAGGTCAGGACCAGCAGGACAAGGACGTTGGGCCATTAAACTTTCTGACTACTCAGAAGCTTTTCCCTTAATACAAGTTGCAAACCCACAAGCAGGGGATGTTGGACAAGAGCCAACTATTTTAGTTTATCGTCCCTGGGCTAGAGAGGATATAAAACAAGCTACAGATGGTATTCCTCATCCCAAGGTTAATTTCCAAAAGTTTTCTGAGGACATAGTTGGTATGCGTTTAAGTTATCATCTAAATGGTTTGGAAGTAGAACAAGTAGTGCGACAAATCCTGGGTCCAGATTGGCACTTAGTTTGTGGTACTTGGACATGTAAGGCAGATGACGGCACTACATTAAAGTATAATTCTGGGGTGTTAGACACGCGAGTCACTGGTCTGTTAAAGAAAATTTCTGATAAGTGGCGTCCAAGAGCAGATTGGACAGTAATAAATCAGTGCATTCAAAATGATGATGAATCTGTAGATCACTATATTGTAAGATTGACAGAAGTGTTCAATAACCATTGTGGAATGATGATTCCGCAGGATCAGACCAATGATAGTCCGTATGAACAGCAATTGAAAAATGCTTTTCTTAAAGGTTGTAGGGCTCCGATAAGTAGTTTTATAACTAAGCATATGGTAAATCATAGAACATGTAGACTGCAACATTTGTTTGAATATGCACGGCATGCTGAGTGACATTTCAATTTAAAAAAGAAAAAGAAAGTACAAGTGTTAGCAGTAGGGGATGATGGTGGTATATTCTTGGTACAGGACCAAAGGGGGCAAGGGCGCCGTGGTGGCATAAAAAAATGTGGGGGCCCAAAATGGGACACATTAAATAAACTGGGTGGACATTCAGAGGAATATGAGGGGAGATTAAAATGTGGAGAATGTTTTAAGTGCGGTAGACGTGGGCACTTTGCTGCCGACTGTGAAGAGTGGCAACACCCCCCACAGCTTACGAACAAGGGCTCCGCATGACTATATGATAGTAGAGGAAGGCGCCAAATTCATTATTGTGATTATTGTAGAGAAGAAGAAAGTGAGAATGATTGTGATGATGATGAGGCAGACACTCTCTGTGATGAATGTCAGAACACTCATAAGGAAGGGCGGGATTGTGACTGTGAAGTCATAAACCTGGCAAATTTGGGTATTGCTATGCACCTAGATCAAAAACCCATGATAGAGTTTTTAGTTGAGGGACAGAAAGTGGAGTTTTTATATGATTCAGGTGCATCGCGTACACTTTTGGGTCCAGCAGTTCTGCCTCCGAACTGCGAGACGGACAAGTTTGTCCTTGTGAAAGCGGTAAACGGGAAAATCTATAAGGAACCACTGTCTCATCCTCTATTGTTCACAGATCCGCAAACAAACCAAACTGTTAGGTGTAGGGTAATTATATCGAAAGTTTGTCCAGTTAATTTGCTGGGAAGAGATTTGATGCATTTGTTTGGAATAGCAGCAATTCCCACACCTAAAGGCATTAAGGTGAAAAGGTTAGCGGATGGCTTGGTGGTACAGGGAGTACAAGACTTGTTTTACTGGTATAGCCAGGACTTGATTTCAAACGGCCCGGGGAGGGTTGATACAGATTTGATCAACCTAGCTTTAAGTAAATCTAGGAGCGGGTCACCGCAGGTTGCAGTGCACTTACATTGTACAATGTTCTATAGAAAGGCCCCTGGTCCGGATAAAGAATTTGAAAAAGAATTCTTTAAGCACAAACGTGCAAAGATAATTTTGAATGATATGTTCTGGGATAAGCAAGGTAATACAGTAGTGACCTGTACTTTGACCAAGGAAATGAGTTCTTTATATCGCTCAGGTTATAGCTCACATATTTCAATTACTAAAGCGGTGGGGACACATTGGTAGATTTGACGAAAAAGGTAACGAATTGGGACACAATGTCCGAAAGTCAATTGAAAGATCAGCAGATCCAGGTACAAAGATTAAATTGGGTGACTTGGGCACAACCAAGCGTGCACCTCAGGGATGACAAAACAGAAATGGCATGACAAATCCTCCTAACTCAAGAGGAAGATAGTGCGTTAAGTGCCTTACCTGTAGAGTTATGGTCAAAAGGTAAAGGGGATGTAGGACTGATGAAAACAGCAGGTGAAGTTTGTATAACTCCAAAGTCAGGTTTTAGACCTCGTAAGCACCAATACCCGCTAAGTAAACAAGCAGAGGAAGGAATTAAGCCAGTTATTGAGCAGCTAAAACAGGTAGGAATTCTTGTTGAATGCCCAGATTCGCCCTGCAATACTCCGTTGTTTCCTGTAAAGAAACCGGATGGGTCATGGAGGTTGGTTCAGGATTTACAAGCAGTTAATTCAGCTGTGATCCCAAGAGCACCGGTGGTCCCTGACCCCTATACATTACTTAATGATTTACTACCTCAGCATAGATATTTTTCTGTCATAGATATAAGCAATGCTTTTTTCTCCATACCACTACATAAGGAGAGTAGATTTTGGTTTGCATTCACTTATCAAGGTAAAAGATACACCTACACCAGATTGCCACAGGGTTATTGTGAGAGTCCGACAATATTCGCACAAGAAATGGCTGCGAATTTAGCTCAGTTTGTTCCCCCAGAGGGAAGCCAGGTTCTGTTGTATGTAGATGATATTTTGTTGGCCTCACCCACGCAGGAAAGTTGTAGAAAGGATACCCTTGCCCTTCTTAGTTTTTTAGCTGAGCAAGGACATAAGGTAAATAAAGAAAAGTTGCAATTGTGGAAAGCACAAGTAAAGTACTTGGGTTATTAATTTCGCAGGCAGGTAGACAATTGGAGAACAAAAGAAAACAAGCAATTCTTGAGGCACCTTTGCCTACAACTTAAGTGGGAGATGATGTCCTTTTTAGGTGTGACTAATTTTTGTAGAATTTGGATCCCTAACTATGCTGAGGAAGTAGGGCCATTGACCGCATTAATCTATGACACTCCCATGGCAGCTAAAAATGATATACAGTGGACAAATACGGCAATACAGGCATTTAATAGAATTAAGCAATTGATAGCAGGATCCTCTGTTTTGGGTTTTCCAAACTATTCTAAGCCATTTGTACAAATGGTTGATTGTAAGGGAGGATATATGACTTCGGTTCTAGTACACAGTACATGGGGATAAACAGAGACCGATAGCTTTCTACTCCTCCAGATTAGATCCTGTTGCAAGGACATTGCCGCATTGTGTTCAAGCTGTAGTGGCAGCCGCCATGGCAGTACAAGCCTCAGCATCATTAGTTTTGTTTCACCCATTACAATTGCAGGTTCCACATTCAGTAGCTACTGTACTTTTGCAAGATAAGATAACCTTTTTATCTCCTAGTCGACATTTGTCATGTATGACAGTGCTGCTGGCACAGCCTCATATGACCATAGAAAGATGTACTACTCTTAATCCGGCGACACTTTTGCTGACTCCAGAAAAAGAACAATTGTTACTCGAGACGGGATTCGTACACCATAATGAATGGTTATCTTGGGTTAGATATAGTACCCGAGAAGCACATCGTGAAAACTGTGTTTCTTGTGCTGAAGGTAAACAGCAACTAGTGACAGTTCCATTGATGCGAGATGAAGGTAACCTAACGTGTCTGTTAAAATTATTCTTCAACAAAACTGAAGATAAATGCAAAAATGAAACTCAGCGTTTTCCAGTCATAAGCAAAGTTGAGAAACCACCTGCAGCGATTTCCTATCCAGGTTCGTATATGTGCATTTCCAGAGATAGCACAGGGAAGAATTATGGCAATATGAGACAGAACTATTGCAATGTTACTGTGAATGGCAATGAGAATCCATTTCTGGAGAACCAAACTCATAGTTTAGCAGACGTATGGTGGTTATGTGGAGACAACAAACTCAGATCAAGGCTTAAGATTCCCTGGAAGGGAACTTGTGCACTTATAAAGTTAATTCTGCCATTCTACATTTTCCCAGTTCCAGCAAGCAATTTCGTAAGAGAACCTGAAATAAAACCAAAGTGGTTGAGTAGGAGAAAAAGAGAGGCACCGAAGCAGTCCTTCGATAACGGTGTCTACATCGATAGCATTGGCGTACCAAGAGGCGTACCTGATGAATACAAAGCAATAAACCAAATAGCAGCTGATTTCACATCCATCTTTGTTTGGATTCAACCTAATAAGAATGTGGACTGGATCAACTACATTTACTATAACCAGCAGTGTTTTGTGAACCCTGGTCAAGCCAAAAATTGTGCCTGTATCCTGGGGAAGACAAGCAACATTGCCAGTAAAACTACCAGTTCCCAAAAGTGTTATTTTATGTGCTGACAATTTGCATTTCAGAACATGGATTCTAAATGCACACATTTTATATGCTCAAATGCTGCATTTCAGAACATGTATTATGTTCCTGTGTGTGTGTGTGTGTGTGTGTGTGTGTGTGTGTGTGTGTGTATTCAAAAATTTCAAAATTAACTTTTTGGACTTAATGGAGGCAATCTATTTAACTACATGGTAATGTGACTGCTGCATTTGGAAAGGGCTATAGACAAGCCAGAGCTGAAATATATTAATTTTTAATATTAAAGGTAAAATGAGAAAGCAGGACAGCAAACATAACTTAATGATGGATTGAGTTACCAGTGTTACAAACTCAAAATGCCATTAAAAGCTAGTCAGAGCTGGTAATGCATCTGACAATTATGTAAGCTTTTCAGCAACACAGTACATTTTAGAGTCCACTCTGCTTCTTAAAAATGCTCAGACTTCACATTGCTCAAGCTTTAAGTAGTTTATAAAGTTCATGTTGTGATTTATGATATATTTTAAGAAAGCCAGGACTCCCAATTTTAACATCTAGACATTTAGCAAACTTCTAAGTGGCAACAATCTTCTTCAGTTTAGTATTATGTGATAAAATGCACACTCTCTAAAGATTATCCTACATTACACAAAGGGAGTTAAATGTATTTAGCATTTATAGGTTCATAGGTTGGAACTAGGCTGTCGGGCCTAGGGCCTATACAAGCCTAGCCATAACAATTCCCTGGCTATTTCTTCCCAAACTATTTACTTCCCTGGACCCCTGTCTAGCAGGGTGACTGACGTGATCCCCGGGGTGAATTTCCTTTCTCCCATCCAATCGTCAAGGTTCCTTTTGAAGAGGGCCAAAGAGGCGCTCTGCTTGACATGTATGGGCAGTCTATTCCAGAGTCTGGGGTGTCTCTGGGTCAGGAACCTATCCCTCCAGCATGTTTTGTTTATTGTGATGAAAAGGTTTATATCCCTGGAGCATGTGGCTCTGAAGGATTGGGATTTCTTTAAGTGTAGCATGTCCAACAGCTCTGGGTTTGACATGGCCTTGTATGTTAAGCAGAGATAGCCTCTGAGTAGACAATATGCGACAGAGTGTAGCTGGAGTTTTTTTAAGGTGCTCAGCGTAAGGCATCTGCTTATGGCCTGTGATTCTTTTAGTGAGGTATTTCTGCGTCCTTTCCAGTTGTTGCAGGTGTCTTGAGAGATACATACCAAATGGGGCATTGTATTCTATAATGGCTCTAGTGAGGAATGAGTACAGTGGCACAATGACCTCCTTTTTTCTGGATGAAAAGCCCTTAGTGATGAGGTGTGCCACATAGAAGGATTTCCTGACTGTTGTGGCGATGTGGTTATCGAAGGTGAAACCACTGTCCAGCTATGTCCCTAAGTCTCTTATCACACTTTTGGTGTTTAGTGTACTGCCACCTATGTGGTAATTCATGGGTACATGTTTTTTCCCAAAGGGGATAACTATACATTTCTTGGCATTGAGCTTGAGCCCATGGCATCTGTTTCTGTAAGGCCCTTTTGTAGAGTATCCACATCATTTGGAGATTCAATAATGGCTCCCAGTTTGCAGTCATCTGCAAACTTTGTTAGCCAGAGTCCCTTAGTATTGGCCTGTACTTCAGAGAAGTAGATGGCAAACAAGTGTGGTCCCAGGACTGAACCCTAAGGTACTCCACTTGTCACTTGTCTGGAGCTAGATTTGGAGTCAGCTACTTTTACAGTGTGGGTTCTGTCAGTAAGCCAGTTGGCAACTCATCGAGTGATGTAGGGATTAATCCCCAGCTTAGTAAGTTTATTTATGATTCCAGAGTGGGGGATGGTGTCAAAAGCCTTGGCGAGGTCCAGCTAGGCTGTGTGGACCGCCTTACCCTCGTCCATGGCTCTGGAGACTGATTCAAAGAAGTCAATCAGGTTCAGGAGACAAGATCGGCCCTTCACGAACCCAAACTGGGTGGGGTCCAGTGTTTGAAGGTTGCCAATGTCTTTGTTTATAAGTTTCATGATAATACGTTCCATGGCCTTGCAGATCAGGCTTGTCAGACTGTGTGCATTCTCAAGTAATTGTTTTTACTGAAAATGTACCAATAAGCCAGGTGGGCCATTTATATACAAGGCATTCCATATGTTTTGAATTGGTACTTCACCTTAGAGTTAAATATTCTTTAGCACTAAGTAATTTTAAGAAACACAAATAGCTAAGGCTGCATATATATGCGATTAAAAATATGATTAAATTGTTTTTAAATTTGCTATGGAGAGTGACAGCTGGAAAAAAAAAACAGATTTCTGAGATGTGTAAAGAAATTAAAATGTAGGGCTTATATTAATGTGACAGTATATTTAAAATCCTTTTTAAGTTATTGTTTACTCTTTCACTAATCTTTACTGTTTGCTCTTTTTCTTTTTAAATACTTGCAAAACAGGTTTAATGTCAGGGTGGTTCTGTAACAGTTGGCTCATATTTCGAAACAGTGCTTTATAAATATCTTTCATAATTTTTGCTGCAGTGTGTTATTCTTATTAAATGATAAGTGAGTAACCCCTTCAGCTATGCTTCATAACATCAGACTCATTTACTTAAGTAGAAATCATTGAGTCAAGTTCTTCTAGACATAACTTTTTCTGCTTTCATTCTATAATGTTCAAAATGGTTATTCTACTGGTGAATGAAGCCTGAACCCTCGAGCTTTGACCGTTTAAGCTTCAGCTCACTAACAATTGGAGTTTCCTCCATAGGAAATCGCTGTTGGTGAGTGTTGCAAGACATGATTCCCTTTTTCAGGGAGTTTCCCCCTTTTTTTGAATAAGTCCATGCTAAAATCCTGCTTTAAAGGACTACTTTTTAGTAAAAAAAAAAAAACACACATACACACAACAATTTTCCAAATCTGAAGAGAGTCATCTATATGATAGATTCATCAGTTCTCTTAAAAATATCTGGTATTTGTGGATGTCGGCATGCACATGTTGATCTTTATATAGAGAGATGTAAATAAATGCAGCTATTTCTGAACCCCTTCCCATACTAGAAGCCATTTGATTTTTTTTTACTTTTTGCTTTATTTATTTATTTATTTATTTTACAGTTCCACTTCCTGTAACACTATACAACAGTTGGAATATGGGGAAGTCTGGAGAATTATTCAAGGAATCCATAAGCATGACTGTGAACATTTTACTTTCTTTGACAAGCTGATGTGTTTTATGCATATCTAAAGGTATAAAGCCAGCCTAAAATAAAACACTTCCTAATTCTAAATGCTGACTTACACTATGCATAAAATATGGTAACAATGGTTAAATATGTGTGGTCAATAAAACAGGAAATATGGTTAAATATGTGTGGTCAATAAAACAGGAAAAAGATGGGGCAGTAATGAATCAGAAGGGGGATGGTGTAATGGTTAAGGCATTTTCCTTGCAGACACAAGGTGCAGAGTTTGATTCTCACAGTGGGTAATTGGCTAGGCTTAAAATGGCCTACAAAGGCAGTTAGCTTAGTACCAACCTATGAAAAAGACACAGCTGTACTTCACTGCATTCTCATACTGTATTGTAAATATTTATTTCAGGGTAGTAAATGATAGGGCAGTCACTTAATACAGTTTGCCAGCGTTTTATATCAAAATGTGTCATGCATCTACATATTGCAGAGAAGGAACAGCAGCATTGTAAAGGGCACATACACATTCTGTCAGTTCTACAGTCACACTTGCAGTGGTTCAAATTTAAAATGTATGATTCTTCTCAATACAGTAATAGACATTGGTTATATGTGCTTTGTATGTCTCAGTATGTTTCAAAAAAGAAAAAATGTCCACCACTTTGCTGGTCTGTTCTTACATACACATACAAACAAACACTAAAATCTTATTTCTGATATAAATTAATCTTGCATATATTTGCACATTACCTTTTATTGATGCAGTCCATTATGCCTTTTTACAAACATATAGTTTAATGACTATTTCAAAATAAATTATTATTATTTATTATTTATTTGACATCTGTTGACCAGCTTGGTCTAACTGAGCTAAAGCCCTTTTTCAGTGGAGACATGAGGAGAAAAGCTTTACAAGTAATACAGACAAAAAAATACAAAATTGTATAAACAAATAGAAATAGGTAGTAAAACAAGTCCAAAGATGTGAACACATATGATAAACAGATCCACAGTTTAACAAATTTTAGATTAGAAATCATATACACATATCAGCCATGGAAATAAGACTGGCACAGTATTAAAAACAAGTAGCGGATAAATGAATACATGTAGCAAAGATATGTACAGGAGCAAATACATTTGTACATCACTTAAATTTTAAGCAGTGCAATTGTTTTATAGTACGAGAGATTGTGTCAGATAGTCTGCGAGACTTTGACAGCAGCGACCAATCTGATTTCTGTCACTCAGTACTGAAAAAAATGCAGGTCAAAGCATTAATAGTAGACATTTGACAAATGGTACAGTCCCTAAAGCTGCATATTACTTTTGAAAGTGAGACAGTCATGTTTAATCAGTTACAGAAGCTGAAGTTAAGTCATTCATGAAAGTGTAATGTAGCTGTTGGATGGGACGGCCCATTCCATGTCTGTCACATGCACAAAATGTTAGGCAGTGCAAAGTTTAAATATTATGCGAGAAACTGTGTCACTCTGTGAGACTTGGACAGCAGCGACCTGTCTGAATAGCATTGTAAAGTACATTAAAATGCATGTAGTAACATTACTAGTGAAAATTTGGTAAATGGTCGAGTCCCTCAAGTTTTATATGGCCATTGAAAGTGAGACAGTCATGTTTAAGCAGTTACAGAAGCTGATAGCTCATTTATGAAAGTTTAATGAAGCTGTTGGATGGGATGGGACCAGGGTTGCCAGACGTCCCTATTTGGGCGGGACTGTCCCGAGATCAGCAGCCTGATCCCGAGTCCCGCCCTGCCGGTTTAAATCCCGGCCAGCCTCCGCTTTGTTGTTTTTTTTTTTTTGATTGTCCCGTATACCTGGCATACGGGCCAATCAAAAATTGCTAAACACGGAGCTTCTTGTGTTCCGCATTAAACACGAGAAGCTCCGTGTTTAGCGATTTTGATTGGCCCATATGCCGCATATCTGAGCCAATCAAAATCACTAAACACGGAGCTACTTGTGTTGAATGCGGAACTGCAATGCATTAAACACGAGAAGCTCCGTGTTTAGTGCAGAGCTACTGAGTGAGCTCAGTTCTTTAATATGGAACTGTGGAACTCTGTTCCGCATTAAAGACCTTTTTTTTTGGTCTTCAGTTGCCGAAGACCTTTTTTCTTTGGTCTTCACTTGCCGTGAGAGACCTTCTTCTTCTTTTTTGTCCCTGCTGGAAATCTGGCAACCCTGGATGGGACATTCAATTTGTATGACGAGCACTGTAGCAGCTGAAGTTAGTTTTGGTTTCCATCTGGTTTTGCACGTATTTAGGGTGATTGCTTGTATCACTTTGACCATGGTTATTGCGGTTGACAGTATAGGGAGTGGTCTCAGCTAATATGCAAAGGTGTGACATTTGAGGTACATGTCAGTGTGTAGTAGCTGAAAATGAGTTGTCTGAGTGGATAGTAATAAATACAGAGCAACAGTCGAACAATGCAAAGTGTGTGTACGTATATAATGATTTAATTTTTTCCTATGGTTCTCTCTCGTGTGCGAGTGCTGGTGCTTGAGAAAAACTGAGCTGAAAGTTGTGTAATCCATTTCCTGGTACTGCAAAGTAATTGTCCTGGACACTGCTGGAGACTAACGTCCAACTGACAATGGAATTCGTATTTGACATGGATTCCAGAATTACCTCGGTGATAGCAAAGATGGGTATGACGTGATATTCTACAGTATGCAAGAATACATACTTGTTTATATCTATATGTATGTATGTGTTACTGATGTTCATTACAGGTGATGTGAATGTGTAGATGTCAGCTGAAGAAATATAACCTGAATGAAGTGAAAGTACTGGCAGAGTAGGCATGGTAAATATTTCTCAAAGGACATTTTACAGCCAAGGTAAGTGTGATGAAGTTAATATTGATAGCACCAGTGACAGCTCATAAGCAAGTTTGAAAGCTAAACAATAGTTTACTGGTTGCTGAAAGGAAATGTCTTGATAGTGTATTACACAATATTTGTTTCTTGATGGCGATGGAAGTAGCCTTGAGTAAGAGTGCCGTTGGTTCTAGGTTGACGTATTACACGAGTTTATAGTGCAAAGATAAAATGTATAGAGATAACATCAGTCAGGAATACCATCTAGAACAGGTATCAGCTCACTACACATTGCTGGACAGGAACACTGCAGAGGCATACTGCACTTAGGATGATAGACATTGAGACTGTGACCCATGACAGGTATGGTTGTTCAAACTGTGCCTGTTCCATGATGCACTTGCAAGGGAGATGGATTCGGAGGGTTCAGTGCCAGTCAGCTGATTAAGTTATGTGATGGTGTAATAGAAACACTTAGTTGTAATGGTCATTGTCTGGTAACTTGACGTGAGGGGAGGTGTGACAGTCACTTATGTTGGGTATTGTAAGGGAAGGGAAGCGCAATGGTTATGTTCTGCTGACAAAGTCATGGTGGTGTGAGACTATTAGGAATGTTTGATGTGCTAAGTGAAGGGAAACACACTATTGGGAGGACTCACTGCTAGTAACATAAATGAGAAGTAGTGGGTGGTCAATGCTACAAATTAGTGAACATGCTGTAGATGAATTACTATGTGTTATAGTAAACATTCATGCACAAAGTTAATGCCATTGAAAGTCTTAGGTTCATAGGTTTATAGGTTCATACTAGGCTATCTGCCCAAGGGCATTTATAAGCCTAGCCCATAGTTATTTGGCTTTCGCCACCCCTTTAGTTTGAATAAAACTATGCCTATTATTTTGCTGTGCCTCTGTCAAGCAGTGACACTGAAGTAATCCCTGGGGTATATCTGCGATCCCCCATCCATTGGTCAAGATTTCTCTTGAACAAGGCCAGCAAGGTGCTCTGCCTCACATGTACCGGGATTTTGTTCCACAGCATAGGGAGTCTCTGGGTGATGAATCTGTCCCTCCAGCATGTTCTATTAATAACCGTGTCAAGGTTTAAGTCTCCCGCCCTTGTGGTTCTGAGGGATCTAGATTTTATGAGGTGAAGCATATTCATCAAATCAGGGTTTGACATGGCCTTATATGTCAGGCACAGGTCACCTCTGAGCAAGCGGTATGAGACTGAATAGAGCTGGAGTTCTTTCAGTTGGGCAGCATAAGACATATTTTTGAGACCCTTTATCCTTTTGGTGAGGAACTTTTGGGGCCTTTCCAGCTGCTGCAGGTGTCGGGTCAGATACATTCCGAATGGGGCATTGTACTCAATCATAGGTCTAATGAGTGATGAGTACAGGGGGACGATGACCTCCCTTGATCTAGATGTGAATCCCTTCATGACCAGGTGGGCAATGTAGAAGGTTTTCCTAACTACTTTAGCAACATGAGTGTCAAATGAAAGGCTACTGTCAACCTGGGTCCCCAGATCCCTGATGACTTCTTCTGTGCTCAGTGGATTGCCACCTATATGGTAGCTAGGAGTAACCTTGTTTTTCCCGAAGGGTATGTCTATGCATTTCTTGGCATTTAACTTTAGGCCATGGCTCTGGCACCAGTTATCCGTTTCTGTGAGGCCCTTCTGAAGGATATCTGTGTCAGATGTGTTTTCGACTATGGCGTCCAGTTTGCAGTCATCTGCAAACTTTGTCAGCCATAACCCTCCTGTGTTTGCTTGTACTTCAGAAAAGTAGATGCCGAACAAGAGTGGACCCAGGACTGAGCCCTGTGGGACACCACTTGTGACAGGCTTTGAGTCTGACATGGCTCCAGCAACTCTGACCCTGTGGGTTCTGTCACTTAGCCAGTTTGCAACCCATCTTGTGATGTATGGGTTTACATTCAAGCTGATGAGTTTTTCGATGATACCTGAGTGGGGTATTGTGTCGAAGGCCTTTGCCAGGTCAAGGTAGGCTGTATGGACTGCCTTTCCCTCATCAATGGCCTTGGTGACCGTCTCGAAAAAGTCAACCAAGTTTAAAAGGCATGATCTGCCTTTGACAAAGCCAAACTGGGTTGGATCCAAAGTCTGCAAGTTCCCTATGTCTTTATTTATGAGTTCCACTATGATCCTCTCCATGGCTTTGCAGATAAGGCTTGTCAAGCTAATGGAACGGTAATTTCCAGGGTCGGTGGAGGCACCGCCCTTGTGAAGTGGGACCACAGTCGCCGTGCGCCACTCCTTGGCACATTAAATGCAGGCACAGCCATAGGATATGTAGAGTGCTGTTCAAGCATGGTAGAATTATTAGTTTTATATGTGTGCAGGACAATGTCATATATGTTGTTGCATATTTTTTTTTTCAAAAGACTTTACTCTTAAAGAGTATGTTAGTTGCAGTAGGCACTGAATTTCATAAGGCCATGGACAGAGGTAAAGGAATAATAAGACTCTGCAAACCCGGTTTGTATGTATGAAGTATATGCTGTAACGCAAAAAAAATTGAGCATGTGTAACTAGCAGTAACCAATTTCCATAGATACTTTTGCACAATGTTTGAACAGCCAGTTAAGACATGGGTCTGATTAGCAAATGTGTGGTGACATGGCACAGGCATCACAATGTTCAAAATCCTGTGTAGCAATTATGCCCTTCTAACAGTGTTTATAGTCCAAGCCGTTGTGTAGTGTGATCCCTGTCACCTGTGCAGATGATGATGGCTGGTAACCTTGACACATTGTAACTTGTGTGACCATGTACTACAGTCTGATGCACAGTGTGAGACAGCGTTAGATGATGCAGCTGACAGGAAGTTGATGGCAAAGGGGTTTGTGAGATGGGATACATGTATTTTAGATATTATTACGTAATTTGCATTGATGGCAGACATTTACACGAAGAGGAGAGTGCTGTGAAGTGTGGTTTTTGATCTTTGGTGGTAATATTTGGAATTTGCCGTAAGATGTGCAATATTCCAAAAGGCCACACAGCACGGCGTGGTACAGTGACTTATAATAAGGTAGACATGAAAATTATGTAGGCAATATTGTCATTCTGTACTTATGCCACTGACTGTATCATTTCAATCCTGTGTGCTTACTGCCATACTTGACAAGTTTAGTTAGTACAACTGCAAACTGGATGCTGCAATTGTTCATTTACTGAAAGTTGTAAACCCTCCTCAGTGGTGTTGTGTACAAACTGCACACTTTTGTTCTTTTAGAGAGGTGAAAGCAAACTTTGTCACGTGAAAAATAAGAACTGTATTTGGCTAAGTAGTGTTAGCTGCCAATTAACAGCTCAATATATGACCAGTTTAGCAGTAAGACTGGAAATGTGCACAAAGACAGGGAGTGCCTCAAAGCAAATTTACTAATCTGTTTAAAGGAATAGAGGATAAGTAAATAGTTTAAGATGAATTACAGAACATATTAAGCTCCAAAAATGCATCAGTTATGTGCATTATGCCAGTGATACTTGCACATAATATTCAGCCCCCCCCCCCACTAGCTGAAAAAAATAAATAAATAAACTTCACTGCTTGGTCTGTAGAATACAGTGAGTTTTCAGTGCATTTGTTTACCATGCCAGTATCATAGACACAGGTTTGAAAACTACTGTTCTGCAGTCATTTTAAATATGTGGAGGTGATGCAAATGTCAAGGGAAATTACAGAAACAGGATGTCAGTAGATTGATGTTAGTGAGAGACTGGCAAGCAAAAAAAGTTTTAACATAATAATGTCTTGTAGAAATATGGGAAAATATAAAATCAAGACAATGAAATCAAAAATGTGTTTAATGAAGTCTTTCTGCTGCTGCCAAACCAAGTAAATATCTAAATGATTCTGCAGGCAGAGGGGAAGACATTTGAAATGGCAATCCCTTCCTTTTAGTTCTGAGCTGTCAGCTACAGTGACATTTTTCACACCTCTGCAGTAGCGTGGGAGGAGGGGACTGTCAATTCATGTTGGACTACAAAAGAACACTTAGAACAAAGGCATCCCATTTAGCTACAACTCTGTCTGCTGCTGGATAACTTCAAATTATACTCTAAAGCAAGCTCTGATCTAAACATAAATGACGGTGATTAGCAACAGTAAAGAAGCAGGCCTAACACAGAAGGAATACAAACTGAGAGTGACTCACAAATTTCCCATTATATGTCAATGGCATGGGAATTCACAGTTACTTCCTTATGTCTGGCATGAGTCACAGAAAGAAGACAAGAAATGCTTTATGGGAAAGAGAAAGGCTTGAAGCAGAAGAAGATCATGTTGACATATCAAGCCCCATCGGTAGCCATGTTGTGCTAAACAGACTAAAATTACAAATAAAGCACTTAGAGTGATTTTGAGGTGCTAAAATAGGTCGGGAAACAAAAGATAGACTGAAAAATATATTTTTTTTAGTTGGAGGGTGGAGTTTTCCTTCAACAGCCCCTTGTGTGACTGCATACTTTCAGATGTTTGCTTGGGAGAAAATGAACAAACACATAACTAATTACAGAGACGTGTATTTCAGCTCATGAATGTGAGAACCATAATGTGCATTCCATTGAACTCTGATGCTGTCTTAACCTCTAAGCTCAAGAATTAGTCACAAAAACCTAACAATCAGGAACTGATTTTAAATCTTGTGTTACATATATACTTAGTTGTATTAGTAAGTATTTTCTGAAGTACACAGTCAGAAACTCATGTCTGCCATTATTTAGTGACTGTGATCTACACCAATTTGCTGGAATCCCTCAAATTTTACAAAGAACAGATGAAAATAATTCTTAGTGGTTTTGATCAAAAATTCTGGGTAAAGCCAATTAATTGGATGGGGGGGGGGGGCAAAGGCTCCAAAATGGACACATTTTAAATACTTTTTATTTGTTAGTCAGGTAAATCCACTGTAGAGCATCCCCTTTTTTACAGTTAACCCAGAACTACTGTCTGAGCGACTTTTTCACAGTCACAACATAGGAAAATGGAGGTAAGAGGATTCAAACTCTATAATTTTTAGAGGAAGCAGTTTGTTAACAGCTCAGAGCCTTAACTGCAAGACAATTCTAGAATAGCAATAGGTGTTGTATGCACATATATATTTGAACAATGAGAACTATGAAACTCTAATGACTGACAATTGCTGACTGTAATTCTCAGTTATTTACCGAAAAAAAAAAAGTTAATGGAGGTCTGGCATTTGGTGTGGAGGATTTAGGGTTACCACCTTTTCAAATGCCCAAAGTGGGACATTTCTGGTACAAACGTCAGATTTTGCAGGCCAAAACATACCCATGGCCAGTACAAAGGACAGAACTTCACTTTTTTGCGTAAATAAAAGCTTATTCTTGTAGCATTTTAGTTGCTTATTCTGTTTCTTATAACATTTAGGTGTTACAGATACATAATAACAGTTTTATGCAACTATTACATAAAATATATGAAATAATTTTGTCCTAAAATCTCAGGACATTTGCCATTTTTACAATTTTTTGGCAGGGCACAACTGCCCCTCCCAAAGTGGGACAGGTGGTAACCCTAGGAGGATTAAACTCCATGCTCTTAATTAGCTGCCTCTTGTAGTTGAGGGTACAAGGTTTGATTTTTTTTTCTACTTTTACTTGCCTACTCTGACTCTGAACAAGTCATTTAACCAAACAGTGATCTTCTAGTTAAAAAATATAACACCATTAAGTAAGATATTACATGTGCGCACACACACACACACACACACACACACACACACACACACACACACACACACACACACACACACACACACACACACACACACACACAATTCTTATTCACCTTTTCAAAGATGTAAGAAAGTGTTTCAGTGCACTCTTTTCTCAGAATCTCACTTACATTCTCCTGTCAGCACCTGCGATGTTGAGGGAAAAGATCAACCTAAACTCATAGGTGAGCAATGTGCTTGTGTGCTTTCAGGCAGGATTGAATGGGAATGTTTAAAAAAGAGACACCTTTTTAAATGTTTAGTATTCTAGAGACGGGGTACTCGGTGAGATGCATGACCTTATGAGGGGCACATGCCCCCATGCAGCACCCCTATAGACAGGGAAGGCCAAGTAGAGCAGTAACATGCTGTATATCACAGCTCTGCTACAATCAGGCACTCTGCCCACTAGTAGAAACCACAAACGGACATACACTGGCATAGACCCTGCATAGTTACTCTGATACTTATGCACACACAAAGGCACGCAAGTGGAAATATATATATATATATATATATATATATATATATATATATATATATATATATATCTACACATACACAAACACACTCACACACATATAATTATACACACACATGCAAACAAACACATATCCAGTACTTGCATACACTACACATTCATACCAGCCATAAGTCAAGGAAGGCAGGGGTCATTCACCACTCATATACATACATGCACTCGCAGTTAGAATGTATGCACAGTCAGTCATAAACCCATTTACTCACTGTCTCTACAGGCACACACACACACACACACACACACACACACACACACACACACACACACACACACACACACACACACACACACACACAGATATACACTTACACACCTTGTCAAACACTCATACATCACCACTTACTTGAATGGGTATTGTGAGAAGGGTGAAGCTGATTGCCTCCCACTGAAATGTATAGGTGCATGCAAAATATCCATATTCATTTTGTGGAATGTACTGGAAAGTATCTTGCAAACAACAGATGTCATCATCTGCAAGTTTCCTAAATGAGCAGTGTATGAGGATGCTTATGGACTCCTAACCCAAATGAGATAGTAAGTGAAAAAGATAAATGTTTTTCATGCCAAATTATGAATACATGCCATATTAATATTTCTATTAACGTCGCCAAGAAAGAGTTTGACTGGTGCTTCATAGTATCAAATAAAAGCATACACAATAATGGTTAGTAAATCAGAAAGTGTGATTTTTTTTTCATTTTTTTTTTCATTTCAAATTGTAAACATGAACCATATTGTTATTTCTGGTAATGACATGATCTAGAAGGAAATGATGTGCATTTCATGGTATAAAATGAAAGTTCTCACTGATAACTGTTGTCTACCTACCTACTAGTACCGTGTAGGCAGTTAATCTTGTTCAGCAAGATTATATGCATTTATTTATAAATGTTGTTCACAAGGGTCCAGTCTGCAGCTCTGACCATAGGCTATCCAGTGCCACCCCCATTGCTCCACCTCCCAACCCCAGTACTATCCCCTGTTTTGGGGCCCCTGGCAAGGAGGGAAGAAGAAGAATGAGAAAAAGCATTACACTGTTCCTATCAGCCTGATGGGACTACCAGTGCACTGGAAAGGACAGCAGCAGAATGCCATCCTGGAAACAGAGTGGAGCAGCATCTGTAGCATCATCCTGCTTGCAGCCTGGCTTTTTATGAACCCAAATCCTTCCCTACTTTGCCGACAACAGCAGCATTAGGCTGGGCAGGCAATGATGAGTGGTTATAAGCATATATCCCCACCCCCCAGGCTACTAAGGCATTCCAGTTTCTCTGTACTCCTGCCTGCCTGTCTAGCTAGGTGTCCTTACTTTAGCTCTAATCTCCACCAGAGATCATTGGAGGGGTGCCAGTTACATGCCCAGCCACCCAGGATAAGCACACTCATCTTCCTACCTTCACTGTCAAGCACTAGAGCTGTGAATCAAATTCTGGTTGCCTGAGCCATAAGTCAAGACATTATCCCTCAATGCCAGCAGTGAGGCTAAGGCCTATATGCATAAATATTATATCTATGTAAGGCAGTGTCTACTTGAAGCATTATGGAAAAAACATTTCACAGGGCAAGTCAGTGTACACATCCTGAAAGGCTCCTGATTAAAATGAGGTGGTCAGCAACAGCGTAAATTGTAATTTATTTTCTTGTCAAAGGATTAACAACCTGTATTCAAACTGGAACTTTAGTTTGAGAGACAGCCTTACAGAACTATCTTCAAGTTATAGAGCTGAGTATATTTTCTGTGTTATTCTGTATTATAGAGCTAAATTGTCTGCTTGATATCTGTGTCTTACTGCTCTGCAAATCTATAGAAAACAGTATATATATTTTTTTATAATTTGCACATTCCTTACATCTGTGTTGAAACTGCTCCTCCATCCCCTCATTTCCTGCCTTGTCTTTCAGCTGATATAATTTAGCTAGTGCTGTGTCTCCTTTTAATTAACAACCTGTATTCAAACTGGAACCTTAGTTTGAGAGACAGCCTTACAGAACTATCTTCAAGTTATAGAGCTGAGTATATTTTCTGTGTTATTCTGTATTATAGAGCTAAATTGTCTGCTTGATATCTGTGTCTTACTGCTCTGCAAATCTATAGAAAACAGTATATATATATTTTATAATTTGCACATTCCTTACATCTGTGTTGAAACTGCTCCCCCCCCTATTCTTGGTTGTAGTTTAAATTTGGTGGCTTTTGCAGTGCCCGCCCCACTGTAGATTTGATCTAAGACACTCCCCCAGGACATCTCTTTACCACATTCTACCTAATAAACCCTTTCTGCACTTGCTTTTAGTCCTTTTTAATTTAATTACATTTTTTCAAACTGTGTGTGGACTAATATTGCTACATATTCAAGTGTGCCAGCTTGCACTGCATGAGAATTGTATTTACTACTGCTTTTGCTACTTTTCTAAAAAAAAAAAAAAAATCTTCTGCTTTTACTGTACTTGTGTTTCTTCCTACTTTATTTTGCTTTTGCGTCATCTTAAACATTCTCAATTGTATTTATTACTGCTTGGTGTAACTCATTCTAAGCCTTTTAGTTTAAACACTTGGGCTTCAGACCAGTTGTTTTACATTGAGAGGGTTTGTGGTCTGCACTGTAGTGGCAGAACAGGTAGCTTACATCCTTCTAAGTTGGGAACTGCTGATTGAGGGCTCAGTGTCTGTTATTCTAAAAGTATATTAATTCTGGTTTAAGCACTTGGGCTTTCAGGCCAGTTATTTTACATTAAGAGGGCTTCGTGGTCTGCACTCTTGTGGGAGGAGAGGCTGGACTCTGCCCTTCTGAGCTGGGAATTTCTGGTTGAAGGCTTATAGTGCATGCATATCTGAATTTCTTCTTACTGAAATTGGTACACCTTGTTTGCTGTAGCATAGACTAGATCCAGGCCTGCTGAATCTAGCTTTGTTTGTATAACTTGAGCACTAATCCAGGCATTATTTAAAGTATTCAGTTGTATTTATTACTGCTTGGTAGTAACTTGGTTAAAGTATAGCTATCATTCTAAGTCTTTTGGATTACGCACTTGGGCTTCAGACCAGTTGTTCTACATTAGGAAGGTTTGTGGTATGCACTGTGGTGGCAGGACAGGTAGCTTTCATCCTTCTAAGTTGGGAACTGCTGATTGAGAGCTCAGTGTCTGTTATTCTTAAAGTGTATTAGCTCTGGTTTAAGCACTTGGGCTTCAGGCCAGTTATTTTATATTAAGAAGGTTCGTGGTCTGCACTCTTGTGGGAGGAGAGGCTGGACTCTGCCCTTCTGAGCTGGGAATTTCTGGTTAGAGGTTTATAGTGCCTGAATATTTGAACTGTATCTTACTGAAATTGGTACACCTTGTTTGCTGTAGCATAGACTAGATCCAGGCCTGATGAATCTAGCTTTGTTTTGTATGCTTGTTATTTCCCTGGAACGCTAATTCCACCTAAAACGCGGCTTCTCAGCGCTTCTGTGGATCCCTAGTGATATCTGCATTGCTTACTGTACTTATTTCCTTGCTTTGCTTGAAAGAAAGTTACTGTTTGTCGTTTTTGCATTTAAGTTACCTATAACACATTGCACTTGTTACCTGGCACTTGCTCACTAAAGCAATTATAAGTCAGCACTAAAAATTAAAAGCACTACACCCTCGCTCCCCATTGGCCCTTGTTTTCAATTATAAAGGAATTCCCAATATTATTCTAGCATGTCCAAAGGTCAGTTGTCAATCTCCTCTCCGGTCCAGCTGGTGAATATGGGAATCTTGAGGCAATGTTACAACTGCCTCATGTACACAGACAACCCTCTCCTCCTCCCAACAAATTCCAACACATGTGAGAGATGCAACCATATAGCCAAACTGGAGGCTAAGCTCTCTCAACTCAGTACTGGCATAACCAGTCAGGAGGAGAAGGAAACCACACTCACTACAATTCCAGTCTCACATAGACCTACCACGACAGCAAACCAAACACATAATCACACAAAAACATACTCGGAGGCTCTAAATAAAGATCTGCCTAAGCAGCAGAGACCTCCAAAGCAGACACCCAAACAACCGCTACCCCAAAACAAAACACGTGCAACACATATCTCACAAAGCCAGTGTGCGAACAGTCACAGCCCTTAAGGCTAAACAACACACCTGATACACTTGTAATAGGTGACTCTATCGTCAGGCACACTGACGTCCCGCTCACCAGGCTGAACAAGGAGAAGGTCACAGTGAGCAGCCTGTCTGGCGCTAGGATCCGCCACATAACACAAGCACTCAGGTCACTCCAAGGCAAGTACAAATATGACTCAGTCATTGTCCATGCTGGTGTGAATGACCTGAGACGTACCTCCCTGGACTACATGAAAAGAGACACAGAGGAGCTCTCTGAGCATGTAGCCCAGGCTGGTATGACCCTGACCTTGAGTAGCATCTTACCCTCACCAAGAATGATGCCACAATATGAAGACAAGATGATCAATTTCAACAATTGGCTTAAGTATTGGTGTCATTCAAAGGGGATCCAATGCCTGTCAGCTTGGGATGATATGCACGACAAGCCACGATGCTTTGCTAGGGACGGCTTGCACCTGTCACCCCTGGGCTTTTGGATATTGGCAAAGGCTCTTGCTACCCCATAGTGCCTTTTTTAGGCAAGGCTCAAAAGACAAACCCACCTCCATAGGTATCACAAGGGATAAGAAACTAAGAGTAATGCTACTCAACGCTAGAAGTCTAAACCTCAAGATGCACGCACTCGAAACTCTCCTTAGCATGGAGAACATTGATATCTGTGCAGTAACAGAAACCTGGTTCAGGACTCCCGAGAGCACCCCAGCACTACCAGGTTATACCTCATACCATGCTTTTCGGCCCCAAAACTTGGACCGAACCACAAAAGGAGGGAGAGTATCGATATTCATCAAAGATACCCACACCTCTAGGCTGGTGGCAAAGCACGAAGCATCAGAGACTATCCATGTGCAACTAACAGTGGGTAAAACTGCCTTCCAGTTTATAGCCTGCTACAGCCCACCCTCCCAAACCCAGGAACCCCACTCGGCCTTCCTGAGAACACTGGAAAATATGAAGGTCTCTCCGAACACCATTATATTGAGCGACTTCAACTACCCAAACATAGATTGGGAGCATTACTCTAGCTCCAACACCCTTGCCCAAAGGTTCCTAGAATTCATAAACTCAAATGCTATGGAACAACTTGTTACCACTCCTACAAGAGGGGAAAACATACTGGACCTGATCATCACCAACATGGGGACTCTATGCTCCAGACCAGAAGTGTATCCCTCACTGGTAAGATCAGACCATAAACTGATCTCACTGGATATTCACATCCCAACCCCACCCCCTGCCCAGAAAAACCACAGTGAAAAACTTCTCTAAAGCAAATTTCACACTCCTCAAAACCGAGGTGGAATCCTTCAAAGCCCCGGGCCTGTGGAAAATACGGCCCAGACCGCAGAATCCTTTATAAATGCATTCTATGAACACCTTCAGGAATGCATGGATCATGCAATCCCAAATAAAACCAAGACCCAATCCTCCAAAGGCAGACGACCTGTCTGGTGGACCCCAGCCATAAACAAACTATACAATAGAAGGAGGAAGCTACTACATGATAGAGCAAAATCCCAAAAAGGGAAGGCATCTCTGATCAGTATTAGCAAAAAACTAAGGGCACTCATAAAATCGTCAAAGGCCAGCTTCGAGAGAAAAATTGCACAGGACACTAAAGATAATCACAAGGCTTTCTTTAGTTATGCTAGGAACCTGGGTGGGAATTCCCAGATATGCTCAGAATTAGTCCAAAATGACAAAAAATACACTGATCCCACAGACATTGCCAATATCCTAGCTGACAGGTTCAGCGCAAACTTCTCCCCCCCCCACCAAAAGGGCAAATATCTATCCCAGCAGAGTGCTGCCCCCCCGACATCTCAGATGCTCAGGTGGGAGCCTGCCTCTCCAAAGCAAAAAACACAGCATCAATGGGACCAGACGGTGTCCCAGGCTGCGTCCTACATGAACTCCAAGAAGAGCTAAACCCAAACATAAAACTACTGTTCAATCTCAGCCTTACTACAGGATATGTACCTAAAGAGTGGCGTACAGCAACAGTGGTCCCTCTCCACAAAGGTGGCGCCTCAACGGACCCTGGAAACTATTGCCCCATAAGCCTGACTATCTTGGTCTGCAAAGCTATGGAAAGGATCATCATGGACCTCATAAATAAAGATATTGGGGACCTACAGACACTGGATCCTACCCAGTTTGGCTTTGTTAAGGGCAGATCCTGCCTCTTAAACCTGGTTGACTTCTTTGAAACAGTCACCAAGGCCATTGACGAAGGGAAGGTGGTCCACACAGCCTATCTGGACCTCGCAAAAGCCTTCGATATAATACCCCACTCAGGCATTATAGATAAGCTCACCAGCTTAAATATAAACCCCTATGTCACTAGATAGGTTGCAAACTGGCTCAAGGACAAAACCCACATGGTTAGAATTGCTGGAGCCATGTCAGACTCCAAACCAGTTACAAGTGGCGTCCCACAAGGCTCAGTCCTGGGATCTCTCTTGTTTGGTATATATTTCTCGGAGGTACAGGCCAACACGGAAGGACTGTGGCTGACCAAGTTCGCAGATGACTGCAAACTGGGCGCCATAATCGACTCTCCAGCCGACACAAGCATCCTCCAAAAGGGCCTCATAGAAACAGACAACTGGTGCCAGAGCCATGGCCTCAAGCTAAACGCCAAAAAGTGTATAGTCATCCCCTTTGGCAAAAACAAAGTGCCCACAAATTACCACATAGGTCGTAATCCATTAAGTACAGAAGAAGTCATTAGGGACCTGGGGACCCAAGTTGATAGCAATCTCTCATTTGACAACCACGTGGCCAAAGTGGTTAGAAAAACATTTTATATAGCCCACCTAATCATGAAGGGATTCACATCTAGATTAGGGAGGTCATCGTGCATCTTTACTCATCCCTCATCAGGCCCATAATCGAGTACAATGCCCTTTTGGGATGTACCTTACCAGACACCTGCAGCAACTGGAAAGACCCCAAAAGTACCTCACCAAGAGGATCAAAGGGCTCAAACAGATGCCATATGCTGCCCGGTTAAAGAAACTCCAGCTCTACTCAGTGGCATACCGCCTGCTCAGAGGTGACCTGTGCCTGACGTATAAGGCCATGTCCAACCCGAATTAAGGGACATGCTGCACCTCAAAAATCCAAATCCCATCTAGCTACACTCGAGAGACTTGAACCTTAGCACTGAAATAAATAGGACATGCTGGAGGGACAGATTCATAACCCAGAGGCTCCCTTCACTATGGAATAAAATCCCAGTCCAGGTTAGGCAGAGTCCCTCATTGACTCTCTTCAAGAGGAATCTTGATGAGTGGATGGGAGATCATAGGTTTACCCCAGGTATCACTTCTGTGTCACTGTTAGACAGAGGCACAGTATACTAACCTCGAAAAAGGGCATAGCAAAATTAATTTAAAATGGGTGGCGAAAGCCAAACATACTCTGGCTAGGCTTATAAATGCCCTAGGGCAGATAGCCTAGTATGAACCTATGAACCTATAAATATATGCCATATTAATATTTCTTTAAATAATTTGACTGAGAATGAGTTTATATAGTGCTTCATGGGAACAAAAGGAAGATTACATAAATGCTGAAAAAGTTCTCAATTACACTGAGGATGTGTCAGCACTTCAGATATTTATAATTCTTTTGCAATTAATATGTAAATGTGTATACATATTATAATTATGCAAATATTTAAGGCACTATCCACTTAATACCATTATGGAAAAACATTTCACAGGTTAAGTCAACTCACAGGTCAAGAATGTCTAGTCATCCAAATGAGTGGTCAGTAAGTCAGAAATTGAGATTTACTTTAATGCCACTTTATAAAAATATGAAATATTAGTACTGATGTTAATACTGAGGCCAAGAAAGAGTTTCTTTATCACTTAATGATATTAAAAGAAAGATTTCATAATGCTGGAAAGGTTCCTACTGACAGTAACTGGGTACCTATCATCCGTTTGCAGATATTTGTACTTGAGCAAGTAAAATATGCATACATGGAAAAATACCATATTTATGTAAATATTTCAAGCAATATTCTTGTGAGAATATTGTAGTGCAGCAGTCCCCATGCACAGTCAGCATTCACATCAGGAATGGCTCCTTATAGGATACTGTTTATTATTTTCCTGCAGAATTATGAATATGTGCAGAAGACGTTTGTGTTATACTCCAAAGTATCAAATGAAAACATGCACAATTTTGAAAAAATCTCTGCACTAATACTTGATTTTTAACTAGCACTGTTTTATAGATTTGTATGTTTATTTGTACATTAGACATACAAATATACATATGTATCATATATAAGTAACTATTCCAGAAGTTAACTGACACCAGCAAAACTGCTTTGGAGCCACCTGTTGGGAGAAGAAACTGTAAACCTAAGGAAGGCTTTATGTTCTGTACTAGGTACAATTTTCACGCATGGACATTGCATGTCATGTGAAGCAAAGATTCTACCAGTAAATCACCAGTTATTCTTTGTTTCTTTTTTTTTCAATACCTGTATTCCTGCAACCATCTAACACCTTCTTTTCCCCCTTATACACAGATTAATTCCCACTCTTCTCCATGTCGTCTGTAAGACCTGGAGAAAGGAGGCCATACTCAAGAAATACAGCTATTCCCAGAGAAGAAAATAACTATTTGCTATAACCCTATTTAGCACTCCCTGCCATCCCTGTACCTGCACTATGGAAGTGCAGGTTGTCATGATGGCCCAGCGACAAGCATATGCTTCATATACACACTGACAGCCACCTGTCACACATGTGCTGTTTGGCCAACCAGAGCATGTGTTTGTCACAAATGCTGCCTCCTGTCTTTACACAAAGCCTCTAGAAGATATCAGTCTTCAAATGTACCATGGATGACTGTCAATCTCTGGGAGAGGTGATCCAGTCTCACAAGCTAATTCTTGCCCTTTCCAGCCATCTTCTCTAGTGCTGGGATCGTTTATCGATCCTAGATTATCTATGTTCCAGTCAGGGCTTTATCTAGTACAGAGATAGTTAGAGGGGGTTGTTTATTTGTAACTTTGTGTTCATGTTACAGTTAGAACACCTTAAAAGTACAAGAAAACAACACATAGTCACATACCCATGGTGTTTATAATGAGATGATGTAACTTACTCTGCAAGACTGGAGCAATTAGCCATCTCGACAAAAAACCTTACTAAGCCTATTTCCTGCTCTACTAAAGCTTCTCTAAATCCTCCCCAATCCTCAATAGCTGTTGAATGTGGCCGAAAATATAGTTGTGGTACCTTTTAAAGTCATTACTCTAATCTATTTGGAGCAGCCTTTTCCTAGACAGAGGTGACCATTGATGTGTATTGTTTATCAAAATGCATTTCTTCCTGTTTTTCATTTTTTTGCCATTTGTGTAGATCCCTGGATATTTATTTTTATACTCATCTCAGTGTATCTTCATAATTCAATTTGTTTGGTAAATCATCTACTTCTGTTCTACATCCTCCGGTTTACTTCATATTTACAAGTCCGCCTGACAACAATGAAATTAAAATAAAATAACATTTTTTTTTCTTTTCACAAATTACACACCTCTCGCAGAACTGTGTGCTTGATTTCATTTTGCTTTAAACATGAATTGCACAC
Organism: Protopterus annectens; assembly: GCF_019279795.1. Taxonomy (NCBI): domain Eukaryota; kingdom Metazoa; phylum Chordata; order Ceratodontiformes; family Protopteridae; genus Protopterus; species Protopterus annectens. The sequence continues at coordinate 460,615,243 of NC_056730.1, read as the reverse complement.
ATTTTCCTCTCGCCATCATCTATGTTGCCTCATATTGTATTTTAATGGTTTTTCAGTACTATATTTTCCTCCTCTCCTTTTATTGTGTAATCTTACTGTTTTAGCTCAAAAATAGTTTTATCATTTGTTTACTCATGTGAACATCAACAGCCCATAGTATATCTATTTTATATTACAGATAAATGAAAGTATGCAAAAACTATTTAGATTTTTTTGGGTGTACATGTGAATCAAATAAATAATTCTGATGTAAAAACTGACAAGTGAAAGGGTCTCTTTTTCTGAGTGCTACAATTAGAATCTGATTATAAATAAATATATTCTGATACATGTTCTTTCATATGCTACATAGTGACATATTTTGTTATTTGTTTTGTTTCTTAGGTTCATAGGTTCATAGGTAAGTACTAGGCTATTGGTCCTAGGGTCTATGTAAGCCTAGCCAAAAGGTACCCTTCCTATCTCCCATCCAATCATCAAGATTTTTCTTGAAGAGTGCTAATGAGGAGCTTTGTTTGATATAGATAGGTAGTTTGTTCCAGAGTATGGGAAGTCTCTGGGACAGGAATCTATCCCTCCAGCATGTTCTGTTTATTGTGGTGACAAGGTTTAGGTCCCTAGAGCGTGTAGCTCATAGGGATTGGGATTTCTTTAAGTGGAGCATGTCTAAAAGCTCTGGGTTTGACATAGCTTTGTGTGTTAGGTAGAGATTGCCTCTGAGTAGGCGATATGCGACGGAGTAAAGCTGCAGTTTCTTGAGACGGTCTGCATAGGGCATCTGTTTGAGGCCGGTAATCCTCTTTGTGAAGTATTTCCGTGGCCTTTCCAGTTGTTGTAGATGTCTTGTGAGGTACATACCAAAAGGGGCATTGTACTCTATAATGGGTCTAATGAGTGATGAGTAGAGGGGAACAATGACCTCTTTTTTCCTGGATGAGAAACCTTTTGTGATGAAGTGTGCCATGTAGAAGGAATTCCTGACTACTGTGGCGATGTGATTATCAAAGGAGAGACTACTGTCCACCTGTGTCCCAAGGTTTCTTATCGCACTTTTGACGTTAAGTAGACTACCACCTATGTGGTAGTTCATGGGTACAGAGTTTTTACCAAAAGGGATGACAATGCACTTTTTGGCATTGAGCTTGAGGCCATGGCTTTGACACCAGGCATCTGTCTCAGCGAGGCCCTTTTATAGGATGTCCACATCTTTTGGAGTTTTGATTATGGCTCCTAGTTTGCAGTCATCTGCGAACTTCATTAGCCAAAGAACTTCTGTGTTGGCCTGTACTTCAGAGAAGTAGATACCAAACAGGAGAGGACCCAGGACTGAACCCTGTGGTACTCCACTTGTCACTGGTCTGAAGTTGGATTTGGAGTCTGCTGCTTTCACAGTGTGGGTTCTGTCAGTGAGCCAGTTGGCAACCCATCTTGTGACATAGGGATTTATACCTAGTTTAGTGAGTTTATCTATAATTACAGAGTGGGGGATGGTGTCAAAAGCCTTGACAAGATCTAGATAGGCTGTGTGAACCACCTTACCCTCATCTATGGCTTTGGTGACTGCTTTAAAGAAGTCTATCAGGTTTAGGAGACATAATCTGCCTTTTACAAACCCGAACTGGGTGGGGTCCTGAGTTTGGAGATTACCAATATCATTGTTTTTAAGTTCCATGATGATATGTTCCATAGCCTTGCAGACCAGGCTCGTTAGGCTAATGGGGCGGTAGTTCCCGGGGTCTGTGGTGGCTCCCCCTTTGTGGAATGGGATAACCGTCACTGTGCACCATTCAGTGGGCACATAGCCTGAGTTGAGGCTATGACTGAACATGGTACTTAGGTGGGGTGCCAGTTCATTCTGTATTTCATGTAGAACACAGCCTGGGATGTTGTCAGGTCCCATGGATGCATTCTTCTGGTATAGACATGGGCCCTTTAGGGGATGACAAGGGGGTGAAGTTAGCACTGAACCTATCTGCCCGGATGTTTTCAATATCAGTTGGTTCTGGATATTTAGTGCCATTGTGCTGTAACTCAGAGCAGATCTGAGTGTTGCCATTGAGATTCTTGACATAGCTATAGAATGCTTTGTGGTTGTCTTTAGAGTCAGTGGCGATTTTGTTTTCATAACTAGCTTTGGAGGATTTTATGAGGGATCTCAGCTTCGTACTAAGGCTGACCAGGGAGTTTCTCCAATCATGGGATTTTACTCTTTTTTGCAACAGTTTCTTTCTTCTGTTGTAGAGTTTGTTTATGGCAGGGGACCACCAGATTGGCTTCCATTTTTTGGAGGATAGCATCTTGGTTCTGTTAGGGATAGCATGATCCATGCACTTGTGTAAGTGCTTATAAAGTGCATTTGTGTAGGATTCAGCAGTCATACCTCTACTGTCCGTCAGCATGGGTGTCGTGAAGTTTGCCACTTCTGTCTTAAGAAGCTTGAAGTTGGCTTTGGTGAAATTTTTTACTGTGGTTTCCTTAATGGGGGGTGGGGGAGGGATGTGGATGTCTAGGGTGATTAGTTTGTGGTCGGATCTGACCAACGAGGAATTGACCTTGGGTGCAGAGCACTGGTTGCCCATGTTGGTAATAACTAGGTGTAGGATATTGCTGCCCATGGTGGGGGTGTGGATAAGTTGATCCAAGGCATTGGAATTTATGAATTCCAGAAAATATTGAGCACAAACGTTGGTACATGAGTAGTTTTCCCAGTTAATGGTGGGGTAGTTGAAATTGCCCATTATTAGGGTGTTAGGTTATGCCCTAATATTTTCCAGTGTATCAAGAAATGAGGAGTGAGAATCCTTGGGCATGGTGGGGATCTGTAGCAAGCTACAATTTGGATTGCAGTCTTGCCCAGAGTAAGTTACACTTGGATAACCTTGGATGCATCATGCTGAACAACTAGCCTGGAGGTGTGGATATCCTTAATGAATATGGACACGCCTCCGCCTTTAGTGTTTCGGTCCGGGTTAGGTGGCCGAAAGGTGTGGTATGAATTATAGCCTGGTAATGCAGGGTACTCTGTGGAGCCTTGAACTAGGTCTCTGTCACTGCACAGATGTCAATGTTCTCCATTTTAAGGAATGCCTCGAGTGAGTGCATTTTGAGGTTTAGACTTCTAGCATTGAGTAGCAATACCCTCAGATTCTTCTTGCCTGTACCTGTTACAGTAGTGAATTTATCATTTGAACCTTGCCTAAAAAAGGCACTATAGGGGTGGCTAGAGCCTTAGCTAGTATCCAGAATCCCAGAGGTGACAGGTGCAGGCCATCTCTGGCAAAGCATCGTGGTTTGTCGATCATGTCATTCCAGGCAGACAGATACTGGATCCCCTTAGAATGACACCAAAAGCTTAACCAATTGTTGAAGTCAATCATTTTGTCCTTGTACTGTGATATCATTCTGGGGATGGCAGGATGCTACTCAGGGCTAGGGTCATACCTGCCTGGGCTACAAGATCGGACAGCTTCTCCATGTCCCTTTTTATGTAGTCCAAGGAGGTACATCTCAGGTCATTCACACCAACTTGGACAATGACAGAGTCATATTTGTACTTGTTGTGGAGTGACCTGAGTGCATGCGTTATGTGGTGGATCCTGGCACCCGACAGGCAGCTGACAGTAACTTTCTCCTTGTTTAGCCTGGTGAGTGGAACATCAGTGTGCCTGACTATAGAGTCACCTATGACTAGAGTGTTGGGTATGTTGTTATGCCTTACGGGCTGTGGTTGAGTGGCACACTGAGTTTGTGGGCTATGTGTCATTTGGGTTGTGTTGGTGGGTGGAGGTTGCTTGTGTTTCTGCTTTGGAGGTCCCTGTTGCTTGGGCAGGTTTTTACTGAGAGCCTCCGTGAATGTAGGTGTGTGTTTTGTGTTTCTATGTGTGTGTTTTGGTGGTGTAGGTTTTGAAGGACTATGTGCTGAGTGTGATGTGGTGCAAGTGTTTACCTTCTCCTCTTGACTGTCTAGTCCAGTCTTAGGTGAAGAAAGCTTTGCTTCCAGTTTGGCTATATAAGTGCATCTCTCAGAGGTTGTAGTGTTGGGTGGTAGGAGAAGAGGGTTGTCTGTGTACATGAGGCAATTAATGCATTTCCCCAAGGTGCCCAGATTCATCAGGTTGACAGGAGAAAACACTGGGAGCTGACCCTTAGACATGCCTAGATAGGTGCTTATTTGTTAAGTACTAGAAACTGTTTTCCTCTAGACAGTGAGGAAAGTTGAGTGCTGTAGTAATGTGTAGCTTATTTAGTGCTTACAATAAGTTTTGAACAAGTGCTGAGCTCAAAGAAACAGACTTGAGTGCTGAAACAAAAAAAAATGGCTAGTTCTAAGAAACAAAATTAAGCTAGAAGGCTTCCCTCCAACACAGAAAGACTTGGGGGCTTAGAAGCCCACAAATAGTCCTGGACACAGCAAATCTGTATCCAGACTAGACTACCCACAGGAAAGGCAGGAAACAAGCTTAGAATTTTTTTTTCTTCACCATTTGACTTGAGTGGTATGCTGATTATGTTGCCTTTATCAATCTGAAACACAATGTATTATTTATTGGCTCGCACTATGTTTTATCTCCCTGTCCACTTACAGAATAGAAACTTTGTATTCCTTTTATTTAGGGATACATTTTCTTTGTCACATGTATTAGCTGATTTTATGCATGTCCATTACTGCTAATTTAGTGATATCGCAAAGAACATTCCCCTGGTGTAAATATTAGCTGGGAGGAGTGGAAATGGTAACAGCAGAGAAGGTAAAGGATTAGGGGTTTACTCATACTTGGATTAGACTACTGAGAGCACAGTGAAAGGGCACTGACAGTAGCAAATTGAATGCTTGGCTGTGTCCTCTGGGATAGGTTCAAGAAAAATGTGATAATGCATCCAATTTGCAAAACATTTGGTCAGTCCACGCCATCAGTACACCATGTAATTCTGGAGCCCATAAAAGGAAAAAGACAACAGGCTGCTGGGAGAATCTCAGAGGAAAGGTACTAGAAAATCCATGGGAAGGAAGGGAAGGAATATGACCAGAAGCTGGAGGCAGTAGATCTCCTCTCACTTGAGACCAGAAGAGGCAGGGGTACCTTTGGTATACAAACACATATTAAGAGCATGTAATGGGTTAATTCTGAAAAGGACAGGAAGAACAGAAAGGGGAGGAAGAACCATATGTAGAATGCTGTAGGAAAGTACAATTGTGTACACTTACCATAAATGTAGATGTTCGCGTGTCTTCACTGTTGCAGTCATCACATTTGGGTTATCCCTGCTGGGGTAGCCCTTGGCCAGCCTGAATACCAGAGACTTAGTATTTCTGCATCAGTTGCTGTCACTTGAAGACTGACATCAGGTCGTCAGTGGTATAAAGGAAGGCAGCCGATGCCATTACATCAGTTTTTCTTGCCCTAACCAGTCAGGAGCCCCCAAAATAGGAGGCCAGGCTCTGATGACAGGACCCCACCAGTGGAAAAAAAATAACAATATGTCCCTTGTAAGGAAAGGAGAACAACAAGGAAGGAGGGTAACAAAAAGAAAAAATTGGGAAGGAAGGAGGTAAACCAGGACTGCAACAGTGAAGACTCTCGAATATCTACATTTATGGCAAGTGTACACAACTGTACTATGTTCTTCATGTTTCCCTGTTGCAGTCATCACATTTGGGTAGATTCCCAAAGCTGAGGAAATGGGTGGAGGCAGTCAAGGAAGCTAGGGGCTGTTTAGCATGCCCTGCAAGACTGCAGAGGCAAAACCTGCCCTGGATTTAGAAATGAGAGGCAGGTGGTAATGTTTGGTGAAGGTGTGAACAGATGTCTAGGTGGCAGCCTCCAGGATGTCCCTGGTGGGGACTCCTCTGAGGAATGCTGCAGAGGTGGAGGCTGCTCTGGTGGAGTGGGTTCTGACCCCCTGGTAGGAGTCTTGCTATGCTGTTTGTAGCAGAAATGGATGCAGTGTGCTATCCACTTGGAAATGGTTTGTTTGGAGATGGCTTTGCCCTCTGCCCCTGAAGCAAAGCTAACCAGCAGTTGATCAGATTTTCTGAAGGGTTTAGTCCTGTCCAGATAGTATCTGAGCTGTCTGTGCACATCTAGAGAGTGCTGAATCCTTCCCCCCTTGTTTTAAGGGTTAGGAAAGAAGGTGGGTAAATGGATGGATTGGGTGAGAGCCACACTGGATACCACCTTGGGCATGAAGGATGGATTGGTTCTGAGGGATACCCTGTCTGCATGGAAGATGATGAAGAGTTCCACTGCCATGAGTGCTTGCAGCTCAGAGACTCTTCTGGCTGAAGTGATGGCCAGGAGGAAGGCTGTCTTCCAGGAGAGAAATTTTAGCTCTGCAGAAGAAACTGGTTCAAATGGAGGCAGGGTGAGCTTTTCCAAGACAAAGATAAGGTCCCAAGCCAGTGTTGGTGCCCTTCTGCAGGCCCTCAAGTTGTTACTCCCACTGAGGAACTGCTTGATCAGAGGTTGTGAAAAAAGAGGCTGCTCAGTGGGAAAATGAGCGGAAATAGCGGAGGCATACATTTTTATAGAGGAGAAAGAGAGACCACTGTGTAGGTCAGCTAAGTAATCCAGGATGAGAGGGATGGAGGACTGTGCCATATTGGCCCCCTTAGCCTGGATCCAGGTGCAGAACCTTTTCCATTTATCTGCATAAGACTTTCTGGTGCTAGGGCATCTGGCCTCATGGATAACATCCAGAACCTGTTTACTGAGGAGGGCAGATTGGTCAGGAGTCAGGTTATAAGCCAAGCTGCCAAATTGAGTGTCTGCAATTGGGGGTGCATGAATTCCCCTTCCCTCTGGGTTAGGAGGTTGGGAATCTGAGGAAGATTCCATGGGGGCAGTGGGGACAGGCTGCACAGCAAGGGGTACCAGTGCTCTCTAGGCCAGTCTGGAGCTATAAGAATGGGCCTTGTTTTTTTCTTCCTTATTTTGATCAGTACCTTGGGAATGAGAGGTAGGGGAGGAAAGGCATAGACCGAGAGGTTTACCCAGGTGAAGGACAGGGCATTTACTTTCCATGCCATGCAGTGATGCTCCCTGTTGCAGAATTTGCTGAGCTGATGGTTGGTGTGGGAGGCAAAGAGGTGGACCTCTGAGGTTCCCCATTTCTGAGTTATTAGTAAGAAAGTGTTTCTGTTGAGCTGCCACTCATGGGGGTCCAACAGTTTTCTGCTTAATTGGTCTGCCAGGGATTTGAGATAGCCTGGTAGGTATTCTGCTAACAGGTGTAGATGCATGGAAGAGACTGTGAACCAAAGGGTAATGGCCAGCCTGCACAGTGGGTAGGAGTGAGTCCCTCCCTGCTTGTTGATGTACCACATCACTGTGGTGTTGTCTGTTTTGATTAGGAGAACCCCTGGAGAGAGGAGGGATTTGAAAGCTATCAAGGCCTGCTGTACAGTCATCATCTCTTTTAGACTGATGTGCAGGGGGAGTTGCTGGGGGTTCCATTGGCCCTGTATGCACCTGTCCTCCAGGTGTGCACCCCAAGCATAGTCTGATGCATCTGTGGTAAGGGTCTGGGTGGCAGGATGTGGGGAGAAGGGCAGTCCCTTGTTGTGGTAGCAGGCTGTTGCCCACCAAAGAAATTCCTCCCTCAGGCAAGATCTTAAGAATGTTGACACCAAAGGCTCTTTAGGTATCATTCAAGTTTCCTTATATGCAGTCTGGCATATGGAATAAGGAGCATGCAAGTTGCCATGAACCCCAGGGCTTGCAGGATTTCCCTTGCAGAAAGCTGGGGCCTGGTGGCCAGTTGAGAGAAGTAACTTTGTTTCTCTGGTGTTAGGCATGCCATCTGGGATGCTGTATCCAGAATTTCCCCCAGGAAGATAATCCTTTTGGTGGGTACCTGTTTGAATTTCTTTTCATTGATTGTGTACCCTAAGGAGGTTAGTAGTTTTTTACAACGCCCAGGTCTTTGAGCAGCTTCTCCTGGCTATCTGCCTGAATAAGGCAGTCATCTAATTAGGGGTAAATTTGAATATTTCTTTGTCTGCAAAAAGCAATGGCCAGAGCCAGGCATTTTGTGAAAACTCTGGGAGCAGTAGATAAGCCAAAGGAAAGTGCAGAGAACTGAAAGTGTTGAGATCCTGCCCTGAAGCAAAGATATTTTCTGTAGAACTCCCCGATAGGAATGTGGAGTTAGGCCTCTTTTAGGTCCAGGGTGACTAGCCAAGAGTCCTTGGACAGCATGGGTAGCAGCTGCTTGAGGGTGAGCATTTTGAATTTTGGGATCACCAGGAAGTTGTTTAGAATGGATAGATCAAGGATGGGGCACCAGGAGCCCTCATTTCTGGGTACCAGAAAAAGTATGGAGTAGAAGCCTTGGCCTATCTGCTCTGCAGGAACATATTCTACTGCCCCAAGGAGAGCAAGGTATGGATTTGCTTTTGAGCCTCTGCCCACTGATTTGGTGGTAGATCTGGAAACCCTTTTGGGGTTGGAAGTATGTGGAAGGAGAATTTGTACCCCTGAGACACAATGTTCAGAACCCATTGGTCCTTGGTAATGGTGGCCCAGGTGCTTGAGTGAAAGGAGAGTTTTCCTCCTAGGGGTATGTGATGGTGGGCAGAGACGAGGTAGGGAGGGGGTGAGTCATTGTGAGTTTCTACCATAAGGGAGTGGCTTAGAACTCCCTGGTTTTGAAGTAGAGGCAGTCCACTGCTTAGATCTCTGCAACCCATGGGACTGCTGTCTTGGAGGTCTGTTTCCACAGGGTCCAGGCTGGCCCTATTTACTAGGGGCAGGAAAGGACCAATGCTTGTAAGGAAAATGCCTGCTGAACCTAGGGGGCTGTACCTGTAAGAAATCTTTAACAGTCTGCATAGATTTTGCTTTTTCTTCCATCCTTTTTAACACCTTGCCCTGCAAGAAGTTTCTAGGGTGTCAAAACCGCAGTACAAAGTGTGTTTAGTTACTTGACCAACAGAGTGCATTAATTCCTGTAAGTCTTTAGATTCTGCCCATGCAGGAAAGGAGGAAGTTTTTTGTTTAAGGAGTTCCAAGGTATGACAATTTAGTGCCCTAATAGCAAGAGTAGCTGAGGTGTATACTTTTTTACCCCATCTGTCCAGTGCACTGGAATCCCTGTCTGAGGAGGTGGGATTCTTAGCTGAAATAGCTTTAACCCCTTTTGGGCCTTGAGTAATGACCTCAGGGTCCGCTGTTGGGTTTTTAAAGAGATATTTGTGAGAGTCAGGGACTCTGTAGTACCTGTCTGGCTTTCTGGAAGCAGGAGGGAGGGCATCTGGAGTCAAGCTGGATTCAAGGAAGACATCATCCACTACATTAGGACTGGGGGAATGGCTAAGGGCCTGTGCTGTGGAAGGTCCAGGAACTCTCTGAGTCTCTTTTTAGACTGTGGAAAAATCCTCTTGGGGAGAGGCTGAAGGAATAGATTCCTCTGCATCAGAATCCTCATATGTGAAGTGGGGCTGCATGTCTTTATAGTCAGATGCATCAGATTCATCTGACTCTTGTTCAGACAAACCTTCTGCAGACAGATCTCTTTTTCTTTTTGCAAAGGACTTCCTCGGAAGCCGGTGCGGCACCGGCGGTGCCTGCACAGCAGCTCCGGGCCTATCCAAGGTAGAGACAACCGCAGGATCTTTAGATGAAGAAGAATTCTGCAGCATACCTGACTCCGAAAGGGTCTCAGTAGAGGCCTGCGAATTTACTGAAGCGGGCATCAGGGGCTGCAAAAGTGCCTCACTGAATTCTGGAGGACTGACAACCAGCTTGGCGGTAGTGTTGTCGGAAGATTTAGTCCTGTGCGGTCTGTCTCTGTCTTTATCTTTACATTTTTTTGGAAGATCTGCTGTCAGATGGCTTACGGAAGCCATATCAGAATTTGAGGACTGTAAATGGAAATATCTGGCTACAATAAGGGCCTGACGATGAATAGTTCTGGCATTAAACAAAGCACAGAACCTACAATGGGGATGATGTGGTTTGGGCCTAAACAAGTGACGCAGTAGGAGTGGAAGCCCTGGTGTGGTATTTGCTTTCCACAGGCGAGACAATTATTAACTTTTCTGACATTGGTTAGTTGAAGAAAAAAAAGATCCCCAATGGGGTACTTAGCTTTCAAAGACTTCAACTTCAATTCAGAAATGAAACTCAGGTAGCAGCCGACCGGCACTCATGCAAATTGCTTCTTTTTTGGGCTCCATGGCAAGAAAGACTGATGTAATGGCACCGGCTACCTTCCTTTATACCATTGATAACCTGACGTCAGTCTTCAAGCAACAGCAACCGATGCAGAAATACTAAGTCTCTGGTATTCAGGCTGACCAAAGGCTACCCCAGCAGGGGTGACCCAAATGTGATGACTACAACAGTTAAACACGAAGAACAGCTAACTATTCCCTGGATCTTCATAAGTATTTCTTTTCACAGAGAAGGATGTGGATCAATGTAATGGGCTACCAGAATGGATGGTAGAGAGGGAGTCCATAGAGGAACTCAGGAGTGTATGGGACAGGGAGAAAAGTAGTAAGGGGCAATCCAGTGATGTAAGAGAATTAGAATATTAAGGCACTTAAAAGGGTATACTAATCAGGCTTATAATCTTATTATCTCCTTCTGTTGACCAGTAAATGTAATGTAAGTCATTTAAAAGCAATACATTCATGCAGTCTGTCTACTGCGGCCTTACAAGTAATATTGGTTTCAGGGTTAATCAGTTAATGCTGATGGTGTATTTTGTTAGGGATAGATAGGTCACTAATGTAAAAAATAAAAGAGAATGTGTCCTAAGACAGGCCCATGTAGCAGCCTGTGAGGAGCCTGCGCTGGTGGTGTGCTTTACACATTTGTATGTTGCCCATTTAATTTAGCTATCAGATGTCTGTTACTTAGGTAAAGCCATATTAATTCAGCTCCCTAACGAAATGCTGGCACTTGAAATGCTGAGTTCCAACATGTCAAAAAAAAAGACTGAAAGCACAGGAGAAGAGCGAATTTTGAAAGTCGCCTTCCCCTAAAAACTTCTTTTTGCAGCCAGGAGGATAGTCCATGCCCACCCTCCACCCTCCAAACTTATATATTCCAGCTCTGAGGTCATCATACCTCAGAGAAAAGGGATTATTCCACGAAATGGTATCTCAAACTTGGTTTATATAAGTCCATTCTTTCAACAGTTCAGTCTCCACATTTCGGGACTCAGTCTAGTGGGTCCCAACATTTGAAATGGTTACCTATCAATTCTAATAATTATTTACTGATGCTAGTTCCACTTAATTTAGCCATTAATTTAGAAGTATTTACTTTATCAAAAGTTAAGGAAAGTTTCAGGAAAATTGCTATGGCCTGCAAACAAACTTCCAAAGCAAGACAAGCATTTTCTCAGAAGTTCATTAACTTTGTTAATATGGTGAACCCTTTACACAAAGAATGTTGATTTGTATATAGAACTAGTTTCTCCATAAGTCTGTATAAGCTATTCAACAAACTAAATGATCTGTAGTAACCAGGATCTGTCTTATCTCCTAATATTATAAACAGGAACACTTAAAGTTGTCTTCTAATCAACAGGAATATTGCCACTAACAAAAGAAGCCTTATCGGTACTTGTTAATATAGGACACAAGACAGTAGTGTAGCAAGAGCAGGGTGAAAGGGGAAATCATCCCGGGTGCTGACCTATCTAGGAAGAAATCCGCAGTGAAGAAAGAAAGAAAGAAAGATTTTTTTTTTATTTATAAGATATACACACACGCACACATATATATATATATATATATATATATATATATAGATATATATATATATATATATATATATATAGATATATATATATGGATTCACTTCATAATCTCGAAATACTGAAATCTCAAATTTCAGTTTTTCGAGACCATGAAATCGAATCCACACAACACCGAAGCAGCAAAACCGTGAAGCCCAAAACTGCGAAATTCAAAACACCTAAAACATAGCACACACCAGACCACACATATACCACAACACCCACACCACAACATAAACAAACAAAACAACACACATCCACAAACCTACAACACAAATAAGCAGGGGTGCAAGCCCCGCTGCACCCCCCCATGTGGAGGGCTGCACCCCCACACACCCCCCCTACTTATATATACTAACTCCGAGATCACACAAACAGTAAACAAAAGCAAAAGCAAACACACACACAACACACACACACGTGCACACACATTCTACAGTCCCTCACACACACACATATCAGCACACTTACGTGCACTCAAACTCCCACCCAAAACCTTTACAAAACACTCACTTACCTGACATAACACCTAAATGCACACACGGCACCGCACACCATTCATATACAATCCCGGACATTATGTAGCGTAAAGTCATAACTGCAAATTCGAGATATTCGAATTTGCGATTATGCACTTTCACTATTTTCAAATTTCGACTTTATAGTCTCGAGATACTGAAATTCGACATTTCAGTATTTCGAGACTATAAAGTGTATATATATATATATATATATATATATATATATATATATATATGTATGAGTCTAGGACACATGTTCGACTAGCATATGTCCGAATCACAAAACATCGAACACACATACATGAAAGGGCTTAACATCGAAAAGCGCTTCCGTGTATGTGTAGTTCAAAAAAAAATCTATGTTTCTGCAGGGGGGCTTCACCCCCACGTGGGGGGGCTGTGCCCTCCACACCCCCTACTTTATTATTCTCACTCTGAGATCGCACTACAGTGGGGAAAAGGGAATTTTCCCTTACCCGGACTGTAGTACGATCTATGAAACAGGCACACATACACGGAAGCGCTTGTCAATGTTAAGTGCTTTCGTGTATGTGTTTTCGATGTTTTGTGATTCGGACATATGCTAGTCGCGCATGTATCCGGATCGTATATATATATATATATATATATATATATATATATATATATATATATGTAAAAAACTGATATTTCCATTTAAGGAAAACAGACTGGGAACCACCCCAAAGAGATGTGACTGCCTACCTAGGTGGAGGGCAGTGCAGAGAAGACAGTCAGAGGACTTTATCTTTGGCACCCACTGTAAGGCAAGTTCATAGGTTCATAGGTAAGTACTAGGCATGGCTGCCGATGTGGGCCATTTTAAGCCTAGCCATTTCCCTTGTGCTCAAATTAACCTATCCCATTTGGTTAGAGATTGGCCTTATCCATCCCTTGGCTGATAATTATATCTTGCCTGCAATGAAAATAACTAGGATCATACAATAGATAATTTGAGGACTATTGTGGGCTGGGTAAAGGAGGACAATGACATCCCTAGATCTAGATATAATCCCTTTGTTTATAATCTGTGCAATATAGAAGGATGCCTTACAACAATAGACATTGGTTGGTCAAAAGTTAGGTCACTGCCCACATATGTTCCCAAACACCAAACAACTAATTCAGTTCTTAGGGCAGTATAGTCAATGTGCTAGTTCTCTGGAATACATGACTCCTCAAAAGATACAATAATATATTTTTAGCATTTAGTTTCAGACCATGCTAGTGAGATCAGTTATTTATTTGAGACAAACCTTCCAGCAGGATGGATAAGTCATTTGGAGATTCAATGACTGTTTCTAGCTTGAAGTTATCTGTGAAGTTAAGTCAGTATTGGCTTTTATTTCAGAAAAGAAGATGCCAAACAGAAGAGGTCCCAGAGCAAAACCCTGGGGGACTCCACTGGTGACTGGTCTCTTTGTGGAGGTAATTTCCTCTATTTTGATTATCTGCATCCTATCTGTGAGCCATTTGGCAATCCAGTGGGTGACATGGGGGTTTATTCCCAGATTATTTAGCTTTCTACAATGCCTGAGTGGGGGATTGTGCTCAAAACTTTGGCCAGGTCCAGATATGTGGCATGTACCATTTTACCTTCATCCATTGCTTTGGTGACCTTTTCAGAAAATCTGTCAGGTTCAGTAAGCATGACCTGCCTATGACAAATCCAAACTAAGACGGGTCTAGTGTTTGGACAGGGCTGGTCTTAGGCCAGTTTGACCTGTTTGGACCAATAGGGCCCCACTCCCTCAAGGCCTAGCACAATGCTATGATAGAGTCGTTATATGTGCCTGAGATTTGCTTGAGAGACACTACAGAAAAAGTCAAGTCACTTTCTTACTAACAGTCTTGTTCCTATAGTAGCTATAAGTCTAGTTAGCAGAGCAGATAACATTTTCTGTCATGTTTCCACTAGAGACTAGTCCAGTATTAGCAACTGCAGATTTTCTCCTCTTGCATGGTTTACATAACTAGCTGGTCACACTGTCATAGTGGTCAGTTGCCACTGATCAGCAGGGTTTTTAACTTAAAACTAGTCCAATTATTCATCTGGTTTTGTGTACCACTCCAGTTACTGTTTCAAAGATACTAAGGCTAGGCTTAATATGAAGATGGTGTACTGTGTTTTCTTTTGTTTCCCTTGCTGACATTGTTTATGATTGGATATTAATGAATACACTTACAAAAAAACAGCTGTGGAATAATCAATGTCATAGAATATGAAAATAAATGCAGTACTTGGAAGTATAAAAAATAACTAAACAGATATAGTGATAGGTTCATAGGTTCATAGGTAAGTACTAGGCTATTGGCCCTAGGGCCAATATAAGCCTAGCCAAAAAGGGATTTGTTTTTTTTTTTAGATTTTGTTTAAATAAATTGATCACTGAGGGCAGTGAGTATGCTACCTAAAAATAAATAAACAGCTTGCTCATTCCATTCACAACCACCAGTTCAAGTCGCTCCAGACACATCCTGTTGCTCCCTGCCATGCTTCTGTGACTCAAGAGGGTTAGCCAGCCTCATCAAAGAGGGTCTCACCCTGGGCTATAAACAGCTTATCTACTCCTCTGATGGTGTCATAGCAGAGGATGTTACATCATTGTTTAAAACATACACAAGTAGCCAAACTTTCAGTATTATTGTACGAGTAACACAGTTTTATGATAAAGCAGATGTTCACTGTCAATGTTAAGGTATTCTGAGTTAAGTGGCATACTTATTTATAAACATACTGCATGCTTGGCTGACTTTGATTATTAAGATTTTGTAGCTAAAATGTAGACATTCATAGGAACAGTATCTGTGTTAACCACGTGCACAGTGAAACTTGCCAGACAGTTTTGTATGGTGCTCCAAGTTTTCATTTATTCAGCATATTCCCACAAGTAAGATTTTTCTGCAGACACAGTATTGTGCATACAGTGAAAATGATTATCAGACATTACAGTGGTAACCATGCTATGCACATTTATACCATGCCATAGTGCAAACAAACTATGCTTGAATAGTCTGCCAAAGGCAAATGCATACTTACATTTCTGCAAGTTTATTGAGATTCAGGTAAGGTTTCCAAAGATTTTTAGCACTTCCATACCACAAGCCATTTTCACCTAGTTTCTAAGAGTGTGGCTAGACTGGTGTCCTAAATACACACTAAAAAGTGCAAAAACCTGTATTTCAGATGTACAATTCATTCTCTTAAAAATAAAGCAAACTCAAATTGGGGTGCATAGAACTTTGCAGACGTTAGAACCATAACATTGTAATATGGTTCCCTGTGTAGTTCTTCAGAATGGAGTCTTATTCAACCCAAAGTTGAGGACCGAAAAAGGGTCTTCTCAGGCCAAAAAAAAGCTTGTAAAAAGGCAAACTCTACTGTCACTATAACTATTGCAAGTTCTTTGATCCAATTACTAAAACACTGAGCTGCAAACAAATAATGCAGTGTTAGCATTCATTTAAGAAACTCCAGTATGGCATACTCATCTATAGTCATATGCCCATAATTTCATTTTCGTGTATTTGTGTTTATTTCATTCACCTTCCTCTTAAATACTTTAACTGCTAACAGTGTTTTTTTCCTTACATTCCCCCTGAAGAAAATATGCAAATTAGTATAAAACATTATTGAACTAATGTAGTAAATTTTTAATTAAAAAGTTTTCTCCACAAAGTGTAATCTTTTGTTGTTTTTTTTTTTTTTGTAATTTCAACAAAATTTCTTTGTGTGAATTATCATACATGACTATGTTTAAATCTGGTTGTAGTTATAGTATGCCATTTACCAGAAGAAATCATTTTCACCCCTTTGAAAACATACCATGAATTGCCAAAACCATATTACTTAGTACCTTTTGCAAGAATGGTGATTTTCATATAATTGTCCTTCAGTGTTCTTATGTTAAAATTCCTTATTAATCCCAAATGAACTTGTTCCTTGTGGACTGCAAAGTAAAAAAAAAATTAAACATTAGTTTCCTGGCACTCTGTATTTTAAATAAGATGCTGCTATTTCAATGTTACTGGGCAGTACAAGTTATTCAATTCCACGTGTGTCTGATTAATAATTGCTAGTTAGCCAAGAGTCAAACCTAGACTCTTTTAATTAGCTTAATACTGTACTTGGATATTAATATAAATACAAAAAATTATGTGCATTCTTTGATGTTCTAATAGTAACATAACAATTTCCTTACATATTCAGATCTTAGCAAGATTCCATCAACATTTTGTATAACAATAATTAGGAATCCACATTAAATACAGTTATCAAAGCTGATACTGCATGCTCCAAACCCAAGTTGTATTTGACACGTTCTGCTCTAAATAAGATTTCTAACAGCGTATTCCCTATGCCATTTTGTATTCCCTGAGCTATTTTGCATTCTCTATGCCACTATTATATATTGTGATGATTGGCACATTCTGCTGTAAATAATACTGATGACTGTTTACTACCTGAGCTGATTCGTACACTCTGCGTTACTTTTATTGCGATTACCATTTTCATGCTTACTACTGCAATGTATTCAATGTGTTCTTATATGTCATTACTAAATCGTTTATTATTTTCATTCATGTTGCAGTACTATGAATATGCATTGTTGTCTGTGGAGCTTTTCTTTTTGGCCTCCACTGAAAATAAGTATTTGACCCAGTCAGACATTTCCAATAAATAAAAACATTAACAGCAATAAATAACTATAAACATACATCTATAAATATATCAAAGAAAAACAAACGTCAAGTAAACACTCCTAAAATATTCTATTACAAATCGGTAACTGCTTTCACATCCTTAGTGCTGCTCCTTCAGACCATTAAAAATACACAGTACAAAAAACATTTAAATACAAAATAACATTTCAAAAGCTCATATCACAACATATATTAAAATCACATGACCCTCCTGATAGAACCTATCTAAAATACAAAGTAACAATTCAAGTTGAATTTAAAGTGATAGTTTTGCTAATGCAGTGCTTTCACCTCAACTCACTAGACTTTGACTGGTTTCAAGCAATTCTTCTCATTCATTCCCTTCACTTTATCTGCTTGTAGTCTAATAATCCACCATAATTCCGTTTGTTCTGTGATATTGTAGATTCATAGGTTCATAGGTGTGTACTAGGCTAACGGCTCTGGAGCCTTTACAAGCCTAGCCCATAGAAGTGCCCTGACATCTTGCCGCCCAACATTAGTTCCCAGTGCCTGTATCAAGTAGATTCACTGGAATGATCCCCGGGGAGAACTTTCTATTTCCCATCCACTCATCAAGATTTCTCTTGAAGAGGGTCGGTGAGGTGCTCTGCTTGACATATATGGAAAGTCTGTTCCAAAGCATGGGCAGTCCCTGGGTTATGAACCTGTCCCTCCAGCACACTCTGTTGATTGTGGTAATGAGGTTGAGGTATCTGAAGCATTTGATGTGGAGGGATTGGAATTTCTTTAGATGTAGCATTTCTAACAGAGCTGGGTCAGACATGGCTTTGTAAGTCAAGCAGAGATCACCTCTTAATAGACGAGCTTTTGAGTCTGTCTGTGTAGGACATGTGTTTAAGGCCTAGGATCCTCTTTGTGAGGTACTTTTGTGGCCTTTCCAGCTGTTGCATGTGTCTAGTGAGGTACATGCCAAATTATACTTGATGAATGGCCTAATGAGGGAAGAGTAGAGAGAGATGATGACCTCTTTCTTCCTGGATGCAAAACCCTTGGTAATGAGATGTGCAACATAGAAGGACTTTCTGACCACAGTGGCAATGTGGTGGTCAAAGGAGAGTTTGCTGTCAACTTGTGTCCCCAGATCTCTTATAACACCTGCAGTGTTCAATGAGCTCCCATCAATGTGGTAATTAGTGGGAATTGAGTTTTCCCAAAGGGGATGACGAAGCATTTTTTGGTATTACGCTTAAGGCCATGGCTTCTACTTACTAAAGTCATCCATCCTAATGGAGGGTTCCACTCTATCAATGACCATAAAATTAAAGGAATGATACATTCCATACAATAAAACATGCTTAGTGTGCATTAGTTGTTTCTAAACATCTAATGTGTCTTACTTGCTGTCTAACTCATTCTTTATGACTCCTGTCTGTCTTCCCGACATAGAAAAATGAACATAAACTACATTGTGCTAAATAAACTATATTTCTGATATTGCAATCTGTGGACAATGTAAAATCAAACCTAATACCTAATGTAGGATGCCTAAAACTAGCTTCACTATTAATAAAGATGCAAAAATTACAAGCTCCACAAGGAAACATGCCTATTCTATTAAAAGATGGTATCTGATAATTAGTGTCATAACACAGAAGTCACTTCAAATTCTTTTTATTTTTTTTATCTAAAACTGGGTTTCCCCACCAAATGCCTTAACTTATCATCTACTGTTAATATGTGCCAATTTCTTTATATAACATGCTGTATCGAGTGTACATCACCAGAAAAAACAAAGATATAGGTACATTGTTTCTAGCATTATCTAGGTCCAGTCTGAGCAATTATATTATTACTGACCTCTGAAAAATAAGGTCTGTCAATGCTATCACACTGTTCGAGCACATGTGAGAGACCATTGTTGATTTCTACTGGCTTATAACCCCTACTGAGAAGCTCTTCATTAAGAAGAGTTAAATCATGCTTAAGCCCTTGTTGTTCGCTATTCAACTGAGACAGTCTCATGTTCTGACCCCTGATTATATTACTAAAAGTATACCGGGGATGCATACTCTGTCTATGTAGGATGGAGTTTCTAAGACACTCCTTCCTGTACAAGCCTGAGCTAAAATTTCCTTGTTCATTTTTCTGGATCTTAGCATCTAGAAATTCTATAAACTCTGATGAACTTTTTGCTGTAAATCACAAAAAAGAGGTGGTAGTTTGTATATATTTAATAAAACCATCTAGTTGTTGTTGAGTTCCCCTCCAAAGCAAGCATACCTCATCAACAAAACATTTGTAGAAACAAATATAAGTAGCAAAAGAACTGTCAGCCAGCACATACTTATACTCCCAATGCACTAGAACTATATCGGTGTAGCTATTGGCACATGATGTGCCCTCTGTTTTCTGCAAAAAAGAAAAAAAAAAAAAAAAAAAAATCTTGTTTTCCCGCCTTACTGAACTAGAATAGTCCAGTCTTCAGAGTTTGCTGATCTCTGGGCTTTGTCTTGGTTCCTGTGCTATTCCATATCCTTATTTGGATAAAAGGAAGCGTCTTTGTTCACCAGTGGGAGTGGGGAGCACTGAGCAGCCTATTTGTCCCTAGAGGAGTGGTTCCAGCCAGAAACTTGTAGTCTATTGGCCATTTTGGGTCAATTCCTAGCTCTTTTCAGCCCCCTGTAATAAAGCCCGCTTTAGTGCGCTTTTTCACTTGTATTCAACTCAGCACCGCTCCTCGTGGTGTCCTGCAGAGTTCTACAAGCAGCAGAGAGCAAAAGAGTGACTTTTTCCTGATTTAAGTATTTTTTTTTCTGGCTTTTTGATTATTTACTGCTTAGCGACTGCATTTTCGCCTGTTTATACAGCTCTGCATTCTATTTAAACTGTTTTGTGTTGATTAACTGTTTTGCACCTTTAAAAAAGTTATTTGTTGCTTAATTTTACCTGTAGGCTAACACACTCAAGTGCGCTAGCCGTTTAAAAGCATTTATAGCATTTACTGTCTGTTTTTCCTCTGTTTTCTGCAAAAAAATCTTGTTTTCCCGCCTTACTGAACTAGAATAGTCCAGTCCTCAGAGTTTGCTGATCTCTGGGCTTTGGCTTGGTTCCTGTGCTATTCCGTATCCTTATTTGGATAAAGGGAAGCTTCTTTGTTCACCAGTGGGAGTGGGGAGCACTGAGCAGCCTATTTGTCCCTAGAGCAGTGGTTCCAGCTAGAAACTTGTAGTCTATTGGCCATTTTGGGTCAATTCCTAGCTCTTTTCAACCCCCTGCTATAAAGCCCGCTTTAGCACGCTTTTGCGTGATTTAGCGCGGAGTTGCCCATAGAGCACTATCGGGCAGCGCCGGTTAAACAAGGTTAAACTATTTCTGGCTCTGTAAAGTCTGCTCTTCAATTTTTCCCTTAGAACTTCTCTACTTGCAATCTAAACAGTCTATTCTCTATCTCAAAAGCTCAGCACTTGCTCCTAAAGCATTTGTATATAGGTAAAGTACTTATATACTAAACAAAGTACTACATTAGCCTAGAATCCCCTTGAGTACCCATTTCCCTATAGGTCCCTTCTGACTCAGTTACACAGCAAACTTTTTCACTTTTTCTAGCATGTCGAAGGGTCAGTTGCTAGCGTCCTCTCCAGTTCAGCTGGTGAATCTGGGCATCTTGAGGCAATGTTACAATTGCCTCATGTACACAGACAACCCACACCTTCTCCCACAAAACACAAATACATGTGAGAGATGCAACTATATAGCCAAACTGGAGGCTGAGCTCTCTCAACTCAGGACTGCCAAGACCAGACAGGAGGAGAAGGAAACCACGCACACCACAAACCCAGTTTCACATAGAACTATCACAACTGCAAAACAAACACATAAACACACAAAGACATACTCGGAGGCACTGATCAAAAATCTACCAAAACTACAGAGGCCTCCAAAGCAGACACCCAAGCAACTGCCACCTCAAGACATAAGACATGCAACACATAGTTCTCAAAGTCAGTGTGCTAAACAGTCACAGCCCTTAAGGCCAAACACAATGCCAGACACACTTGTTATAGGTGACTCCATAGTCAGACACACTGGCGTCCCACTCACCAGACTGAACAAGGAAAAGATCACAGTAAGCTGCCTGTCAGGCGCTAGAATCCGCCACATAACACAAGCACTCAGGTCACTCCACAGCAAGTACAAGTATGACTCAGTCATTGTCCATGCCGGTGTGAACGACCTGAGACGTACCTCCCTGGACTACATGAAAAGAGACATAGAGGAGCTCTCAGATTATGTAGCCCAGGCCGGTATGACCCTGACCCTGAGCAGTATCCTACCCTCACCAAGAATGATGCCACAATACAGAGACAAAATGATCAGCTTTAATACTTGGCTTAATTACTGGTGTCATTCTAAGGGGATCCAATGTCTGTCTACCTGGGATGACATGCTTGACAAGCCACGCTGCTTAAGGACGGCTTGCACCTGTCACCCCTGGGCTTCCGGATATTGGCAAAGGCTCTTGCCACCCCATAGTGCCTTTTTTAGGCAAGGCTCAAATGATAAACCTACCACCCTAGAAAACAAAAATGGAAAAAAACTAAGGGTAATACTGCTCAATGCCAGAAGTCTAAACCTCAAGATGCATGCCCTCGAAGCCCCTCTCAGTATGGAGAACATCGATGTCTGTGCTGTGACTGAAACCTGGTTCAAGGCTCCTGAGAGCACCCCAGCACTATCAGGTTATACCTCATATCATGCTCCGCCCCAAAATCCGGACAGAACCACAAAAGGAGGGGGAGTATCCATATTCATAAAGGATACCCACACCTCCAGGTTAGTGGCAACGCACAAAGCATCGGAGACCATCCAGGTGCAATTAACCATAGGTAAAACTGCCCTACAATTTGTAGCATGCTACAGACCACCCTCTCAAACTCAGGAAACCCACACAGCCTTCCTGAAGACACTGGAGAGTATGAATGTCTCTCCAAACACCATCATATTGGGTGACTTCAACTACCCAAACATAGACTGGGAACATTACTCAAGCCCCAACACCCTAGCCCAAAGGTTCCTGGAGTTCATAAACTCAAATGCTATGGAACAACTAGTCACCATTCCCACAAGAGGAGAAAATATACTAGACCTGATTATCACAAACATGGGGACAAAATGCTCCACACGAAGTATATCCCTCATTGGTGAGATTAGACCATAAATTAATCTCACTGGAGATCCACATCCCCCCAACCCCAGCAAAAGACCACAGTGAAGAACTTCTCAAAAGCAAACTTCACACTTCTTAAGACTGGAGTGGTATCCTTCAAGGCCCCCGAGCCAGTGGAAACCACAACCCACGCTGCTGAAACCCTTACAAATGCCTTCTACGAGCACCTCCAGGAATGTATGGATCAAGCAATCCCTAATAAAATCAAGACCCTTTCCACCAAAGGCAGTCACCCGGTCTGGTGGACCCCAGCCATAAACAAACTCTACAACAAGAGGAGAAAGCTACTACATGACAGAGCAAAATCCCTAAAAGGGAAAGCATCTCTGATCAATACTAGCAAAAAACTACGATCACTCATAAAATCATCCAAGGCCAACTTTGAGAGAAAAATCACTAAAGACACAAAAGACAATCATAAGGCCTTCTTTAGCTATGTTAGAAACCTGGGTGGAAACTCCCAGATATGCTCAGAATTAGTCCAAAATGATACAAAAATCACTGAACCCACAGACATTGCCAACATACTGGCAGACAGGTTCAGTGCAAATTTCTCCTCTCCCTCCCTCCCAAAAGGAGAAATATCTATCCCACCAGAGTCTAGCCTCCTAAACATCTCAGATGCCCAGGTGAGAGCTGCTCTCTCTAAAGCAAAAAACACAGCATCAATGGGACCGGACGGTGTCCCCGGCTGTGTGCTACACGAACTCAATGAGGAACTAAACCCACACATAAGGCTGCTGTTTAATCTTAGCCTTACTACAGGATACGTACCCAAAGAATGGCGTACGGCAACTGTGGTCCCACTCCACAAAGGCGGTGCTTCTACGGACCCTGGAAATTACTGTCCCACTAGAGTCTAGCCTCCTAAACATCTCAGATGCCCAGGTGAGAGCTGCTCTCTCTAAAGCATAAAACACAGCATCAATGGGACCGGACGGTGTCCCCGGCTGTGTGCTACACGAACTCAATGAGGAACTAAACCCACACATAAGGCTGCTGCTTAATCTTAGCCTTACTACAGGATACGTACCCAAAGAATGGCGTACGGCAACTGTGGTCCCACTCCACAAAGGCGGTGCTTCTATGGACCCTGGGAATTACCGCCCCATAAGCTTGATGAGCCTTGTCTGCAAGACTATGGAGAGGATCATAATGAAACTCATAAATAAAGACACTGGGGACCTACAGACACTGGATCCTACCCAATTTGGCTTTGTCAAGGGCAGATCCTTCCTCTTGAACTTGGTCGACTTTTTCGAAACAGTCACTAAGGCCATTGATGAGGGTAAGGCAGTTCACACAGCCTACCTTGACCTAGCAAAAGCGTTCGACACAATCCCCCACTCGGGCATCATAGAAAAGCTCACCAGCTTAGATGTAAACCCATATGTCACAAGATGGGTTGCAAACTGGCTCAAGGACAGAACCCACAGGGTTAGAGTTGCTGGTGCCATGTCAGACTCTAAGCCGGTCACGAGCAGTGTCCCACAGGGCTCAGTCCTGGGCCCCCTCTTGTTTGGCATTTATTTTTCTGAAGTGCAGGCAAACATAGGGGGATTGTGGCTGACATAATTTGCAGATGACTGCAAACTGGGCACCATAATTGACACTCCATCAGACACAGACATCCTCCAGAGAGGTCTCATAGAAATGGATAACTGGTGCCAGAGCCATGGCCTTAAGCTAAATGCCAAAAATGTATAGTCATACCCTTTGGGAAAAACAAGGTAACCCCTAATTACCACATAGGTGGTAATCCATTAAACATGGAAGAAGTTATCAGGGACCTGGGGACCCAAGTTGACAGTAACCTCTCTTTTGACACTCACATTGCCAAAGTGGTTAGGAAGACCTTCTACATTGCCCACCTGATCATGAAGGGATTCACATCCAGATCAGGAGAGGTCATTGTACCCCTGTACTCTTCACTTATCAGACCAATGATTGAGTACAACGCCCCATTTGGAATGTACCTTACCCGACACCTGCAGCAGTTGGAAAGACCACAAAAGTTCCTCACCAAAAGGATAAAGGGGCTCAAACATATGTCATACACTGCCCGACTGAAGAAACTCCAGCTCTATTCAGTCACATACCGTCTGCTCAGAGGTGATCTGTGCCTGACATACAAGGCCATGTCCAACCCGGAATTAATGGACATGCTCCACCTCAAAAAAATCCAAATCCACCAGAGCCACGAGAGCAAGAGACTTAAACCTCAACACGGATATAAATAGGACGTGCTAGAGGGACAGATTCATCACCCAGAGACTCCCTACACTATGGAACAGAATCCCAGTCCATGTGAGGCAGAGCCCCTCACTGACTCTGTTCAAGAGAAATCTTGACGAGTGGATGGGAGATCGTAGGTTTACCCCGGGAATCATCTCTGTGTCACTGCTGGACAGAGGCACAGCAAACTAATGGGTATAGTATTCTCATCCTAAGGGGTGGTGAAAGCCACACACACTCTGGCTAGGCTTATAAATGCCCTAGGGCAGATAGCCTAGTATGAACCTATGAACCTATGAACCATAGCTATACCAGTGCGCTGCCAGTAATAGTCACTTCCTGAGGAAAAAACATGGTGTTCTAAAACTAATTCCATAAACTGATAAATTATATCCACCTCCCTACTAGTCAGTGATTCATTTCTAGTTACAGAACAAAGGGAATTATGGTGGATTATTAAACTACAAGCAGATAAAGCAAACGGAATGAATGACAAGATCTGCTTGAAACCAGTCTTAAAGTCTAGGCAGTGGAGGAGGTCAAAGCACCGCATTAGCGGCACTATCATTTTAAATTCAACTTGAATTGTTACTTCATATTTTAGATAGGTTCGATCAGGAGGGTCATGTGATTTTAATATGTGTTATGATTTCAGCTTTTGAAATGATATTTTGTAATTAAATGTTTTCTGTACTGTGTATTTTTGATGGTCTGAAGATGCAGCACTTAGGCTGTGAAAGCGCTTACTGATTCATAACAAAATATTTTAGCCCTGTTTACATGACATTTGGTTTTCTTTGATATAGTTAATTTCTTCCTGACCGAGTCATGTTTTATCAGTCTACCTTCCTTTTATATTTATATTTCATACATCTATAAATATTAAAATAGTATGTCATATAAACTTATAATAATAATTCATGTGAAAAAGATAAACAGTAGTCCAAAAATATGTTCATACATTTCTTAGTCCCCATTTAAGACTACTGATTGAATTGACTTGTTTATTAATGTGTTACCCAGAAAGTACTTATTCAACGTCAATGTCAGCTTAGGCTGCGCCTAAATTTACCAAATCACTACAACTGATGGCACTTACATAGAAAGCTTCTAGCCTACATCCCATGTGCATCTTTGACTGTCTTAAAAACTTTTAGCTGATTACAGTATATTTAACCAATAGGTTCATATGTGTATACCAGGCTAACAACCACTGAGGCCTTTGCAAACCAAGCACCCTGTGCTTAAGAGATTATTTTAAGGGGTGTATGTAAGCTAGGGCAGGATTTACAGGCTGCCACGGTCCATTAGAGGCATAGGTGCTAATCCTGAGGTGTATATCTGATTTTCCACCCACTGCTCCAGGTTTCTGTTGAATAGGATTAGGGAAGAGCTCTGCTTCACATAGACAGGAAGCCTGTTTCAGAGAAGGGAAATTCTGTGGAAAAAAATACCGGTCCGTCCAACGTGTCCTATTTATGCCACAAGCAAAGTTTAAATCCCTATATTTAGTCATTCTGATGCTATTTGTTTTGTGGATATGCAAAAGTTCTATGAGAGTGAGATCCAAGGATGTCTTGTATGCTAGGCACAGATCACTCTCTTAGCAGTCTGTAGGAAACAGACCATAGAGACAGGGCTTTCAGGAGATCTGCATAGGATATTTTTTTACATCCTGTATTCTTTTTCTGAGGAATCTCTGTGGACATTCCAGTTGTTGTATGTGCCTGGTCAGGTACATACTGAATGAGGCATTTTATTAAATGATGGGCCGGATGAGGGCTGGATACAATGGAACAATGACTCCCTTGGACCTAGATGCCATGCCCTTACTTATAAGTTGAGCAACCTGGAATGATTTCCGTACTACCTTAGACACATGTTGGTCAAAAGCCAGGTTACTATTTATGTGCATACCCAAATCCATGACTATTGGTTCTACTCCTAGGGGTGTGCTAAAGATGAAGTAATTTCCTAGGGTGCCTGACTTCCCAAAGAGTACTACATACATTTCATGGCATTGAACTTTAAGCCATGTTTGTCAGTGTTAGTCCTTCCTGTAAGAAGTTAGTGTCATAAGGGGTTCTATGACTGCTCCTAATTTGCAATCATCTGCAAACTTGGTCAGCCAGAAACCCTTGATATTAGCCTTAACTTCCAAGAAGTAGATACCAAAAAGGAGCACAGAGCCCTAAGATACTCCACTAATAATGGCTTCTTTGTGGAGGTGGCCTCCCCTATCCTAACTTCCTGGGTCTTACTTGAGAGCCAGCTGGTTATTCAGTGTATAACATATGGGTTTATACCTAGAACCATATGTTTGTTTATAATGCCCAAGTAGGGCATTGTATCACATGCCTTAGCCAGGTCAAGGTAGGTAGCATGAAGCATTTTGCCCTCATCCATTGCCTAGGTGACCTTCTGAAAGAAAGAAGTCCACCAGGTTAAGTAGGCATGATCTGCCCTTTGATGAAATCAAGCTGGGTTAGATCCAGTGTTTGAAGATTTTCTATGTCCTTATTAATAATTTGCTTGATAATTCTTTCCATGACTTTGCATATGAGATCAATCAGACTTATGGTTCTGTAGCTCCCGGTGGTCCATTGATGGTCAGCCCTTTTGCAGAGGGGTGACCACTGCAGTTCTCCATTCATATGGCACAAAGCCTGCCTGGAGGCTATGGTTAAACAGTGACTCCAGTGGTCCCAATGGGTCATGTTTCAGGCTATTTATGTGGCATGCTGGGACATTATTGGGGCCCATTGATGCAGTGTTTTTTGTCTTAGAGAATGAATCTAGAACCTGCTCCCTAGTGATACTTGGGGGGGGGGGTTGTTTGATGTTATTTCCTGGGAAGCAGCTGGGGGAGATAGGGGGTAAAACTGGAGCTAAATTTGTCAGACAATAGATTTGTTATATCTTCTGGCTCCATATAGGTGGGTCCACTTACAATCAGATCTGCACACTTCTGCATACAGCCTTTGAAGTTGAAGACATAGCTAAAGAAAGCCTTGTGGTTGTCCTTTGCCTGGGAGGTTATCTTTACCACAAATTTAACTTTAGTACACTTAATTATTTGCTTAGATTGATGACACTGTTTTATCATACTGGGCGTAGCACTTCCTGATCTTGGCTGTGATTTTTTTTCTTTTGTTGTGCAACCTGCTTATGCTTGGATTCCAACAGGGACATTTGTTTTTTGAGTCAGTTCTGGACTTAGGTATGGCACAACTGTCTCTCTAAGCATTTACATTACATGAAACATGATTGTACATGGTTTCTGTGAACAGTTCTGTACACGCAGCCGTGTTTTCAGGATTTGAGGGAAGGGTTGACATTTTGATAGGTTGAAATTTTGAGAGGTTATCACTTAGTAGTAGGAAGTTTGCCTTGAAATAGTTCCTAAATGTTACAGGGTTATCCAGGGTCATATAATTGATTTTTATTATGAAGGAGACAGCATTTGTGGTCTGACCTACACTGGGGGTTACAGCATTGCTCATGCTTGTGAGTACCAGGTTGTGTATGTTTGCATCCCTAGTGAGCATATGGACTATTTGGTCTGAGGCATTTGTGTTTACAAAGTCCAGGAATCTCTGTGCCTGTAAATTTGTGGTCATGTAGATATACCGGTTTATAGTAGGGTAGTTGAAGTCACCCATTAATATGTTATTCTGTTGAATGGTGAGGGCTTCCAGTCAGTCCAAGTATGAGTTATGGGACACTTGGGTCATACAGTGTGACCTATAGCTTGCAAGGGTATGATACAGGACTTTGCCTATGGAAATCTGGACCTGGAGAAGTTCAAGTCCATCATCCTGTTTGACTAGTCTTGAAGTGAGTTTGTTGTTGATATAGATTGAGACACCGCCACCTTTGGTCCCTGCCTGTGCAGTAACTTGTATAAATATGTGATGGGCAATGTAGCCATGCACTACTGGGGTGCTCTCCACAGCTTTAAAACATGTCTCAGTAACTGTACAGATATCCACAATCTCCAGGCTGTGGAGAGCCTGGATGGAGTGGAGTTCCTTGTTTAGGCTCCTGCATTAAGCAGTAGCACCTTTAAATTCCCTTGGATTGGTTTTATTACATCGGACGGTTTGTCACTTTGGCATTGCCTAAAAAAGGCCCTATGGAGGAGGATAATGTTTCCATCAATATTCAAAAGCCTAGAGGGGAGAGGTGCAGACCGTCCTTGACAAAGCAACATGGTCTGTAGGCCATTTCCTCCTATGTTTACAAATATTGTATCCCCTTGGAATGGCACTAGAAACCAAGCTAATTATTGAAATCGGTCATCTTTTGTTCATATTATGGCAGCATCCTTGTTGAAGGTAGACTGCTGCTCAATGCTAGGTAAATAACAGCCTGAGATACATAGTCCTAGAGCTCTATGTCTCTTTTCATATAATCCAAGCAGGCATGTTTTAGTCATTCTCCTTTTTGGGTCAACAAATGTAGTACATATGACTACACTATATAAATAATATATAAACCTTGTTGCTGAATATTCTTAAGATCAGTTTTGCTATCAGAGGGCATGCAAAAAGTAGCTTCAGAAATAATGCTCATTTTATAAACATCTGGACTCTCAGATACATATAAAATAATATGTTCATTCCTTGTATTGCAGTTCCTCAAAAAGCAAGCAAAATATTTTTATACCATTAATTATAAACTTTTTTCTCTGTATTGTTCATTGGTTCATAGGTTCATAGGTAGATACTAGGCTATCTGCCCGAAGGCATTTATAAGCCTAGCCGGAATGTGTTGGCTTTTGCCGCCCCCTTTGATTAGTTCCATGTAGTTTGCATTTTCTAGCATTTTTATTTGTGATGTCCTTTTCCTTTAAAAATCCAGTAAGTATTCACATTACCTTTGTCTTCAAAATTAAAAATGCATCCTATCACTAATGGTCTTACGCCTATTCTGTCCCTTAGTCTCTATGAATTTGTATGCTTAATCAAGTAAATTTCAAAATTAGCTAAATCTTTCTTACACATTGTAACTCTGGAAAACCTCGGTTCAAAACCCAAGAAAAGTAATAAGAACACTTATAGGTCACTTGTGTAATCATGCATTAATGTACCCTTAACAATAGCATTTACCTATATGGCAAATGATGTGTCAGGTTCAGAGCAACACTAGTCAAAACAAGTGCAATCAGCTAATGTATTTGTTAAGCTATACGTTTAACTGTCACTTATTTGAAAAACCTAATTAAATCCTGTCAACTTTCACAACATATCATTCAATAACCTTAAATAAAGAAAACACTTCTATGTTCATGGAGTACAGTAGTTCTGCTACTATGATTGGGTCTATGCATGTGTGCATGCGTGCGTGCATGTGTGCGTGTGTGCGTGTGTGCGTGTGTGCGTGTGTGTGTGTGTGTGTGTGTGTGTGTGTGTGTGTGTGTGTGTGTGAAGGGAGAACCATAAACTATTTCATGAAATGCCTTACTAAAATCTTGTATAAGAATGCCTTTAAAACTCATTTTCTGCATTGCCCTCTGAATTAAATAATATAATAGCATACTCGGTATATTTCAGTTATCATAAAATATGCCTGTTGTTACTTTTCTAAGATTCAGAATCAATGCAGTGAATATTTATGAATAATAGTACAATCTCCTGTAAATGTAATTCAAATAGTGAAATCTGTTAGAAACCTTTTTCACTTTTCTGAAATAATAGATTTGCCACTAAAACCTGTTAGCTGAAATCTCATTGTATAGCACTATTTCTACAATGTCCACTTTATAAGCAAAGTCTAACAGTTCTGAAATATTATCAGTGGAAAGCAGCCAGGACACTGCAGTGTAGCATCTAGATTTCATTGAGTTGAAATGAAAGCAAAACACTTGGCATAGCCACATTCATTATTAGTTCCTAAAGATTTACCTAGAGAGACAATGAAAACTAGTGTCATTCATTGTCCACTCAGCTTTCTCTACCCGTCTTCTCCTTCTTCTTTCATTTTTTAAAAATGCAAAAAAAATAAACAAAGAAACTGGGGAAGGAAAGTAACTAAGAAAAACATGCTAATGTTATAGCGCTCTCTCTTTTTGTGAAGAGATGCCATAATGGGCCAGTTTCTGTAAAGTTTGTGGAATCCTGTGCATTCAGCCAATATCAGTGGAAAAGTTTTGGATAAGCATGTAATATGTAAATATGTCTCAGTGAACTTAAAATATCTCCTCACATAACAGAGCATCTTGGTAGTAACAGTGCACTATCAGTCAGAGATACTCCTTAAGTCATGAAAAATCTCTCACAATGCGTGATATACATTAACAAGGTTGTTGAAATAATATCACTATCTAAGCTGCCTGACATTTGTAAATACATATCTACAACAGAATCTCTCCAGTAGCTTACAGACAACTACGGAATATCTACCTAAGTCGGTTATTATTAAAATACACTAGCTATTACTTACGGATTCTGATGTAATCCGTAAAAGTTCTAACAAAAAATTAATAAAGGTGAAGAGCAATCATGGCCATATTGCCACAGCTAACAGTAGCTAACAATGGGTGCAGGACATGTATAGGAAACACACGTAATGCACACACCCAAGGAAACTGGGAGATAGAAAAGCAGACATAGAGTATAGATGAAGAACAGGGACACAAAACAGGTATGTTAGAACAGAAAAATCTGACGGACAGTCAAAGAGGCATGGGCAATGAGTTTTTTTGGTGGGACTAGGCCCATTTTTTTAAATTTTTTTAAAAATAGAAGGAAAGGTAAAGACAGGGAAAAGGAAGAGAAGGCCATCACAGCAGGTATACTCATAGAACAACTATCACAAGACATGAAAGACAAAGGTTGGAAAAAAGCCAGTAAAGACAGGTAGTTACACAGACAGCACACTGCACACAACATGGGCAATGGAATGTTGCCAAACAGGGTGGGGATGGTAAAGACAGGGAAAAGGAAGAGAAGGCCATCACATCAAGTATACTCATAGAACAGCCATCGCAAGACATTTATTTATTTTTATGCTATTTAGTTATTTTATTTTATTTTACATTTGTTGACCGGGGTAGTCCGACTGGATACATGTCCATTTTCAGCGGAGGTCCGGGGAGAAAACTCCAAAGGTACATATACAATCATTACAATGTCATATAGAACAGGAGTAATCATAACATAATACAAATATAACACATTTTACAGTCTAGATAAATTTGTACAAATATACCACATTTTATAGTCCAGTTAAATTTGTACAGTCTAACAATCTTCTAAACTGGC
This sequence comes from Protopterus annectens, assembly GCF_019279795.1. Lineage (NCBI taxonomy): Eukaryota > Metazoa > Chordata > Ceratodontiformes > Protopteridae > Protopterus > Protopterus annectens. The sequence goes on along the minus strand of NC_056730.1, from coordinate 460,583,558 downwards.
TTAACAAAGATATTTGAGTACCACTTACAGACATAGTATTGGTACACCAGTATGCATAAAGATTTAGTCAAACTTGGAGCAGGGACATATCCATTGAGACTTAAAATACTTTTTGAGAGCTATTTTAAATTGAGGTAGGGTGATATCCAGGGTAATGTTAGCAGGAAGGGAATTCCAAATTTTGCCAGCAGAGTTGGTAAACAGGGAGTCACTAGCTGAGTTGTTGGATTTTATGGTTTGCACTAATAGTCTATTAGATGACCGGAGTGATCTGGAGTTGGAGTGGAGATTGATGTTTTTCAGGGCAGGTGTATTATCTGGTTGGTTAAGTGCTTTGTGAGCAACAATGAGTTGATTATACTGAATCTGCCTGGGTAGCTCTAGCCATCCGAGATAATTTAGATTTTTACAATGATGTGTTCTATAGGGTAGACCAGTTGCAAATCTAGCTATGTTATTATAGCAGCTTGAGAGTTTATTAAGATTAGTTTTATTTAGGTTGGCAAGTAAAGGGGAAGCATAGTAGAGTGTAGAGAGTAGATGGGAGCAGGCAATGGAGGTCCTAGCATATGGGGTAAGGAATGGCTTTATCCTATATAGTGAGCCCAGTTTTCTGTTAATGGTTTTGATTGTTTTGTTGACGTGCACATCAAACTTAAGATTGTTGTCTATAATAACTCCTAGCAGTTTTGTATGGGCATCTGGAGAGATTATGGTACCATTATTAGCCTTAATGGAGAGAGATAACGCCATGGATCTTTGAGTAGGGGTGAAAAGTAGGAGCTTTGTTTATTAGGATTTAGAATCAGACAGCAAGTGGCAAGCCAGTTCTCTACTAGGTTGAAAGTTCTCTGAGTTATTGACAGCAGCTCTGTTTGCTAGGTGCCAGTGCAGATCAACGTTGAGTCATCTGCATATTGAATGCAGATGGCTTCAGGGATTACAGTGTGGAGGTCATTGATAAAAATGGAAAACAGAAGTGGTCCCAAGATAGACCCCTGTGGAACACCTAGAGTGTTTGGTAGGATGTTTGAGAGTTTGTTCTACCATAAGACGGATTGTTGTCTATTGTGCAAGTAGGATTCAAACCATCGGAGAGAGTGATTGCCTAGGGACATTGTTGCCAGGGTGTTGATGAGAAGATGGTGGTTAACCATGTCAAAAGCCTTGGACAGGTCCAAGAAAAGGCCTGAAGATAACTTGTTGTTGTTCCTGTTATAGTTTATTGCATTAGAGAAGGTGAGGAGAGCTGTGGTGGTACTATGATATGGTATGAAGCCATGCTGGGAGTTAGACAGTAGGTTGTTTTGGGTTAGAAAGTACAGGAGTTGTTTATGGATGCAGTTTTCCATCATTTTTGATAGAGGTGATAAGATGGCTATGGTTCTATAATTGGATAACTCAGTAGAGTTGCCACCTTTATGGAGGGTATGACACGAGATATTTTCCAGATAGAGGGGACTGAGGTTTCTGATATGGACTGATTAATTCGAATGGATATGGGGTACGCTATGGTATCAGCAGCTTTTTGCAAATATTCGGCTGGGAGAAGGTCTGCAGCTAGGGTAGTAGGTTTTAATTTTTTGAGTAGTGAATGAATGATGTAGAGACTGGTTGGAAGCTAAAGGAGGGCTGGGAGTTGGGAGTGTTATCCAGTGGGTTAGAGGAGTTAAGGGGTATTTGGCTTGCAAGGGCTTGGGTGGTTTCAGTAAAGAAATTATTAAAGGTGTTAGCAACATCTGCTAGTAGTTTATTGGTAGAGGCTGAGAGAGGTGGAGTGGTGGTTTGACCTGGGTGCAGTAATTTATTTATCCCTGCCCAGAATTTATGGGGTTATTTTGGTTCCCTTGTTGGAGATGGAGGTAGTAGTTTTTTTATCTAATAGAATAGCTCATTTTTCTCATTTCTTAGTTGTCTAAATTTGGTTTGATTTATAGGGTCTTTTGTAGCATGCCATGTTGCCCATGCCTCATTTCTGACTATGATTTTTGTTTTAGTTTCTTTAGAGAGCAACAGGGCAGCTTTTGTTTTTACCCTCATGGAACGAGCGGGAGCATGAGAATCGAGGATGGTGAGGAATTTATTGTTAAAGTAGGAGACAGCTTCATCTAGGGGCAGGTGCTTTAGGGCAGCCCAGTTGCATGCCTTAAGTTCATCCTGAAACTTACTAGGATTGAAGCTTTTACTATTTCTTATTGTTCTGTAGATGGGCTGCTGGGAGTAATTAGATTTGTCTTTGCAGATAAAGGCAAGAAAATGGTTGCTGAGGTCATCGGGGATGGCCCCCAAGGAATACATTTGGGGCTTGGCTATTGATTAGTATCCAGTCATGTATACTATCCATTTGGTTATGTTTCCCTATCCTGGTGGGGGTGGATATAGCCTGTGTGAATCCATGATACAAGTTTACATAGGTGGTAAGAGATTGAGAGGAAAAAGTGTTCCAGTCAGTGTTAAAATCTCCAAGTACAATGGTTTCTTGTGGATAGTTATTAGCTAACCAGTGAAGGATGTCTTCTAGGGTATTGGTATTATTCCCTGAAGGAATGTACATGCAGACTATATTTATGCTTTTGTTTTGTTAATTTGGAGCTTGGTAGCAATTATTTCTGCCTTATTGACCTGGGGTGGTTGACTGGGGTCTAAAGTAACATTTAGTGTAGATTTGAAGAGTACAGCTACCCCCCCTCCCTTCCTGGTGGAGCGATCGAGTCTAAGTATATTATACCCAGGTGGTAGTATTTCATTATCTGAGACTGATGGTTTCAGCCAGGTTTCAGTTAGGCATAGAATATCAGGGGAATGGACTTGTAGGAGGGCATGCAGATTGTGTACTTTGTTATTTATGCTTTGTATATTTAGTTGGCAGATCAGGAGGGAGTTGGGGGCCTTATTAATAGATAGTGATTTAACTGGGTTTGTGTAATGGAAGTTGCCTTATCTAAGGTGGCAGGGCCAGGGTTTGGATGAATATCTCCATCCATTGCCAGGTTATTGCATATAATTGCTATAACTTTCAGGTTTTCGTTTATAAATTTTTGATAGCATTTAGATTTTGAGCTGATGTATCTGGGTCTAATAGGCAGATAGTGTTTTGTGGTTAAGGAGTTGATAATAGTTGTAACTAGTAGGTAGCCTGTATTATTAGATACATCTGCTCTAGTTTGAGTTTTTGGGTAGTGAAATCCTAGGTAAGACTGATTTTCATAAATAGAGAGGAGATATGGAAATAGCATGAGGGATAGCAGAGAGAGTAGTGACATTACTTTGTATGGTGTCATGGTTGGAGGCTATATTGGTGTTATTGGCCTGGGACATGAAAGACAAAGGTTGGAAAAAAAACAGTAAAGACAAGTAGCACAGACAGCACACTGCACACAACACGGGCAATGGAATGTTGACATACAGGGTAGGGATGCATACCAGCCATGCTGAAATGTAGAAATACATGTATATCTATGCACTATCTTGTTACGACATGCTGCAAACTGTGTGGCAGTCATGCCTGGATATGTATGACCAATGGTACTTGTGTACTGTAAGGAAATAAATGGGGATTACAGTACATGTTGAATAAATAAACCAATATCCAAGTAGTCTGTCAACAGGACAAGTATAAGCCAAGAAATGTCACAGATGAGCAAATACAGAGCTTGGAATGCCAGGTAATACCACTAGAGGAAAACAGAACCTCTGCCCATGCATATGAAAAGCAAACAACCAAGCACAGTGCCAAACAGCAGTACTTGAGCAAAGCAGCAAACTGGCTGCTACCTACACAAGTAGGTGTACATAACCCAAACAGAAGCATAATGGAATGCCTATGTCACACACTTATGCCATGTCAAAGGCAACACACAGGTGTATGAGTATATGTATGACCTTCAGTGGCCTAACAGGAAATTATATGAAAGTAATGTCAAAACGCATACACACACCATTGACATGTAATAATAATAATATATAGTCACAAATTTAACATTACTTCTAAATAAAAAATATCAGGTTGTGCACATGAATTTCAACAACATACACTGGTTAATATGTAACACACAAGTATAGCAGGAACAAGGATGTATTGCAAGCAGTAGCCAGCTACTTGTGTGCGTATGTCCTGCATGTGTATACTGGCCATAAAGTTGTCACATGCTGATCTTGTAGACAAAACAATAAATGAAAATGGACAAGCATTCCATCAAAGGCAAACATATCTGCAAGATATATTATGTACCTACAAAGGTGGAAGGGAAATGAGCACCATGGGCCAACATCAAGGAAGACATGGCATCTAATCTCCATAGGCAAATGATAAAGCAGTACAACAATATAGGTCTATAGATTCATAGGTATGTAATAGGCTATCGGCCCTGGGACCTATATAAGCCTAGCAAAATGAGGTTCCCTGGCTTTCACCACCCAAGAAAATTATTTTCGTGTACCCCTGTCGAGCAGTGCCACAGCAGTGATCCCCAGGGTGAATTTCCTGTTTCCCATCCAATTGTCAAGATTTCTCTTAAAGAGGGCTAATGAGAAGCTCTGCTTGACATGAATGAGTAGCCTGTTCCAGAGCATGGGAAGTCTCTGGGACAGGAATCTATCCCTCCAGCATGTTCTGTTTATTGTGGTGACAAGGTTTAGGTCCCTGGAGCATGTGGCTTGGAGAGATTAGGATTTTTTCTTTATGTGTATCATGTCCATCAGATCTGGGTTAGACATGGCTTTGTATGTTAGATAGAGGTTGCCTCTGAGTAGGCAATATGCGATGGAGCAGAGCTGTAGTTTTTTGAGACGGTCTGGGTATGACATCTGTTTGAGGCCAGTAATCATCCTAGTGAGGCATTTCTGTGGCCTTTCTAGTTGTTGTAGATGTCTGGCAAGGTACATGCCAAATGGGGCATTGTACTCTATAATGGGTCTGATGAGGGATGAGTAGAGAGGAATAATGACTTCTCTTTTTCTGGAGGAGAACCCCTTTGTGATGAGGTGTGCCATGTAGAAGGATTTCCTGACTACTGTGGCAACATGATTATCAAAAGAGATACTACTGTCCACCTGTGTCCCAAGGTCTCATCACACTTTCGGTGTTTAGTAGGCTACCGCCTATGTAGTAGTTCATGGGTACTGTGTTTTTCCCAAAGGGGATGACAGTGCACATCTTGGCATTGAGCTTTAGGATATGACTTTGACACCAAGCATCAGTCTCTGTGAGGACTCTTTGTAGAATGTCCGCATCCTTAGGTGAATCTATTATGGCTCCTAGTTTGCAGCCATCTGTAAATTGCATTAGCCAGAGACCAGCTGTATTAGCCTGGACTTCAGAGAAGTAGATAATGAACAGGAGAGGACCCAGGACCGAACCCTATGGTACTCTGCTTGTCACTGGTCTGAAGTCAGATTTGGAGTTGGCTACTTTCACTGTGTGGGTTCTGTCAGTGAGCCAGTTGACCACCCATCTTGTGACATATGGATTTATGCCTAGTCCAGTGAGTTTATCTATAATACCAGAGTGGGGGATGGTGTCAAAAGCCTTGCTGAGGTCAAGATAGGCTGTGTGCACCACCTTACCTTCGTCTATGGCTCTGGTGACTGCTTCGAAGAAGTCAATCAGGTTTAGGAGGCATTATCTACCTTTTACAAACCCAAACTGAGTGAAGTCCAGAGTTTGGAGGTTACCTATGTCTTTATTTATAAGCTCCAGGATGATGCATTCCATGGCCTTGCAGACCAGGCTCATCAGGCTAATGGGGTGGTAGCTCCCAGGGTCAGTGATGGCACCCCCTTTGTGGAGTGGGATAACCGTTGCTGTGCGCCATTCCATAGGCACAAAGCCTGAAGTGAGGCTATGACTGAACATGGTACTTAGGTGGTGTGCCATTTCGTTTTGTAGTTCTTGCAGAACGCAGCCTGGGATGTTGTTCGGTCCCATGGATACTGTGTTCTTGGCTTTGGAGAGTGCAGTCTTTACCTGTGCACCCGTGATTACAGGGGCATTGCAATCTTCCGGTATGGAGAAGGGCCCTTTGGGGAGGTGGGGGGGGGGTAAAGTTTGCACTTAACCTGTCTGCCAGGATGTTGGCAATATCAGTTGGTTCAGTAAATCTAGTGCCATTGTGCTGTAGTTCTGAGCAGATCTGAGTGTTGCCATTGAGATTCTTGACATAGGTGTAGAAAGCTTTGTGGTTGTCTTTAGAATCCGTGGTGATTTCATTTTCATAACTAGCTTTGGAGGATTTTATGAAGGATCTCAACTTCTTGCTGAGGCTGACCAGGGAGTTCCTGAAATCATGGTATTTTACTCTTTTTTTGCAACAGTTTCTTCCTTCTGTTGTAGATTTGTTTATGGCAGGGGACCACCAGATTGGCTTCCTTTTTTTGGAGGATAGCATCTTGGTTCTGTTGGGGATGGTACTGTCCATGCACTCGTGTATGTGCTTATACAGTGCTTTCGTATATGATTCAGCAGTCGTGTCTCTATTTTCCATCTTTGTGGGTGACGTGAAGTTGTCCACTTCTGACTTAAGAAGCATGAAGTTAGTTTGGAGAAATTTTTTACGGTGGTCTCCTTAATGGGGGGTGGGGGCAGGATATGGATGCCTGGGGTGATTAGCTTGTGGTCAGACCTGACCATCAAGGAGTTGACCTCTGGCATGGAGCATCTGTTACCCATATTGGTAATGACCAGGTCCAGAATGTTGCTGCCCCTGGTAGGGGTATGGACAAGCTGATCCAGGGCGTTGGAATTGATGGATTCCAGAAAACGTTGGGCAGATGAGTTGGTACATGAGTACTTTTCCCAGTTGATGGTGGGGTAGTTGAAATTTCCCAATATTAGGGTATTGGGCTGTACCTTAATATTATCCAGTATATCGAGAAACATGGAGTGGGCATCCTGGGGCATGGTGGGGGATCTGTAACAAGCTACAGCCTGAATTGCAGTCTTCCCCAGTGTTAATTGTACTTGGATAATTTTGGATGCATTATGTTGAGCAACTAGCCTAGAGATGTGGATATCCTTTATGGATATGGACACGCTTCCTCCTTTAGTGTTTCGGTCCAGGTTAGGTGGCCAAAAGGTGTGGTAAGAATTGTAGCCTGGTAATGCAGGGATGCTCTCTGGAGCCTTGAACCAGGTCACAGTCACTGCACAGATGTTGATGTTCTCCATCTTAAGGAGTACCTCGAGTGAGTGCATTTTGAGGTTTAGACTTCTAGCATTGAGTAGCATTACCCTTAGATTTCACTTGTTTGTATCTACTATGGTGGTGCGTTTGATGTTTGAGCCTTGCCTAAAAAAGGCACTATGGGGCGACAAGAGCCTTAATCAGTATCCGGAATCCCAGAGGCAACAGGTGCAGGCCATCTCTGGCAAAGCATCGTGGCCTGCCAATCATGTCATCCCAGGCAGACAGATACTGGATTCCCTTGGAATGACACCAGAAGCTTAACCAATTGTTGAAGTCAATCATTTTGTCCTTGTACTGTGGTATCATTCTAGGTGATAGCAGGATGATACTCAGGGCTAGTGTCATACCTGCCTGGGCCACATGGTCAGAGAGCTCCTCCATGTCTCTTTTCATGTAGTCCAGGGAGGTACATCTCAGGTCATTCGCTCCAACATGGACAATGACAGAGTCATATTTGTACTTGTTGTGGAGTGACCTGAGTGCGTGTGTCATATGGTGGATCCTGGCACCCGACAGACAGCTGACAGTAACATTCTCCTTGTATAGCCTGGTGAGAGGGATGTCAGTGTGCCTGACTAGTGTGTTGGGTATGTTGTTTTGCCTTATGGGCTGAGGTTGAAAGGCACACTGATTTTGTGGGCTATGTGTCATTCGGGTAGTGTTGGGGGGTGGTAGTTGCTTGCATTTCAGCTTTGGAGGTCTCTGTTGTTTGGGCTGATTTTTATTGAGAGCCTCCGGAAATGTAGGTTTGTGTTTTATGTTTCTATGTGTGGGTTTGGGTGGTGCAGATTTTGATGGACTATGTGTAGAGTGCTGTGTGGTGTTTACCTTCTCCTCTTCACTGTCTAGTCCAGTCTTGGCTGGAGAGAGCTTGGCTTCCAGTTTGGCTATGTAAGTGCATCTCTCACAGGTTGTAGTGTTGGCTGGTAGGAGGAGAGGGTTGTCAGTGTACATGAGGCATTTTGTACATTGCTGCAAGATGCCCAGATTCATCAGATGGACAGGAGAAAACACCAGGAGCTGACCCTTAGACATGCCTGGTTAGTGCTTATTAATTTAAGTGTAGATTATTTAGTGCTTGCAACAAGATTTGGACAGTGCTGAGCACAAAGAAACAGTTTAAACAGAAAGATGAAAGGGATAGAAATAGCCCAAAATGGCCAATAAAACTACAGATTCTGGAGAGCCCTCATCTTTAGAAGGGTCTGGGTAACAAAGAAACAAACAGCCCCCAATTCAGCAAAAAATCTGAAAATTGGACTCACTGGGTTCTAGAAAGGTAGAAAACACTTAAACAATAAAATTAAAAGTGTAGGTGTAAAATGTAAGATAGTGTTGAAGTCAACCCAAACTACATTGGAGCAAATGGCCAATGTATGTTACATGGGCAGAGTGCAATCCCAACATCAACAAAAATTTACATGTATAAATCACACACGTACTATTGTGCAATCATATCACAGCAATAGGCATAGGTAAGCAAACAAAGAACTGGTATCATATACACATATACTGTCATGCCATTGCAAAGCAACATGTGGAATAAACACTTGATCAGTGACTGCTCACATTTCAAAGGTACAATAGTGTTTCCCTACTATGGATCACAATATGTGCAAAGACATGTACATAAATCATTGAATATATTTCTTCTGTCCCTCTGCATCTGCTCTGTCACACCAACATAACCTGCATGTCCTCATAAACACTATCTTAGGCCTTCCTTGTTTACTCTCTGCCACGTCCAGCTCTGACTCTGCCACTGTTTCCAACCCATATAACATAGCTGGTCTCACTACCTTCTTGCAGGTACTCTCTTTTCACCTCTTCCACACTCACCATTTACTCTGAACTGCTGATCCCAAGTATTTAAACTCATCCACCCTCTCATTCACACATATATTCTTCTGTCTTAGTCCTGCTGACCTTCATTCCTCTTCTCTCTAGAGCATATCTCCACCTCTCCAGGGTCTATTCCACCTGTTCCCTACTCTCAGTACAGATCACAATGTCATCTGTAAACATCATAGTCCACGGGGACTCCTGTCTGATCTTGTCTGTCAACCTGTCCATCACCACTGCAAATAAGAAAGGGCTCAGAGCTGATCCTTGATGTAATCCCACCTCCACCTTAAATGGATCCATCACTCCCACTGCAGACCTCACCGCTGTCACACTACACTCATACATATCCTGTACCACTCTTATGTACTTCTCTGACACTCCCAACTTCCTCATGCAATGCCACAACTCCTCTCTAGGCACCCTGTCATATGCTTTCTCTAAGTCCATAAAGACACAATGCAACTCCTTCTGACCTTCTCTGTACTTCTCCATCAACACTCTCAGAGCAAACATCGCATCTGTAGTGCTCTTTCCTGACATGAAACCATACTGCTGATCACTAATCATCACCTCCCTTCTTAACCTAGCTTCTACTATTCTTTCCCATAATTTCATGCTGTGACTGATCAATTTAATCCCTCTGTAGTTACTACAGCTCTGCACATCACCCTTATTCTTAAAAATCAGTACCAAAACACTTTTTCTCCATTCCTCAGGCATCCTCTCACTTTCCAAGATTTCATTAAACATGCATTCAGTAAAGGAGGACTGCCCATATGTATGAAATACATTTATATGACAACATGGCATCAGTATTGCCAACACATGCCACACACAATACCAGTATGCCAGTGGGGAAACATGACAACTGTCATTCAAAACACGGGCAGGGACATGTCCTTCTGTTGCACATACATGATATGGCAATCCACAGATCACACCAATACCACTTTGGTATTGGTGGAATATGAGCAACATGTTGTTTGCAAGTTTCTGTCAATACACATATGTTTACAGTGGAAATGTTGCAGCAGTAGTTGCATGTTAACTGCCAAAACTCATGGCATGTCTAATGTAGTAATGTGTGTTATGCACATGTTGAGAAACATAATGCTAAATGTCATACGATATCTGCATTGTACTTTTGAGGCAATCACTAATATGGCAAACACCATGGTGGCAGCATTGCACAAGTGGATCACACAGATAATACTTACAGAGATGAAGGACCACCCTGATGGGAATGAACATCATAAATATTTTCTCGGGCTATCTCCCTGAATGAGTCATGAATAGCTCATGCCCTGGAAAAAATCCCCATCATGTCCCTCATCTGTGTATAAAACACATCAGTCACTACCTCCCAGATCTACTCCCATATTGGGGATCCTGGTGTCATCTCCTCCAGGGTGTAACAGGGATGATGTCATGTGCAGGTTTAGCTTCCTCATCACCATCCTTGTCTCCATCATGATCATCTTCATTAGAGGAGTCTGGCAATGGTCTGGCATGTGCTCATTGCCAACATCTGATAGGTGAGCATCCATGGGTCCCATGCTCTATCAAGGTGAATCACAACAAGGACAGAAACTACATATGCATATCTGATACTACTTGACTGTATAACATGTCTACTGTGACCCAATGATCAGGCAGAAAACAGTCATTATGAAACATTAGAATACATTGTGGCTATAATCAAATGTACCACCATATGTGGTGTATGTCAGTAATCAAAACCATAACAATGAATAACAAATTTCTATTAGGCCACACATTCCTGTGAAAATCATACCTGACATTAAACTGAAACTGATGTGCACATCTGCAGTGTAACAGAAATTAAGTAAGATCCTGTCAACACGTGATGTCTGCATATGAGAATAAAGATATATCAGCATATATTGCAGGTGTCATTAAAAACACAGTCTCAGATGAAATGACCAAAAATTATTATGTGGGATAATTATAATTAACAGATTTGCTGTTAGAAGATGGCTCCTCATGTACACAACACCTTCCCCATTTCTCATTATCTATACTAATGGATGTTTTCAATATGTGAGGGACACCACATCCATCATACAATCTAAGTAACTTATTCCAGGCCATGCCATGGCATGTGTAACACAGCTTAACAGTGGAAATCATGAACAGTTGTTCATCAGTCAGCATTAGGCATGACAAGCATATGCAAAGCCACAACACTTACATATCCTGATATTTGAAGTGAAGCATGCCATGATACTGTCTCATGCAAGATTCACGAGTCTAGTTTGCAAAACAATACTGGGAAAATGACATTATAAAAGTAGTATTGAGACCTGCACTGTTTAATACTAATGCATGCTTCAGTAAATTGTCTAGCTGACTGACAGAATATCAATATTTCTGTGTTTCTTCTCTTGCATGTTTGTCCTGAACATTTATCTTGGTGTGTGAATGTCAAATGTATTCCATGTGTCTGTGCATGTAATGAGTCATCTGAACAGCCACCAGTTAAACACATGAACATTTATTAGCAATCACTGCCTAAAAATGTTGGAAAGGAATGTCCATGTACCAGGTATCCCCAAACATACGATGCAAATATGTTTTAACCCAACAATCAAAGCTGCTGTAGGCAGATGTAATACCCATTTTAGAACTACAACCACACATACAAGTGTGCCAAACATACGTTACAAAAAGCAGGCAAAGCACTATTAACTTGTATGGGAAACATCACCATCAAAAGCACCATGACATTTGCACATAAATGTAATTTCCTGCACTTCAAAACCTACCTTCAGCAAACAAAACCTATCTTCAGCAAATATTGCTTCATGCTAAATGATATGTAAATATAGTTTTAGGTAAATCATACTTGTAAACACAGGTATTGTTTGAGTCTTGCACTTACCTTAATGATTCATGATGGGTATTCCTACATTATAAGTATTACATGGTAATGGCAAAAATATCAGCCTGTAACAATGATCAGATCTATTTTATTCACAAAAACAGATAAAATAACCAACATACCTGTCTCCCTGTGCTGCTCCCCAGCCTGTGTATCCACTCAATGCACACAGCACGATTGCAAGTCCGTTCCTCATCATCTGCAGAAAGAAAATAACATGTATGCATGATGTAGTTGTAAAATACCAGTGATATACAGTGCTCAGATCTGTAAATTTTAACTTGCAGAACATCATAGGATCACCATACATATTTTGGAAGGCTACAGACACAGTCCTGTATGTTCTGGAACAGAACTAAACACAGATTGTTGGACCCGAGATTAAGACCTACAACTGTATGCTACATCCACGCTCTAACCCTGACTCCATCTACCTAGTTAATCCATCTTACCTGAGATTGTATAGTGGAAATGGAGTGAAAAGAACTGGAGGTATGAATGTGCAGGAATAAAATACTAATAGGGATCACAGATTATGCTTTACAAAAAGTACAATGTGCTATGCATTTATGAAAATAAGTTGCAGGCATGAATGCATGTCAGCACAGTTGTCACAACAGAAAACAGCAACTGTAAACTTTCATTCCTCAGAGAGTGGAACACTGTCATGTAACTCATAGCTGCTGTTAACAGACCACTAAAAAGTACTGTACATCACAAACACCTTAATGTCTTTTATGTGGGAATATATAAAATATAAACAAATATGTACCAGCAAAGTACAAATTATAACTCAAAATTATCCATGATATCAGTGTATGTCTGAACATCTCACTCCATTCAAATATAGGGATGAGAAGGTTGCTGAAGGCAAATTAATAAAGAATGACACAGTTATACATGAAATTCAGTTTTCAGATGTTAGCATATTCAACAGAACTTTTTAGCAGAAATATATCAGTCTGTTTCAAGCTTTACAAATAAACTGTAGTAAAAGAAGTTGGCAGAACATTATGGATTACAGAGATAATTTTAAAAATCCAATGAATAACTGAGGTTTTCATAAGCATGCCCAAAATAACCGTTAATATCAACAAGCAGGTATGTAAAGCAACCCTTTTGACAATGTTTGAAAGACAGCGATCAGAAAATAGTGAGATGTTTCCCCTATGTGAATCTGAATCCAAACCTAGTCAAGATATACACGTGCTGGCCTGTTGCCTTACAGGCTGAGCTAACAGCCAGCACACATTTTATTTCTAAACAAGCTAGTACTGCATGAGTATATCTGTATTTCTGTGGATAATGGATAAATATGAAAATATCCTACACATAAATGCTATAGGCTCTCATGATCTACAAAACTGCCACATATCATCAGGGTTTACAATGTAGAAGATATGTGCAGAGAGTTAGACATGCATTGCATGTGTTAAACAAATGGGACTTTAATAAGAATGTTCACTTTGTTAAGAAGAATGGAATAACAAAGTTATGAGTTAGTATTCACACAACTACAGATAGACTAGGCAATACTGAAGTATTACGGATAACTAAGAAATGCATAGTATCATTGATACACAACCATACTAGATGTATGAAATGATGTTGTTATATGTTGGAAAAGAGCTGCATCTACAACGTTTGATTTTATGTACATGATAAACATTATTAAAGAAATAAACCCCATGGGAATAGAAAATATACTTACAGGAAGAACAGTCACTTTGCCTTTATTATCATGATGAGAATACCCCAGCCATATCCAACTTATTTCCCTGTGTTTAAACTTATATTCCTACCAGCCTGTCTTAACCTTATATCTTGACATAAATCATACTTTACAAATAGTACTAGCTAAGTTCAAAGCCTAGGCTTCGTTGTCATGATGTAACAAATGTGTATTTTTTTATGTATACTACATTTTGTTTACTTTATACTTTGCTGATTATTTTAATTTGTGCATTAAAATTTACTGTTACTCATGGAGCCTTTCTTCCCAGGCCTCTGCTGAAAAAGGACCTGTGTCCAGTTCAACTTTCCTGGTAAACAAATATTAAATATATAAATAAAAAATAAAGTGTCAAAACAGCTACTTAATGGTTTTAAAAGGCATGTACCTGATATATCTGTGACACAGCTATATGTATGAATTCCTTAGGAATGTCCAGGTATATGTATGATTTTGACACTTATTGTAGGCATCCACCAGCTGTTGCCACACCTAGGTGCCCCTCCGATGAAGGTCCTCTGTGTCCCTTTGTTGCAGGTCATCACAGAGGTGGTGAACCTGTCCTTCCAGTCTGGTAGATTCCCATACATCATTGATGCTCCCTCGCAATCCGATTCCAAATGTCAGTCGTCACAAAGCTGCATTGTCTGGCTCTCCTGCAATGCTCCACTCCAGTGTGGATACTCAGCATCTGGGGGGTCTCCTCCTCAGTCCAGTTGTATGCCTGGACATGTCAAAGCCTCCTGGAAGTAGTTATCTCGATAATGTTGATAATGTCAATAATACACAGTTCAAAAAATTGCTCACTTAGGTCCCACTCAGTTTGCAGGTAGCAATGGTCTGATCTGTAAATTTATCAAAATTAGAATTCAAAGGTGGCAGTTATGTCATGTTATCAGATCATTCGAAGATAATTGGTACATGCTACATGTACATATGGTCTTGTTTAATGATACCTATTAGGTACCTGCGTGGAGCACATTCTCTTCATGCCAAGCTATTGGTTAATGTGCTGAATTTCAAGAACTTACATGGATGTGTGCAAATGGGATTCCAAAACCTTGAATTTTTATGATCTTTATTAATTATGTATGACACAAATGGGACTTAAAAAATGTATGCGCATAGCTGGTCTTACTTGCAATTATACCTGACTCATAGGTAGCTGCAAAGGTAATTTTGCACCTACTAGCATTACTGTGTTGGGAAAAGTTTACCTCCTTATACACCTATGTTAACATTACACCTTATCAATGGATGTGTATATGGTTAGATTGATGCATTTATGGAAAATGCGTGCATTATGAAAAATGCTTGTGACTTACTGGAGAGGTATGTGATTGACCCTTATGCATTCAGGTGGTTACTTCTGCATCAATAACATGCAGTACTTTCCTATATACAGTTGTACAGACAGATGTAAACAGCCCAACTAACAGTACATAAAGACAGATTCATGATTTTACATATATATTGATGGTGACTTGGTACACTCTGTGGTATATGCACAGAAAACTATAGATTCCGACATTATCCATATGTTGCTATGTAGTATGTATTAGTACTGCTGTTATGGCCATTTATTTATTGATGCTTCTTAGAACAAGTATTAGAAGTCATGACTCAGTACAGAAAGGATCCATGTTTATGTCTGCTTACCATGTACCATCTGTGGCCTGCTTATGGATCGTGAGGCTTTCTGATGCTTTCCATAAGTTGTTCAATTGATACATTTCAGATACATGCTGTTAATGTGGATGGCATTCACTGCTCAGTAACGGTTGTGTTGATATAAGCTCATCATGTATAACATTTCATATGACTGATTGTTTTAGACAAGTTGTCTATTTAGACTCCAGTTGCATTACAGCTACAGCCATTACACATCTATGTTATACACCTATGTTATTTGTAGTATATTAAGGTGAAATGCATACAGAGTATATGGCTCCTGTGGCATAATGCTGTTGTGTTTGCACCTCTACTACTCTAATATCCACTGTAAGGGGATCAAATCTCACAGACATCCTTTATAGATATCAAAACTTATGTTGCTGTTACAAATATTATATTTTTGTGCATTGTTTTGTGGTTTTACATGTCACAGTACTATATGGCACAGGGGCTAGTTCCTAGAATTTTGCATTGCACAGAACTGCAAAAGGTTTAGAGTGGCATAAGCTGTCCACATAATCATCTCCATATGTAGGTCCCCACATAAATCTTACCATGTGCATATAACTGATTTTCAGATGGCAAATAGATGCTCTGCACCAACTTGGACAGAGACTCCTTGGATGGGCACGAAATACAGTATGGAGGAATGAAGTCTGGACCGACTTCACCAACATGATTAATGCTGTGGGAAGTCACAATAGATCCCAGGCCTGTCATTGATGGTGCTCTGATATGATCCTCCATGCAGCCAACAGGGTACACAAGTATGAGAGGATGAAGGAAGCCACCAGGGTGGCCCACCATTGACACTCCTGATGAGATTGCAGTTTCTTGCATCACTGCATATGGCAAGTGAGGAGTGCCGCATACCCAGGGGTGGGATAGAAGCATGCCAGACCGTACATGTCTGTGCTACTTTGTATAACACTGATGTATATAGAGTAAATCAGTACATATTGTTGTTGCATGAATATTCATGTAATGTCATTTTTGTGTTGCAGCAGCACAATTGCATCATGCACATTGGTCCATATAGGGTGAAAATGAACAACATAAGTGTAATAACATGTAGCCATACAACTGCAGTACATACATAACAGAGCAACCAACATGTGTAATTCTGTCTGTATTCATTTGAACAGGTCCATCCACTTCTGCACAACAGCAGGAAACACAGGTGAGTGTCTCCACATACTGTTATTGTGACCATTACCTGCTATTGCCTCAGGCTGCTGATGCCAGTGCTGTTTACTGTCATATTGATAATTCCTTCACTTTGTAAACTACAGGTATATCTTTTGAGGGTACAAGCTGTGCAGGTGCACCTACAGACAGACCAGGTTTGGCTCCCCAATATGTTCATAGGCTGCAGCAATGTGTAGCAGATCAGTGCTGTATGAAATTAGTGTTGCTGTTTTTATAGACCGGGACATCTGGTAAACAGGTGCACTGTACACATGTATACGTCAGCAGACCCTGTTACTGTGCTGTATATGTCATCATGTGACTATTCCATTGCCTGCATACATGACTGTGTATGCATTGTCTGTACTTCCCACTGTAGAATCTGCATTACGACACACAAACTCACCATCGTGTGAGGATGTCACTGGTATAATATTTCCACTCTTTCATACATATCAGTGTTATTATTCCTGTTTTTGTCTTCCATTAATACCATGTCCTTCTACCCCTTCACAGTACAGCCACCATCAGCATCTCATCCACAAGCAACTGATGTGTGCATGTATTACCTACTGTATGTTTTAACACTGTTGGAATGATTCATGCTGGCAAAAATGTGATTATAAATGCTGTGTTTCTGACTTTGTTTCCCTAGAACAGTTGCATTTCATCCCTCTCCTCCAGCGCCATACGAGGACATGCCAGGTATGTGTTATGCTTGTATTCCTCACATATATCATTCATGTATGTTGGATATGTAACATAATTGCCAACTCCCAGTTATACAGATTTCATGGCCCATACACAGACAGGTCTCCTAATAAATCATTATTATCTGTAACATTGTAGTGAGATATATATGTCATATGTCATTCGTGATATACAGCATGTGATGTAAGCATGTTTTCCTGGCCTGTGTCATCTGTTTCTCCTTTTAGCATGTCAATTGCCTTTAACCTCCATTAGCCTTTCCATTGATTCTGATGTGGGATCTGATGTGTCTCAGTATGATAGGATGGCCCCTGGTACACAGGACACAGACTTGGTTATACAGTCTGGCCCAGATGATGACAGTCATGTGGATGCATCTGTAGCTTCAGATGTGGAGGAAAACTTGTCCAGCCATCCTGACAATGAGGGGACATCGGATGGTGGACAGGATGAGGCCTGTGAACCACAGCTCCATGTTGAGTCTGCTGGTGATGTTGACAGTTCCCCACAAAACATCAATACTGTCCATCACAGTCAATGTAAGTGTGCATGGACACATGTCAGAAGATGTCCATCTACTCCTTCAGACAAATGAATATTCTTAGCAATGTCATGGATCTGACATCCATGGGATTGTGTTGTACACCAGCTGGGTGTGCTGCATGAAGGACATGAGAGAGTAGATATGATATGGTCATGGAGTCATTGGCTGTATAGAATGAAAGCATGTTATCTATGGCATAGTCCCTTAAATCCCTGGCTACAACAGTACTACAGCAGTGCCATAGTACATGCAGGGTTCTGTGTGCCCTTACTGTGCTTAGCCAATTGCAACATGGGAGGGCAGAACCTCTCTCTTCAGACCAAATCTTGCCCATTGAGCATCATTGTCTATGCTGCAACGTGCATGCACTTCCATTGCTGGCCCTTCTGATGTGGGCTCAGCTGTCATGACCAGAGGGTCAACTCACACTCTTGCTACTTCCCACAGTGGATCTTCACATGCTGATGTCACCCATTCAGTTTCCTCTGTGGAGCAACCTGGGCCAAATGTTTCCATACATGGTAGCGGTACACCAGATCCCAATGTGAGCCATCAGCATGGGCACCCTAGACTGTGTTAGAGTAACTCTGACAGTTGATCCACTCTGTCCGGTAGAGTCAGTTTCATCCCATGGTGATGACTGCTGTGCAGACCATTAACAATGTCATCTGCCTGTGGTTGTTGTGAAGTCTGATGCCATGGGAATATGACATTTTTACTAACCATAGGTGACTCCATTTAGTACATTAGAGTTTATCCATAGTTTATATTGATATATGTTGCTTGTGATATTGACAACAGTTCTGCATTATGTCCTGAGATGGTTTCCTGTTTGCATCTTTTGCTGGTGGACAGATAGGAATGTGTTTCACAAATGTGTGTCCCTTGTTGTCTGCCATAAACATATACACCACTATGAGTCTGTATGCATACCTGCGTCACTTGTAGCTAAGTTGATGATCCATGTTGGGATAGATTTGTATATGTTCATACTGTTATATGTTAGAATGATGCTGTTATATCTGATGTCAGTTTGAACATCTACTGGGTAATTGCCATTACACACAATCTATGCTGCTGTGGTGGGGTATCACATGAACATAGGTTCATAGGTTGGTACCAGGCTATCGGCCCTAGAGACTATACAAGCCTAGCCATAACAATTCCCTGGATATTTCTTCTCACAATATTTACTTCCCTGGACTCCTGTCTAGCAGGGTGACTGACATGATCCCTGGGGTGAATTTCCTATCTCCCATCCAGTCATCAAGGTTCCTTTTGAAGAGGGCCAAGGAGGTGCTCTGCTTGACATGTATGGGCAGTCTATTCCAGAGTATGGGGAGTCTCTGGGTCAGGAACCTATCCCTCCAGCATGTTTTGTTCATTGTGATGACAAGGTTTAGATCCCTGGAGCATGTGGCCCTGAGGGATCGGGATTTCTTTAAGTGGAGCATGTCCAACAGCACAGGGTTTGACATGGCCTTGTATGTTAAGCAGAGATCACCTCTGAGTAGACGATATGCCACAGAGTATAGCTGGAGTTTTTTTAGATGGTCAGCATATGTCATCTGCTTTAGGCCTGTGATTCTTTTAGTGAGGTATTTCTGTGGCCTTTCCAGCTGTTGCAGAGGTCTTGTGAGGTACATACCAAATGGGGCGTTATACTCTATAATGGGTCTAATGAGAGATGAGTGCAGTGGAACAATGACCTCCTTTTTTCTAAATGAAAAGCCCTTAGTGATGAGGTGTGCCACATAGAAGGATTTCCAGACTGTTGTGGTGATGTGGTTATCGAAGGTGAGACCACTGTCCACCTGTGTCCTTAAGTCTCTCATCACGCTTTTGATGTTTAGTGTACTGCCACCTATGTGGTAATTCATGGGTACGTGTTTTTTTCCAAAGGGGATAACTAAACATTTCTTGGCATTAAGCTTGAGCCCATGGCTCTGGCACCAAGCATCTTTTTCTGTAAGGCTCTTTTGTAGAATATCCACATCATTTGGGGATTCAAGTAATGGCTCCCAGTTTGCAGTCTTTGTTAGCCAGAGTCCCTTAGTGTTGGCCTGTACTTCAGAGAAGTAGATGCCAAATAAGAGCGGTCCCAGGACTAAACCCTGAGGTACTCCACTTGTCACTTGTCTGGAGCTGGATTTGGAGTCGGCTACTTTTACAGTTTGGGTTCTGTCAGTAAGCCAGTTGGCAACCCATCAAGTGATGTAGGGATTTATGCCGAGCTTAGTAAGTTTATCTATGATTCCAGAGTGGGGGATGGTGTCGAAGGCCTTGGTGAGGTCCAGATAGGCTGTGTGGACTGCCTTACCCTCGTCCACAGTTCTGGAGACTGATTTGAAGAAGTCAATCAGGTTCAGGAGACAAGATCGGCCCTTCACAAACCCAAACTGGGTGGGGTCCAGTGTTTGAAGGTTGCCAGTGTCTTTGTTTATAAGTTCCAAGATAATGCGTTCCATGCCCTTGCAGATCAGGCTCATCAGACTGATGGGACGGTAGTTCCTAGGATCCAAGGTGGATCGCCCCTTGTGGAGTGGAATAACTTTAGCTGTGCGCCACTCAGTGGGCACAAAGCCTGAGGTGAGGCTATGATTAAACATGACACTTAGATGAGGTGCCAGTTCATTTTGTAGTTCAAGTAAAGACATGTTTCTGGAACATTTCTTCCCGGGCCTCCGCTGAAAACAGGATCTGTGGAACCTAGTCGGACTTTCCCGGTCAACAAATGATAAATAAAAAATAAATAAAAAATGTAGTACACAGCCCGGGATGTCATCTAGTCCCATGGATGCTGTATTCTTAGCTTTGGAGAGAGCGGTTTCTACCTGTGCGGCTGTGATTACCAGAATTTGACAATCTTTTGGTATTGAGATCGTCCCTTTAGGGGTGAGAGGGTGTGAAGTTGGTACTAAATCGATATGCCAGGATATTGGCAATATCCTTGGGATCAGTATATTTAATGCCATTCTGTTGTAGCTCAGAGCAGATCTGAGCATTGCCATTTAGATTCTTGACATAACTATAGAATGCCTTGAGGTTGTCTTTGGAATCTATGGCAATTTTATTTTCATAACTAGCTTTTGAGGATTTTATGAGGGGTCTCAGCTTTTGCTGAGGCTGCTAAGGGAGTTTTTTGCATCCTGAGATTTTCCTCTTTTCTGCAACAGTTTGTTCCTTCTGTTGTATAGTTTGTTTATAGCAGTGGACCACCAGATTGGCTTCCTTTTTTTGGAGGAGAGCATTTTGGTTCTATTTGGATGGCACAATTCATGCCCGAGTGGATGTGCTCGTACAGTGCCTTAGTGTAGGATTCAGCAGTCAAACTTTCAGATCCCGTCTGCATGGGTGTCATGAAGTTTGTCACTTCTGACTTGAGTAGCATGAAGTTGGCTTTGGAGAAGTTTTTTATGGAGGTTTCCTTACTGGGGGGTGGGGGTAGGATTTGGATGTCAAGGGTGATTTGCTTATGGTCAGAACTGACCAATGAGGGGGTGACCACTGGTGTGGAGCATCTATCTCCCATGTTGGTAATGACCAGGTCTAGGATATTGGAGCCCCTGGTGGGACAATGGATTAGTTGATCCAGGGCGTTGGAATTTATGAATTCAATGAACCGTTGGGAAAAGGTGTTGGTACACGAGTAGTTTTCCCAGTTAATGGCAGTGTAGTTGAAATCACCCAGTATTAGGGTGTTTGGTTGTATCGTAATATTTTCCAGTATGTTTAGAAAGGTGTAGTTGCAGACAGAGCAGCAGACTGGAAGAAGACTTCACTGCACCAGCTGTGGACGAGATTTCAGAAGATATACTTCAAACAGTCCGAGTACTTAATTATTCAGTGTAAGGATATTTACTGGTTCCGCTCATGTCATCAATGTTTAGTGTGTTTACTTCTGTACATGTGGCTTGTCATGACTCATGACTGTTGTGTGTCAGATGCTGCCATGTTGCTTGGGCCTGGACTTGTGGTCACAACCTCCATCACCCACATCTGTGTCTTCTGCCCCCTGTGTCCTCCTGCTCATCCTCTGATAACTATGGAATGTATTATTCAGACATTTAGGGTTCTTATGATAGTTCACCCGCACCTGCAACTGGAAGACTGCCATGTGCTGTTGTTAGCACATTGTGTAGGATGTAGCACACCATTACCTATGCTGTCTTTTCAGGCATGTATTGCAGTGCTCCACTGGTTGTGTCCAGACAACTGAACCTAGCTTTCAGTACACCAAACACACACTCAATGATATTTTGTGTTGTTGCATGCACTCTATTGTAAGCCTCCTCTGCAGGGCTTGATGGTTCTCTGTACAGGGTCATTATCAATGACTCGAGTGGATAACCAGTCACCTGTTGTGGGGAGTGAACATATATGTTGTCATCAATGATAATGTTGAGAGGGATGTCCCTAGTTTACATCCTAGCTGTGTTCCTGTACTAACCCACTAATATTCCCTCAGGTATTTCACCTTACAGGAATGCAGCTCTCAGACCACTTTCCCTCCATATGGTCACATCTTGGACACTTCCAGGGTGTGTTGAAATTATGTTTGTTATGCTACCACCTGCTGCATCCACAAACTGGTAGTTCAGGGATGGCCACCCCTTTCTGTTGATGTATCTGTCTGCTCCTGGGTGAAATGTGATCCTAATAGAGATGTAGGCACAGTCTATTGCACCAAGTACATGTGGAAAGTTTATGAGGTTATACCGCTGGTGCATAATAGTTCTCTGCTGCATGGGAGTAGATGGAAAGTGTTTGTATTCATCCACCTTGTTGCACATTGCTGCTAGGAGTTTTGACAGGATTCGACTTGCAGCTGTCTGTGATACTCCTATAGTATCCCCCATGTGTCTTTGCAATGTCCCAGATGCCAGTACACCTAGGCTCAGACATACATTTGTTTCAAGAGGGATGGGCTTGCCTCACAATGTCCGCACAGATGTGTGGGGCACACATGTTGTGCACAGCCTGCACCAGCCTGTCTTGGAAGTAGCTGTCAATGATTTGTTGATCTGGCAATTGGCTTAATTGTAACCTTGCTTTTAGTCTAGCTGGATGCCTTCTTGGATGCACAGCCCATCCTCCACCATAGCTTACAGTACTGCAGCCTGTTGCAGTTCATTCACTGCAGGCAGCATTTTTTCTTTTTTGCATTGGTATTATTATGGATTCTGTAGGATTCCATAGGAAATAGCTTCCATTCCTTGCATTAGGGTATGGCACACACTGATGATTTCAGAAACAGAGTCAGCATTGCAGTTTGTCACATTTAAGTTGGTTGGGCATGCGCGATGTGTTTCGGAATCCAATGGACATGAGCAGAATCAATAATTATCCTTTCACTGAATAATTAAGTACTCGGACTGTTTGAAGTATATCTTCTGAAATCTCGTCCACAGCTGGTGCACTGAAGTCTTCTTCCAGTGTGCTACTCTGTCTGCAACTAGCCTTTGGACTCTGGCTCATTGTCTTTCTTGTCAGTTTCTTTAGTGTTCAGAGCCTGAACCTAGTTTCAAGGATATATTCCTACATCACTCAGATGGAATGACCATATTGTAATAAGTGTCACTAATCCTAAAACTATGGAATCAGTATTTTGTCAAATTGTTCTATTAAATCTTTTAGTCACAGTCACTGGCTAAGAACATCTTAGAAATCTTGTCTTGCAGTTTGACAGTTAATAACTTAATAGCTAGAAAGATTTACTTTAGCATAGTGGAAGTCCTGGATGCTTGGAAAGATATTTTGTAGAGCCTTTGAAATTTACATTTGTTTCTGACAAGTTGCCATTGTAATGCTTAATTTTAAATGTTTTTTTCTTCTATGATATCAGAGATTACTATTCATCAGGGTTATGGACTGCTGTTGAATGAATTTGTTTTAGTTTCCTTGTTCTAATCCGTTCAATCCTAGTTATGCACACTCCCACGGTTATTTTATATATACCACCACCATTGTCATAAATTATTGCTGTACTGTGTTTATATAGTTGTTATATTGAGACAAGATGAAGTAATTTCTCTACTATTGAACTGCAAGTAAGAATGTAATGTATCACAATACAGGATTAATCCCTACATAGTTTATTATCTAAATACTTCCAAAGAAGACCAAATGAAATCCCTAGCCATGCTAGCCCATATCAGCACATTTACATAAAGGAGTGTCCACAGGTTCTTGGCACGTGGTCTTTTTGTTACCAGGCAGAAGAAAATTATGATGTGCCAGCTTCTTTTTATTTTCCTTTATCAAATGTCTGCAAGCAGACAAAATGCTCTTTTATGCCCATTGTAATCTGCACATTCTGAAAAAAACAATCATTGCCCATGTCATCATGAAACTCATCTCATCTTGAACTGCATTCTTTCACAGTCCTTGATGTAAACAGTATATTCAGTTACATACTTCAAGGTGCCTTGTATTAGCTGAATTATCTTGGCTCTGCCTAACTCTTAAAATGCAATTAGAAAAATACATATAAACATCAATTTAAAAGATATCAACAAATTTCCCTCTCTCTTCCTCAGGCCAATACATTTAACTCAAGACATACATACATTTAAAACTCTAAAAAAAACATTTTTTTTCTTTAAGTGTTTCTACATCCCCTGCTTTTATATATATATATATATATATATATATATATATATATATATATATTTCAGTATAGGCAGTGAACAGTAATCACAAAAGGGCACATTGTTGGATCATAGACGGACTGTAACATCATATTTAAGTTAGTTGGTTTGTCCTAAAATCAGCACACAGGTATATTATTTACTAAATATGTATAAGGATACCTGTTAATGAGTCATACAATACCTTAAGAGAAACAGGTTATCCATACATCCACAAAATAAAAATGTAACATCAAATATTTAATTAATAGTAAACAGATGTTTATATTTTGGTTTGAATTGATTTTTAAATGATACTTGAAAGCGATGATGTATATGTCGCCAATAGTATCTACAGATGTATTTGGTATACATTTGGAATGCCTTAGGTTTTTTAAAATTTTAATTTTTTAATTTCTGTGATTAAATGAAGAAGTGCAAGGTTTTTGATTTTTGTATTACTTTAAGAACTTATTATTTATTCATGAATTCCTAAGAGGAGATGACATCACAAATATTTTTTTTTTGGTTATAAAAATGTATATGTATGTCTGAGTTAAAATGTATTGGCCTGAGGAAGACTGAGACTGTTGGCAGACTTTATGTTGCTTAAGTTGGAGAGCTGTTTGGATCATCAATTTAAAAGAGACAGATGTGCACTGCATAATAATAATCTGATGTCCAGTGTTTAACAAAACAATCCAAGCTGGACCAGCACAAGCACTGTGCTCTCATACTCTACTGCAATCAGAGTAAGACATGCCATAACAGTGTGCATTTAACATTTTAATATTTAAAGGAATTCAAGCTGGGACAGCACAACTTTGTACTCTCACAATGTACCACAGCCACAATAACAATATTACTAAGGCTATTCCATTTACATTTATGTAGTCAAAACAATGACCAAGGACAAGCAAACCATAGTTAAAGTAAGCAACAGTTTTACTCATCACAAGACTGCCATTACAGCATTGTTCTATTTTCAAATAACAGGAATAAAATTGCAATGGGGGAAAGACCAGTGCAAATCTAGGTAAATAATGACTACCACAGGTGTGTGCCATAATGATAATACTCTTATAACATTATTACAGTAAAAACAGAATCTATGATTCAGAAAGAATCCAATCAATAAAAACAGAATCTATGATTCAGAATGAATCCAATCACTCATGTAAACTGACCTACCACACATAGGTCAAGTTACATGACAGTGGTGAAATGCAGTTTAGAGTCAGCTATGACCACAATGAGTAAGGACTCATTATCAGCTCATTAGCATATCTCTGAATCACAGATTTTTATCAATAACACTATCAGACATGTGACAGCAATAGTGTTTACCTTGGAAGCCCATGCAATTTACTGACAAAGGCACCCACTATACTGACATGCATGCATTCAGACATCCATGGATACACACACATACTACCAGACATTCTCTCCATCACTCTCTCTGTCTCACACACACACACACACACACACACACACACACACACACACACACACACACACACACACACACACACACACACTCAGTATTACACAAGCTTTCCCCTACAGTCAACTGGATTTATGAGCACAGTCATCCATTCATCCACCCACATACATTCTCACACAAACAAGCACACACTCACACACACACACACACACACACACACACACACACACACACACACACACACACACACACACACACATATTCATCTGACTTCATTCATGCCCTTAAATACACACACTCTTCCACATACATATACACACAAGCACACTTCTCACTCTCATTTCTTCACTGAACTTACCTGCACCTTGACTTCTTATATTGGTATCAATAGGTGAGTACTGTCTTTTGGGGGTGTTCAATTTTTCCTCCAGCTGTGTAAATTTACACAGCCAAGCACTGCTATGAATCACTTAGCTGTGTAAATCAAGAGGCACCGCATTTTTGGAAGAGCAGATAGCTGATTAACACTGTGACATTGCCATACAGTTCAGCCAGTGGGACCTACCTCTGTAATGATGCTCTCACTTGCAGGAAACCTCAGCAGTAGAGCAGTCTATGAATTCAAAAGGCTTCCCACTTGTCGTAATACTTTCTGAATATCAGGGAGAGTCTGCTGAGCCACACATATCTGATTCTAAGTGCTCCTACACCCAGTATAAGTAATACCACAGTAGTCAAAAGTCACCATCAGAGCATCTTGCAGTAGAACCCAAATTCCCAAGTGGCTGTAAACAGAGTACAAGTTCAAAGTTACCAACAATTCCTTTTTTAAAAAAGCACTTAACATTACAGGAGATGCTATCATAATGTTCACAGTAAACAAAAGTTCTCAACCTCTTTTGTCTAAAACCAGACATAAGGTAAAAAATAATCAAGAGCAAAGACCTTATTCAGGGACTTTTTAAAAACATTAATAATGTTCATTTAGAATGTTGATAAAATAAAAAATGTGTGTGTGTGTGTGTGTGTGTGTGTGTGTCTATATATATATATATATATATATATATATATATATATATATATATATATATATATATATATATATATATATATATACTTTCTGAAAAGCAAGAAGTTCCTAACTGTAATACTTAGAATTATTTAATCACATTAACCCTCATTGTTTGGTCACAAGAATCACAAACTGTAGAAAGGAGAGAGGGCAAACTTGAGGACATCACTTAAAATGAGGAACACCTGAGCGTTATCTTGTACTAGTACAAGCACAGTGGCAGATGAGAGATGCCCCCCCCCCCAAGTATCCTTAAGCTAATATAGCATATTTATGACAGACTTCTAATAGCACAAGAAATAATATCTCATGGTTCAGCATAAAAACATTTAAATCTCATTTACTTCAGTTCTAAATTACTTGTGTTCTAAGCCTCTTAACTACTCTTTAGTCATATCTCATTTGAGTGGCAGAACTATATTATGTAACCTGACTTATTCTGTATAACAAGCATTACCTGTTATGCTGTTAGAAAGTCTTGTCAACTTCCATGACAGTTTTATATACATATAACATTATACTGATATGGCATTATTACATTTGAACTGCATTCCATCCACTTCCCAAATCTATATAATCAAATTAATGGCAACCTCAACAAATAATTTAATTCAATGCAACTTAAGAGGTAATATGCAATTTATAAGCCTTACCATATGAGTGAAAAAGAAATAAAAATGGTTGCCAGATTACAGCAGAACCAACAAGGTTCTCAACCTTCTATCTTGAAAATGTGGAAAACTGCCTCTAATAAGGATGTTTGGATCATAGGAATTATACGGCAAGTAACTAATGAGGCAATTTGTGTATTGCCAACATTCACCCTTATGCTGTACTGCCTGATGGGTCTATAGTAGGACTTTGCAGACATACCATGTTGCTAATCTTAAGTTAAAGTTCAGGAAGAGTTCCATGAGGGCACATTTGGCACTCATTATTAGATACCCAGGTAAGTTAATAATGCGGAAAAATAAAATCCAAGTGAGAAATGTGGAAAAAATAAAATCTATAAAAGTTGATAATGCAGGAAAAGGCAAAATGTTGAACATTTGCTGACAGCTTTAACTAGGAAACTCACAACATGGTCAAATTCTGTTACTTTATACTTAGAAAATGTCTTTGAATTGATTAATATGATTCACTTCTGATTACCATCGATTTTTATGAAAACACCTTAATGGTGAATATATGAAAAACCACACTCTTTGAATGTGGAGCAGCATGGAATACAAAACATTTTAAGAATCAAAATGAGAAAATGTTCCTCGTAATGAAAATCATGTGCGATGCCTGCCCAATACATCACTTGGAATTTAAATGATGTTTAAATGTTTTGCAGTAGAGTAGTCTATTTGCTTTAAAAAATAAATTACTTCAGGCAAATCTAGGCAACTTTAAGTCTGTTAAAAAATTTGGCTAACAGAATTATATATATATATATATATATATATATATATATATATATATATATATATATATATATATTTACCAGGGTAGTGCATTAATTATAATACTACAACACAATAATGTTTTAGCAGGACTGATTCTTACAATGTAAGCAGTCTTTTATGGCCATATCAGTGTTTATTATGGCAATTCTTACACCAATAAAAGATTTGCTGTTACTAAAAATCATAACACTGTGCAGTCTGTGTAGTAGTAATAGTTCTCCTTCTTTATGCCATTAAGCTTTAATTTCATTATACAGACCTTCAAAATAAAGATGAAGGTCGATTAATGGAGTACATGACAAAGGGCAGATGTGTACTGCTGCAACTCCAAAAACATGCAGCTCTTTTTTTTTTTTTGCATCTTCACTTCCTTCAAACTGTGTGTCTGCCAAAATGCAACCTCAGTGTCTGTAGTCTTTCTCCCATTTGCAGTCTATATTTATTTTTTATCTTTTGTTGACCAGGTTAGTCTCACTAGGGTAGTGGTCTCTTTTCAAGAAAAACTCAAGGTGGGAGACTATATACTGCAGAGATCTACAGACTGCTAAGAGGTGACCCAATACTGATAGATTTATTGCACATCAGCAAGTCAAATGACATCAGAAATACTCAGTCAAGGGATCTAAACCTTTTCTGTAATATCAACACAGCAGTTTGGATAGACAGGTATACCTCACAGAGGATACCACTGCTCTAGAACAGACTCACCATCCACATAAAACAAAGTTCATCCCTGTCCATATTTGAGCATAACTTGAATCTATGGACGGGAAACAAAAAAATTACCCCAGGATGGTCTCCTGTAGTACTAATGGACAGAGGTACCTCCTAAATACTTTATCCCATGCATGGGTCCCCTGAAATTATTTATGCTATGATCCAGCTATTCTTATTAGGGGTAATATGTAGTTATCGACCATGAGATGGATAAGACCAATCTATAACTAAATGGGATAGATTATTTCAAGCACAAGAAGGGAAACTGGTTAGGCTAGCCTGATACTTGCCTATGAACCTATGGTGTTTATACTACCAGAGTAAACTGGAAAATGCATCAGAGAACTTCCTGTACTCTTTTTAACAGGTGCTGTGGTATCTTGTACATTGAACTGAGCTACCATGACTTGGGCAATTGGGACCTCAGTTTAGCTTCTCATCCAAAGGATAACACACTCAAGAGTGCAGTACCCACAGTTATGCTGGGCTACAATATTAGCAGTCCATCTGCCTGGTGTGGGAACAGAACCCACAGTTTTCTACACCAAAGGAATTTATGCTACATGTTATGTCATGGAGACTGCACATCTGAACTGACTGTCATTCAGAACTTGATGATCTTCTTAATAGCTTAAATGGACACTCTGCTCCATTTTGAAGAAATGTTGGAACAAAACATAAAGCACACCAGCTTAATATTATTTACAGTAAACCTGGTGGTCTGAACACAAGACAGAGACAACCCCCCATAGTCACTGGCCAGAACTTGTTCACAAACCATTCCAACAGTTAACCCATCCTACCTCTCTATCCTACAAGCTAACCCTATCTATTGAACACACTTTTGGAGTTATAAAACTCCCTACCTCCCTTGCCTAACAGTGCACTGTTGATACACAAAAAGTAAATAAATAAATAAATAAATAAAAGTTTCAGCTCGGGGAAAGCCTTTCATAGTGAAAGTTTGCAACTCAGTCCTTGGACCCCACTCGCTCACTTAATAGATGTGCTGAGCAAGCAAAAAAAAAAAAACAGTCCACTGCCATCACTAAGGTATAAACTTTCAAGATTATTGCAGCATTGCAAAGGAAGATAATTCCCATTTGGAATGCTGCAGTATGTATTTTATATACATATATACATATTGCCGAAAACCCACAATACTGACGCCCATACACTCGAGACCAAATACCCGAAAGACTACAAGACCAACGGACCACAAGCGCGAAATTCAAAATCACGAACATTTGAAACACATACAGTACACACATACACAAACACACAGCTTCCCCCTACAATCAAACGAATAAATGTACACTATATTTAAGATCGGGGGCAAGCCCCCCCTGCACCCCCTTGTGGGGGGGCAAGCCCCCCACACCCTCCTACTTTAATATTCTAACTCCGAGATCGCACAAACACACACACAAGACAAACTCACACCCACATATTACAGTCCCTCACACACACCACAGTCACAACACACACTAAAGCCCCTCACAAACGCACTTACACACACATACTTACCTTAACCGCAACACCAGAAGCGCTAACTCAAAATCTCCGAATAGCAGGATTATGAAATTCGCGCTTCTGGTCTTGCGATCATCTGGTCTTTCGGTGTTCTGGTCTCGGGATTCCGAGCATCGGTAACATGGGCGTTCAGTCTTCCCTAGTCTTCCCTAGTGAACCTATATATATATATATATATATATATATATATATATATATATATATATATATATATATATATATATATATATATGGGTCTACTGCTTTTGGTCGAATTACATTTGGTCGAAAATGATTTCAGGCAGCCTACTTCACTGAAAGCTCATTTGATTGAAAGCTCATTTGGTCGACTTCCATTTGGTTGAAAATGGAATATAGCCCCTGCCCCACTACAGTGCAACCCTGGAGTGAGAATTTAAAGTTGGGGGGGTGAGGGGCATAGCCCTCCACATTTTGCAAATAGTTTTTACTGACGTTATATGTTTGCATGTATTTTTAATGGATACACATTTATATAATAGTGAATACACTTCAATGTGGAGGGCTGTGCCCCCCCCTACTTTATATTGTCACTCCAGGGTCACACTGTAGTGGGACAGGGGCTATATTCCATTTTCGACCAAATGGGTTTTCAGTGAAATGCATTTTTGGTGAAGTGGGCTGCCTGAAATCATTTTCGACCAAATGTAATTCGACCAAATATAGTAGACCCATATATATATATATATATATATATATATATATATATATATATATATATATGTGTGTGTGTGTGTGTGTGTGTGTGTGTGTGTGTGTGTGTGTGTAGACCTAATACTAATCAGAATCCTTCCCCTTTATGAAAGATACTTAATAAAAAGAAAAGATGATTGTTCAAGAATTGGCTACATAACTGGAATCATTTTAGGGTGGATCCAGTATGTGCCAGTATGGAACAAAATACTTGACAGTCCTACTTCCTTTGCAAGTGTAGAACAGAGCATGTGTGTGTAACTTTAAGAAGCATTTCCAGATGTAGGAATGTACCTATAAATAGTGAGCACATGTAGGCAGCAGTGCCATTTTGAGAGCAGCCAGAGTGTTAGCATGCATGAGTGTAGTAGTCAGTTTATAAGTTTATTTAAGTTTAAGTTACTAAGTCTCAATCCTGATGTGTTTGTGTGTAATAAAGCTGCTTGAACCGAACCCACGACTGTTCATCTGTTTTATCCTGACCAGACAAGCGACATGGTATCAGAACCAGGACTGAGAGTGCAACTTCTTCAAGCCGTGAGGTGCAGGGTTGACAGTGAAGGTATATTGAGCAGATTTAGTGATAACAGTGCTCAAATGATCAAAAGGAGCCAGAAATGAACTTAAGGTAACCAAAACTTGCACAAATTATTCATTTTGCAAGAAAATGAAACGGTGCATACCTAAGGAACAAAACACATTATTAATCAAATGAGTAGCACAAAACGTATTATTAATCAAATGAAAGGCACAAAATGCATTATTAATTAAACAAAATGTTTAAAACCATGATATTTGATGAAACTATCAGAAATATTCATATGGGGCTCAGAATTACCTCCAGTTTGCATAAAGAGCATGTTTAAAGTAAAATGAGCATGATAAGAGTTAAATGGGCATAACGAGTACAATAAAAGGGCAAAATAACCTTAACGAGCAAAGCAACTGCATGTTTTTTAGTAAAAAAACGTGTTTTGGCATAAACTACTATTTTGCATTGACCAAAGCCATTCAAAGCATAACTAGAGATGTTCAAAGTATCTCAGAGTGTGCAAGGTGTTTGCAGAGTGTGTGCTTTATTATGGTACAATTATTTAAAAGAGTTTGCTGTGTGCAAAGTACAGCTATTTTGCAAAGTGCAGTCAAAGTACAGCCATTTCAAAAACGTTTCTTGTGCTGTGTGCATTTATTCACAGAGTGCAGCCATTTCAAAGTGATTCTTCTACTGTACAGAGCTATTTCACAAAGTACAGCCATTTTGAAAAGTTCCTGTGCTGTGTACGGTCTATTTGCAAAGTGCATTCATTTTGAAGTGTTTTCTACTCTGATCTTTTTCTGCTGTGTCCTGTTTGTTTGCAAAGTACAATTATTTCAAAGCATTTCTTCTACCGATAAGTAGTGATTTTACAGAGTACAGTGATTTTAAAGTGCTCTTGTGCTACAGAGACTTATTTGTTAAAGTGCAGTTATTTCAGGGTCTCTTCTGCTTTTGGGCATAATTACAAGTTCTGGCATAAAGTTTTGACATATATTTATGGGTGCATGTTCATACACAATTCCAAGCACCTTTACTACTGTGTGTTGATATGGCAGAGGCAGTTTGCAGACCCAGTCCACTTGTGTTTGAGCATAATATTGCAGAGAATTGGAGGGTATTTGAGCAGGAATATATTTTCATACAAACAGCTTTTTCTGACAAAGATGCACATGCAAGGGCATTCATTTTGCTTAACTTAGCTGGGTCAGAGGCCATTAAAAGAGAGCATTCATTTGTGTATGCACCAGCAGTATATGCAGGAAAAGGGGAAAACCGCCAGATTGTTGTACCAGCTGAATCAAGGTAAGACTCTGAGTATTTGAAACATAAATTCAGAGAAATGTGCAACCCCCAGACAAATGGTACATTAGAGAGGCACCTATTTTATACAAGAGACCAAAAGCCAGGTGAAACTTTTGCTGCTTATATCACTGACTTGAGAAATAAGGCTAAAATGTGCAGATTTGGTGATTTGAAAGATGAATTAATAAAGGACAGAGGTGTGTGGTGTTACTAGTGCTGCAGTGAGAAAGATTTGGTTTCATGGCAGTGATTTAACAAAGTCATAAAGATTTGTCAAATCCATGAGCTCACAGAAAGACACACAAGTATGATTACATGTGACAAGAGCTTAGTTTCAACAGCCTCTAGAGCAAGTGTAGACAACAAGCAGAAGCAGGCCTAAGCACATGGCAGCTGCAGCCCCTGTGGGATTCCCTGGGAGGACCTATAACTTTCTAGCAAGTTCCAAGACTAGCTTAGCAAAATGGACATGCTCAGTGCAGTATAAGGGTGAGTCAGCAAAACCCAAGTCAAGTCTTATTGTTAACTGTTGTAATTGTGGTGCCAACCATGAGTCTAAAAGAAAGAAGTGCTTAACATTTGGTCAGCAATGCCACAAGT
Source organism: Protopterus annectens (assembly GCF_019279795.1). Taxonomy (NCBI): domain Eukaryota; kingdom Metazoa; phylum Chordata; order Ceratodontiformes; family Protopteridae; genus Protopterus; species Protopterus annectens. Next base: position 460,549,781 of record NC_056730.1, on the reverse strand, counting down.
GTAAAAAAATGGGACCACTTTCAAAAGTTTTGTAAATCAAGCAAGCCTCATTCAGTTATTAAGAAAGGTCACTCAAAAAAGCAAGCTGATCATATAGAAAACTGCAACCCTACTTTCTATGCAGATGGTATGTCAGTAGTCGGTGAAAAGGTTAATGCAGATGATTTATTGTCAAAGAATGAATTATTTTGTACTGTCCTGATCAATGGTAAATCCATGGAGCTCAAAGTAGACACTGCTTCAAAGTGTAATGTGATGCTAGCAAAAATATTTGCTATAGTGAGAGCTGGTGAGCAACTTAATTTGGTTAATTGTGCAAACCTTGTTGCTTATGGAGGTGAAGGGATTCAAACGGAAGGCTCAGTACTGCTTTCATGCTATTCGGCTGGGAACAGTTGCAACTTGCAATATTATGTAGTCAGAAGACCTGTGCAGTCCTTATTAGATCTCAGGGACAGTTTTGAGAATGAAGCTGCTTTCTTTTACCAAAGAAGTACATCATGTAAGCACATGTCCCAGTTCCAGCTTCAGTGATGCTATTTTCTCAGAGTATGCTGGTGTTTTTGATGACAAGTTAGGCAAACTTCCAGTTATGTACTCTGTGAAAGTAGACCCAGAGGTCAGTCCAGTGGTCAGACCAGTGAGGAGAGTTCCAGTAGCTATGCAGGACAAAGTCAATGTCCGGTTAGACAAAGTGGTGCAGCAAGGTGTGATTTGTCCAGTCACAGAACCAAATGAGTGGGTGTCTTCCATGATAGCTGCTCATAAGAAAAGTTCAGATGGAATCAGAATACGCATTGACCCAAGAGACTTGAACAAGACATTAAAGAGACCTCATCATCCTATGCATACAGTTGAGGAGGTTGCCGCCCTCACGCCAAATGCCACAGATTTTTCTGTCCTAGATGCAAAGAGTTCATTTTGGCAAGTAATGCTTGATCACAAGTATACACTACTGACTACATTCAGCACACCATTTGGCAAATACAGATTCCTCAGGATGCCTTTTGGAATACATTCTTCCAGTGAAGTCTTTCAGCATGCAAAGGAGCAATTTTTTTCAGGCTATCTGTGTGCTATAATAATTAATGATGTACTGGTTGGAGGTAACGGTGAATCAGAGCATGACAGAAACCTCAGGAAAGTCCTGGACAGAGTGTGTGAAGTGAACTTGAAATTTAATCCTCTGAAATGTAAATTCAGACTACTAGAGGTTACTTATGTAAGTCATTTATTTACCAGTACAGGCTTACAACCAGACCCTTTTAAACAAGCAGCCATTCTTGAGATGCCAGCTCCAGACAATGTCCAATCCCTACAGTGTTTCCCTGGTATGGTTAACTAGTTGGGAAAATTTATCCCTGATTTAGTGAGTTATCAGCGCCTTTAAGAGAGCTGACATGAAAAAATGTTGCCTGGTCCAGGTTAGAACAACACAAGAGAACATTTAATAACCTCAAACAGCAAATTGCCAACCTGCCTACATTGAGGTAATATGATGTCCCAAACCAGTAATATTTTTCCTGCGATGCTTGAAAGTTCAGTCTTGGTGCAGTTATTCTTCAGTAGGGCAGACCTGTTGCAAATGCATCTAGAACTCTTACCCAAACTGAGACGCAGTATGTTCAAATTGAGAAGGAACTTTTGGCAATTGTTTTTGCATGTTTGAAGTTCCATGATTATATTTATGTTAACTGATCATCAACCTCTAGTCACTATTTTAAAGAAGCCTATGCATACTGATCCAGCAAGACCACAAAAAATGATGCTCATATTACAAAAGTATAATTTCAAAATGGTCTAGACAAAAGGCAAGCTTCTTTATCTGGCTGATACCTTATCCAGATCTCCCAGAAATACCACAGAACAGCTTGATGCAGAGAATTTTGACTTTGATGTCATGGAAGTGCATCATTTTTTTACCAGGAGACTTGATTAACTAAGAGATCATTCAAAGACTGATCCAGTTTTGCAGAAGTTCAACCACTTCATCAATGTTGGAAGGCCGTCAAAGCAATCATGTATACTGCCAGAAGTACAACCTTATTTTCCATACAGAGATGAGATCCTGAGAGAAGATGGGATCTTTTTCAAATGTCACAAAGTTATAGCTCCTACTTCCATACAACATGAATACATTCAGATTTTGCATTGTGGCTACCCAGGTTCCAATTCTGCCAAAAGAAGGGTGAGAGGAATAGTATTTTGGCCTTCTCTATCAAAGGGCATTGATAAAGTGATTTCTTCTTGTTCAGTATGTAATAGTACTAAACCGCATATGCAAAAAGAGCCACTTCAGCTAAGCCAGATTTCTGAACTCCCTCAGTCAACAGTAGCAGCTGACATATTTGAGTGGAACAATCAGCATTACTTAGTGTTGGTAGACTCTTATTCAAACTGGTTTGAAATCGATTTGCTACCTAACCTAACATCCAGTGGTATTATTGCTAAAATGAAACATCATTTCTCAATCCATGGTAGTCCACATAATGTTATTTCTGACAACGGTACCCAGTATACCAGTGAATTGTTTCAGAAATTTGCAAAAGAGTGGGATTTTATCCATGTTACTAGTAGTCTGGAATGCCCACAGTCAAACAGCCTTGCTGAACATGCAGTAGAGAATGCAAAGCAATTACTAGAGAGGTCAAAGTGTGACAATACCAATATCTTCTTGAATTTGCTTAATCCCAACAATATATCCCATGACAACCTACTTGGCTCGCCTGCTCAGAGACTTCTATCTAGGCAAACCAGAACAATCTTGCCTATCAGTTCTAGTTTGTTGGTGCCGAATACTAAAAACAACAGAGCAATCATAGCCCAACTCTTTAAGAAGTATTCCTTTCAGAAGTTCAGCTATGTAAAACGAGCAGATTTCTTCATCCGTTAAAATAAGGAGCGACAGTGAGGACGCAAACAGCCAAAGGCTTTGATCGAATTGGTCAAGTGAGAGGCATATATGCCAAGCCGTGATGCTACTTAGTGGAATCTGAGGGTATGGAATACAGGGGAAGCTGCAAGCATCTTCTTTCTGTGTCTGACATTATATCGCTGCATCATACCTGTGATACAGACTCTAGATCTCAGAGCAACTCTGACAATGTTCATACTGAAGAACGTGTTTCAGTATCCATTCCCATTCCTGAAGATGTCCCAGTTATCCCCAGAGTTGAACATTCCTTGAAGACAATCCCCGTTGCTAGATGCAATTCTGATTTTTATGTTACACGATCAGGTTGTATTTCTAGACCTAGTATAAAATACACAGCAACCTGGACATGATTGTTTTATATGTGTCTAATTTTGTATGAATGTATTTCAAAGAATTAGTTCTGTATAATTGCATGTGAAAAGATCTTTTCTGTGTAATTGCATGTCAGTGAATACTGTCATTTGGTATGTGATCTATTTCTCAAAGAGGAAGGATGTAGAAGAAAGCATGTGTGTGTAACTTTAGGAAGCATTTCCAGATGTAGGCATTTGCATATAAACAGTGAGCACGTGCAGGCAGCAGTGCCATTTTGAGACAACAGCCAGAGTGTTAGCATGTATGAATGTAGTAGTCTGTTTATACGTTTATTTAAGTTTAAGTTACTAAGCCTCATTCCTGATGTGTTTGTAAAGTTGCTTGAACCGAAACCACAACTGTTAGTCTGTTTTATCCTGACCGAATGAGCAACAGCTAGGGATGGTTTACATCTCTCATTCAAAGGGTTCCACCTACTGGCTAAAGCTCTTTTAGACCCTATAATGCCTTTTTAGGCAACATTCAGTTAATGAACATTCCAATATAGCAAACAAATCAATATCAAAACAGGATGAAATTAAGGTGACTCTACTCAATGCCAAAATCTTAGCAACAAGCTGCCAACTTTTAGGCACACCAGCATTTGAAAGACATCCATATATGTGTAATGAATGAAACATGGTTTAAATGCCCAGACAGTACTCCCTCCATAACTGGGTTTAGCACCCAGTATGCCTTCAAAATAGTTGCAACTACAGTGGAGTGTCTTTATCTGCCTATAAACTCTAGACAGGGTCCCAAATACGAGCAAATTGAACTTGTCAAACTCCAAATTAAATTAAACAAAATCAACTATCAGTTTATCACCTGTTACAGGATACCTTCCTTGACCCTGGAAGATCATGTCAGGTTTCTAAACATCATTAATGAACTCCCCATAAATAAGGACTCAGTCCTTCTGGGAGACTTTGACTATCTATCATTTGACTGGACTTGCACCTCCAACATAGGATATGCACAGATGTTTTTAGTTCTATTAAATAAAAACTCAGAAGATCAGATTGTTAAAAGCCCATCCAGAGGACAAAATATTCTTAACCATGTACTTGCAAATATAGTGTCATCCTGTACAACTGCAGTAGTAAGGCCATCTCAAATTAAGTCAGAATTTAAGGTAATAGCCATTTCCCTCTAATTATCTAAACATCCTGAAGCTAATATATCGGAATTCAAAAACTTCAAGAGCACAAATCTCCCCAAATTCTATGAAGAAGTCTAAATTTAGTTACAATAACATCACCTCTGTACTCTGTCTCCTACAGGTTACTGAGAGACGATCTGTGCCTGACACACAAGTCATCCTTGGATCCGGCTCTGATGGACCTTTGGCGCATCTGCAAAATGAACAGCATTAGACCCACTAGATCCAAGGATTAAAATTTTGTTTGTGACACAAATACGACATGTTGGTGGGACAGATCTATGTCTCGGAGGAGCCACATGCCCTGGAACAGGCTCCCTATCCATGTAAAGCAGAGTCCATCCCTAGCACTATTTAAATGCATCCTTGACTAATGAATGGAAATTGGAAATTCACCCTGAGTTTGGCCTCATGTATCTGATAGACAGAAGCAGACAGTAATGTCCAAACTAACATATCCTTCACATAACCTTTAGAAACCCCATCCTAATAAATGCCCATGATACATAGGGACAAAACTGGGTTGAACTGTACAGCTAGGCTTATAATGGCCCTGGTGGTTGTTAGCCTAGTATGAATGTACGAACCTATGAACCTAATCCTATAATATCCTGTCATGCTAATATTCCCATCCAGCAACAAACTTCTTTATCTTCTGAAAAAAAAATCCAGTGGCTTGGACATGAACCATTCCTGTGAATGTCTCAAATAATTAATGTTGTATCTGATCACCTCCTTAAATTCCTTCCAAAGGTGAAAAATTCCAACAAATATGAAAAATTATATGACTTTCATTCCTGTCATGCTACACCTTGAAGACAGAAGAGCACCTTGAACTTCTTAAGCAGTAATCTATGGTATCTACTGCTTATCATTTTACTGTTGGATGGAGACTGTGTGTTCCACAGAATGGTTTGCCTGTCCAGAAGAGTAGAAAGAGCTGAAGGCATCTTATGATCCAAGAGAATTAGGAAATAGTTTAAGGAGTTTATATCCTCTCTTGTGGAAGAATTCTCTGAAGTAAATGATAGTAGAACAATAGTTAACTCTCATTTACTCAACCTGAGCAATATAACTGACCAGTTGTTACTGTAAAAAGGACGGCCATGTTATGAATTTTCTGGGAAGAACTGATTTCTAGTAATTCAATCCAGGGGAGGGGTCATTTTGACAAATTAAGGACTCAGAGAGTAGCTAGGTGATTTTAGGCTCCAGGCTGACAAAGACATAGATATTGATCTCACACATCAAAATTTAAACATTTCTGTTTAAACAGTGGATAACATATTGGAGAAAGTCCTCCTGCTTCCCAAGGGAAGGTAGAGGAAGGATGCCAAAGACAACATAATACATTTTGCATCCTAGGTGCCTCAGTGTCAGCTACAGTCCAGTCATTCTTTAATTCATCTAATGATTAATATCTCCCACAAATATTGCATTAGAAATGAATTCTGACTAACAGCTGTTGACCTTCTCCCCAAATGCACACAGTTCTGGTTAGCCTATGAAAATTGTATTGCACAAGAAGGTGGGAAAGGAAATGTGAAAACATTTTTAGCTATATTTTTATATGAGGTATATCAAGGTCATACCTGTCTGCCCATGATTCAATCTTGTTTAGCCTGTAACTAACATGAATTGAGCTGAATGTTGCTAACTTCATAGCACCCTGCTGCAAGGGCATCTTGGTGATGTCTTCATTTCCAGGGGTCTGTAAAATAGGTGGATTGTGGTTTTGTTCCACTTTTCTGTCACACAGTAGAGGCCTGAGCAGGAAAATATGATACATGTAACACACATTTTACAGGACAAGAGAGCATCAAGCACCAGGAGAAAGCTTAGCAAACTTCTTTCATAATGGCTGAGAAATGAGGGCTCTACAGAGCAGGCCCAGTTTGAACATAAGAGCAGTCCAATAGACTGCTTGCATATGGAGTAATAAACCGCTTCAGGATGCACATTCTAATGAGGTACAAGAATTGTGCCAGCCATGCTTCCAGAAGTGGTGCCATTAAATAAAAATACTGTGGCTCCCAAGGTAGAGATTAGCAATCACCATCCATGTATGAGACTACCAGGTTACAGCACTGCCTAGGTTAAGTACTGACCTTCTCCAGGAATTCCATTAAGATTTTGAACATAATGCAGCAGGCAGTATGTACAGTATACATTAAGAAAATCACTTACTGAGTATGTATATAACAATCTAATATCCACAAGCATATATATGTTTATACACCCAGAAAATGAATAATTAATGCCATTATGTTGTGCTGCATCCTTCTAGGCATCTGTTGCCAAGTTATTCTCAATGTACACTGTTCATATCTCACCCATGTCAAACAGCACAGGAGTCCAGAAAAAAAAACAAAGCTGTGTAAATACTACAGCAAATGTTCTTTTAGAAGCAATAAGTAACAAAGCCTCAAAAGAAATGACTAATTATTTAATAGACTATGTATGTGTGCTGCTAAAGGATGGATGCGGTAAGGAGGAAAGTAGAGGGTCATAGCCAATTATCAGTCTGTTAGTCTGTCTGTCCTGCCAAGCTGGAAAGGTAATCATACCATCAAATGGATAAACAGTTATGAGTGCATTTGTTATCCTGTCTATGTAGCATATCCCTCAGTAGGCACAAATATCAGCAAGGGAATACTGTTACTCATTTAGGAATGTAACTAACTGAACAAGTTACTGTCTCTTTAACCAGATATCAGTCCTGGGCTGAGTCTGAAAAAGGTCCATGGAGAACAGTGCTGTACTCTGGAAAACAAATACAAATACATATATAAAAAGTACTAACATGAAAGCAGATCCTATATTTAAAAACAATAGAATTGGCATAATGGTTAAGGTGTTTACCTTACAAATACAAGGCACAGGGTTTATTTCTCACCTTTGGAAAATTGGCTAGGCTTAAAATGGCCCACAAGGGCAGTTAGCCTAGTACTTACCTATGAACACCCAACTGTGAGCTGTCTGGTGCTTGTTAAAACATTGCATTAATTTAAGGCAATGTACAGTTGTTAAATGCATGGGACGGTCTGCACATCACATTCTGTTACTTAACCTACATGCATATTAGAAGGAAAAAATGCATACAGAACAGATGATAGCATATTATATGCATATAAGAATATCAGTGATAGCAGCATATGTTATATTTACATATCACGACAGTATAAAAAAATATAAAAGAAAAAATACAATTCAATTGCACAGCAATGCATGCAGCAGCAATGAGTAGGCATTGTGACAATGCAGTGCAATGCAGTCTATTATTCACTGCAGAGGCAAATAAATGCATGAAATGAAATAAATGCAGAACATATGTATATGAATAATATTACCTTCAGCAATGGTTGTAGGTCAGAATAGGTCAGATTAGTTCATGTTTTAGAAGAAAATCTATGCAGTTCTCTCTTCTCTCTTAAGCTCTCTTATATTATATGGTAAAGTAGCTATTTATATTATGTTATTATTATTATATTATTATTATTTCTATTATTTATTTAATATTTATTTTTTTTTTATTTAGGTTACTGGGCCAGAGGCCTGCTGTTTTCGGAGCCTGTTTGAGAAAAGGTAACAAAGAAAAAAAAAAAAAAAACAAAAACAAACAACATGATCAAAAGATCAGCGATGGAAATAAAAATCAACAAGCATTATATACAAAAATATATGATACAATAAAATAGATAATACTAGTTAATATACTAAGAGATTTTTAGTATGCAAAGCCAAACAGGAGTACAGTAATGTAGTGTGAGTGACAGTGAATATGTAAACAGCACAGATTACAAGCAGCAGAGAGAAGAAGAAAAAGAGAAAAGCAGAAGAACAATTAATTAAGATATATAGAGATATAGCCTGAGGATATAGTATATAAAGAAAAGAAGTAGAAGATTATATGGTAGGTAACTGATACTGATAGGTTATGTGTGTGTGGGTGGCACATGTTGAACTTAGTAAGTTGGAAGAACTATATATATATAAAAGAGAGTCTAAGTGTCATAAGTGAGAAAGGAAGGAAGGTTGGGAAGGGTTTTTTTTTTTTTTTAGTCAGTGCTGGTACATGTATATAGCCATGGGAGAAACAGGTGTGTTGTTTCAGTGAAGTAACAAACAAGGGTTGCTTGCTAGTAGAAAGCAAGGAGGGAGGAATTCCATATATTTGCTAATACATAATACTGATTTGGGTTTGGCAGCATTAGGTTTTGCTACATTTAGGAGCATCTGATCTGATGAGTAGAGAGGTCTGTTTGGGTGATACATGGTGAACAGAGAGAGGCAAGAGCAGGACAACTAGAAGGTTTGATTATTGTATGAGATGATGTGTATGTTAGATATGTATGATAGATGTTGGGGATGTTCTAACCAGTAGACATTGGTGGTGGTGGCAATGGTGGAGAAGTGTTGGCGCTGGTTTAAAATTTTATTTTTTTGTTAGCATGAGTTTGGATTTTAAGAGGAAGAGGATATAGTATAGAGAAGGAGAGAGGCAAGTACAGGGTGGGAAGTAGAAAGGAAGAGGCAAGGGATAGTCTTGCTGCATAGCTGAGGAAGTGTTTGTGCCTGTACAGGATGCCTAGTTTCTGATGGGATTTTTTGATGTTTGTGTTAATATGCTGGTCAAAAGTTAGGTGTTTGTCTATGATGACACATAGAAGTTTGGTATATGGGACTACTTTGAGGCAAGTATTGCTGAGTGAGGTGATAGTAAATTCATTTTTGGTTAAGGGTGTTGTTTTCTGGGAGGTGAATAACATGAGTTTGGTGTTATTAGTATTTATGGCTAAATGGTTATTATACATCCAGGTTTCAGTGGAAGTGAATGCATTTTGGGTGAATGTAAGTAGCTCTGAAGTAGAATTGGCCATGCAGATGATGGTGGAGTCATCTGCATATTGGATGACATTAGCATGGGGTATGCTGGCATGGAAATCATTAATGAAAATGCTGAAGAGCAGTGGACCTAGTATGGACCCCTGTGGAACTCCAGTATTGATGTTGAGGAAAGGAGAGAGGGATTGTTGCCACCTGGTTGCTTGTTGTCTATCTGTAAAGTAGTTGGAAAAACAGTCTAGGGCAGGGGGAGATATGCCTAAACTGGAGAATTTGGTCAGAAGAAGTGGGTGAAAGGTCAAGAAATAGTGAGGAGACAGGGTATCCGGAGTCTCGAGCATGGTTGACTGTGTCCAAGAAAGATATAAGAGCAGTGGTGGTGCTATGACTAGGCCTAAACCCTTGTTGCATTGGAGGGAGGAGGTTGTGGTGTAATAGGTAGTTAAGTAGTTGGCTAGTGATACATTTTTCCAGAATTTTGGAGATGGGAGAGAGGATGGCAAGTGGAAGGAAGTTAGATATATCATTATTGTTTCCACCTTTGTGGAGAGGGAGGATAAATACCTTTTTCCAGATAGTGGGAATGAAGGACTCTTGAATGGATCTGTTTAGTAGTATACTAATGGGATAAGCTATAGTATCTGCTAATTTTTGGAGGAATTCTGGTGGTATGTTATCTGGAACATTTGAACCAGGTTTAAGATTAAGCAGGTGTTTTTTATAGTGGAGGTAGGTATGGGTACAAGAGAGAAGTTTGGTCTTGTTGTTGCAGATGGGTCTAGTGGCAGTGGGTTGATTAGTGGGAAGTTGGCAGTGAGGTTAACTATATGGTTTTTAAAGAATGAGTTAAAAAGTGAGGCAGTTACAGCTGAGGCCAAGTCTGGATCAGGGATTATCGCTTTTGCCTGGGTATAACAGAGAGTTTATGGACCTCTAGAAGTTTTTAGGATTTTGCATATGGTCATTTTGCAGAGTAATGTAGTAGTCTTGTTTGTTTTTGATGAAAAGTCGCTTTACTTGATTACGTAGTTTCCTTACTATTGCATACTGATTTCAATAAGGTACATAATTTGTTAGTTTGGTTAATTTCATGCGACTAGGAATTCTACCACTGTGGGAGTGATTCAGTTTGAGGAGCTCTGTTAATTTGTGAAAAGAGTGAGTCATTTACGTCTCAACCTCTAAGTGTTAGATATCTGGAGAAAGACAAAAATAATGAAGGGCAAAATACCCAAAATCAGGGACAGAGTTTAAACAATCTTCTTTTAAGTTAGAAAGTTATGTTATATGCAAGCATGCATTTTCTGAATAATATGAAGTCTGAAACTCAAATGTGTGGCATTATTTCATGCTTCCGCCCTCAATGATTTTACAGAAAAAGCAAATGTTATGATGAAAAGACTAAAAATATCAGGCAAAAATCTGGACATTCTGTAAAAATTTGGACAGTTGAGAGGATTCTTAAGAAAGCCTAGCACTTTGCCATACAAAATACTTGAGACTAAGTGTTATGAAAGATATCAAGTAAAGATTCTAAAAAAATTAATTATTAACCATAAACAGAGTATGATGGTGCAAGCAAATTGCTATTAGTTTGAAAATCAGGCAAAAATGAACAATTCAAAATACAATTTGCGCAATGCTGAAAATGTGTTAGAGTTGTGACAAACTGGAACTACTGGTCCCCTTTTCTAGGCAATGGACAATGTAACTCAAAGCATTCATTATTCCATAATCAGTACACACACACACACACACACACACACACACACACACACACACACACACACACATATATACACAATACATATGTGTTTGTAAACAGCTAAATAGAGCACTTGTTCATATACTCATATAAGCCCACAATGACGACGTTCCTTAGGACAATGAAACCATAAAGCCACTGATATGTAGATTAATCACCATTTATTGTCCATAACACGCTAGCACTCACTTTTGTTGCGGAAGTTCACGAATTCACGAATTCAGGGGGAACTTCTGCAACAAAAGTGAGTGCTAGCATGTTATGGACAATAAATGGTGATGAATCTACATATCCGTGGCTTTATGGTTTCATTGTCCTAAGGAATGAGGTCATTGTGGATTTATTGGTGAATTTACCTCATTTTTAGCCTTTGTTTGACATACTCATATAAGCAAAACACAAAAGATTCAAAATTACAAAAATAAACAGCATTTTTTTACAATATATACCAATCCCAAGGTCGCAAGGCAAATTCCCTACTAGCTTTTGATGACCACACTGTTCAACCACCTAAATGACACTCATATATGTGTGTGTATATATATATATATATATATATATATATATATATATATATATATATATATATATATATATATATATATATATATATATATGAAAACATACATATGTACATCTTCCAGTCATGCTGAGTAATATGGCTAACCATACCTTCTATTTACTGTCAGCAAAGGAGTCACTCAGTGACTTAGGGGATATAATGGAACATATGAACTTACCAGATTAATTATTCAAGAGCTCTCCAAACAGAGCTCACTCTTTTATTTGAATGTTGAGGTGCAGTCTTCTTCTTCTTCTTCTTCTTTGGCTTTTCCCGTTTAGGGGTCGTCACAACGGATCACCTGTCCACTCATGATTGGCAGTGGAGTTTTACTGTGTCGAGTTGCCAGCCCGGTGCCCAACCTTCCACAGAAGGCACACATATGCACACACTCACACACACACACACACACACACACACACACACACACACACACACACACACACACACACACACACTCACACCTACGGCCAATTTAGAGTGTCTAATCCACCTTTGTAGGAAAAAATCATTGAGAATAAGCAGATTTTTTATTTGTCCCAGTATGTACAAGTGAAGCCTATGTTTTATCTTTTGATGTAAAAGTGCTTTATTTTGGATTCCACTTCAAGCCTAAATGTGGATTAGTTCTTTCACCTGGAAGGCCTTCAGTTTGTATTTGGGGTTAAAAAAAAGTATAACTTTGTTAGTGGTAGTTTTACCACATAAAAACTACTGCAGTAAGCTGACCACAGCAAGGCAAGTCAAGAAATCCAGTCCAGAGGTATAATTAAGAACTAAATATTAACTGATAGATGAAACACTTGCAGTGGATGTCAGTTGACTGTCACAACAGAGACATGGATGAAGAATAATAACCTCATATTCATTCTAAATTAGCTGGGATTCTGCTTGCCTTGCAATAATGAGAAATATCATTGTGACTGACATTTAGTCATTCTAAGGCGATCCAGTATCTGTCTGCCTGGGATGACATGACTGACAGACCTTGATGCTTTGCCAGAGATGGCTTGCATCTGTCACCTCTGGCCAAGGCTCTTGCCACCCCTATAGTGCCTTTTTTAGGCCGTGTTCCAAAGACCAAATTACCACCATAACAGCTACAAACAAATGCAGTCTGAGAGTCATGCTGCTCAACGCTAGAAGTCTAAATCTCAAAATGCACTCGCTTAAAGCACTCCTTAAAATGGAGAACATTGACATTTGTGCTGTAACAGAGACCTGGTTCAAGGCAGCAGAAAGCACCCCTGCACTACCAGGCTATGACTCATTCCACACCTTTTGGCCCCAGAACTTGGACAGAAGCTCCATAGTTGGTGGTGTGTCCATATTCATAAAGGATGCACACACCTCCAGACTAGTAGCCCAGCATAACACATCTGTGATACATTACGTGCAGCTAACATTGGGAAAGACAGCGATTCAGGATGTAGCCTGCTATAGGTCCCCAATCATTACCCAAGACTCTCACTCCACGTTCCTAAGCACCCTGGAGAATATCAGAGTCCAACCTAACACTCTCATACTGGGTGACTTCAACTGCCCCTCCATTAACTGAGAAAACTACTCATGTACCAATACACTTGCCCAGTGCTTTCTGGAATTCATTAATTCCAATTCTCTGGACCAGCTCGTTCTTACCCCCACTAGAGGTAGCAACATCCTTGACCTGGTCATTACTAACATAGGCGATCGTTGCTCTACACCAATAGTCAGTTCCTCCCTGGTTAGGTCCAACCACAAACTAATCACCTTGGAAATCCACATCCCTCCCACCTACCCTCCACAAAGGTAACCACCATGAAAAACTTCTCCAAAGCTAACTTTGGGCTCCTGAAACAGAGGTGGCTAACTTATCGGCACCCATACAAATGGAGAAAGTTGTATGACTGCCAAATCATACACCAATGCACTGTACGAACACATACATAAATACATGGATCTCGCCATACCCAACAGAACCAAGACACTGTCCTCAAAAAAAGGAAGCCAGTCTGGTGGTCCCCTGCTATAAACAAACTTCTACAACAGAAGGAGGAAACTGATGTGGAATAAGGCAAAGTCCCAAGACTGGAAAAACTTCCTTATCAGCCTCAACAAAAGCTTGAGATCCCTCATCAAATCCTCTAAAGCTAGCTATGAAAACAGAATTGCAGCAGATAGTAAAGACAAACACAAGGTCTTCTATAGTTATGTAAAGAATCTCCACAGCAATACCAAGATTTCCTCTGAGCTACAGCACAATGGTACCTCCTATACTGAGCCAACAGATATTGCCAATATACTGGCCGACAGATTCAGTGCAAACTTTACCCCCCACAAAGGAACAATCACAATACCAGTAAATTGCCAGGCACCCAGTATTACCACTGCACAGGTTAAAACAGCACTGTCCAAGTCAAGAATACAGCTACTATGGGACCTGACAATATCTCTGGCTGTGTTCTACATGAACTACAGAGTGAATTGGCACCTTACCTGTGTGCCCTTTTCAATCACAGCCTCACCTCAGGCTTTGTCAGAACCGAATGGTGCACTGCTACAGTCATCCCTCACCACAAAAGAGGAGCGACTACAGACCCCAGGAATTATCGCCCATTTAGCCTGATGAGTCTGATATGCAAAGCTATGGAACGCATCATCATGGACTGAATAAACAAGGATATAGGGAATCTCCAAACTCTGGATCCTATACAGTTTGGTTTTGTGAAGCATAGATCATGCCTGCTCAACTTGATTGACTTCTTTGAGTCAGTCACCAGAGATGTGGATGAAGGCAAGGTGGTTCATGCAGCCTACTTTGATCTGGCCAAGGCCTTTGATACCATTCCCCACTCAGGAATCATAGAAAACCTCACTAAGCTAGGCATCAACCCCTATATCAATAGGTGGGTTACAAACTGGCTCACAGATAGAACCCACAGTGTGAAAGTAGCGGACTCCAAGTCAGACTGCCAACCAGTCATGAGTGGAGTCCTGGGTCCTCTCATGTTTGGTATCTACTTCTCTGAAGTCCAGGCCAACATGAAGGGACTCTGGATGACAAAGTTTTCAGGCAATTGCAAGTTGGGAGCTATTATTAACTCCCTAAATGATATTGACATCCTACAGAAAGGCCTCAATGACACCAATGACTGGTGTCAGAACCATGGCTTTAAGCTCAATGCCAAAATATGTGTCACCTTCCTCTTGGGAAAAACCCAGTTCCCTTGAATTACCACATTGATGATAGTCCACTGAACACAGAAGACATTATAAGAGATCTGGAAACACAGATTGACAGCAACCTCTCTTTTGACTACCATGTTGCCACTGTGGTCAGAGTGTCCTTCTCTGTGGCACATCTCATTACTAAGGGTTTTGCCTCCAGGAAGAAAGAGGTCATTGTCTCCCTCTACTCTTCCCTCATTGGTCCAATCATTGAGTACAATGCCCCATTTGGCATGTACCTCATTAGACACCTGCAGCAACTGGAGAGTCTTCAAAACTACCTCACAAATAGGATCCTAGGCCTTAAACATTTGCCCTATATGGACAGACTCAAAAAGCTCCAACTATTCTCTGTCTCATATCGCCTACTTAGAGGTGATCTCTGCTTGACTTAAAAAGCCATCTCTGACCCAGTTCTGTTAGAAATGCTACATCTAAAGAAATCCAAATCCCTTTCCACCACACACTCCAGAGACCTCAACCTCATTACTGCAATCAACAGAACATGCTGGAGGTACAGGTTCATAACACGGAGACTGCCCATGCTGTGGAATAGACTTCCCATACATGTCAAGCAGAGCAACTCACTGGCCCTCTTCAAGAGAAATCTTGATGAGTGGATGGGAAATAGAAAATTACCCCAGGGATCACTCCAGTGGCTGTACTTGACAGAGGCACTAGGATCTAAGGTCGGGTGGCACAATGCCAGGGTAATCCTATGAGCTAGGCTTGTAAAGGCTCCAGGGCCATTAGCCTAGTACACACCTAGGAACCTATGAATCTATGATAGGAAATATATACTCAAGACAGATCAACTAACTGGTGAAGCTGCGAATGGTAGAGCAAGCTGAGTTATCATCTTATTTCACTATTAAACATTGATTGTAAAATACATATGTATTCTTAGTAAGCAGACTTCAGAAGCATCTGTTATTCTTCATCCATAGTGACCAGACAGGTTTTGTACCTGGAATCATACTGAGGACAGCACCCTGAGACCATTCACTTGCATGCCTGTCTTGAAGTTGATTCTCTTTTCTTACATGTCCATTGATGAAGAGAAAGCATTTGCTATGACTTAATTGCCTTTCCTTTTTTTGGTATTATAACACTTTTTAATATTCTGGTTGTTCTAATTTCAACTTTAATTTCTCCTTTAAATGTATTATAGCAAGATGATAGTACTGTATAGAAATCAGCTTCCTTTACACTTGGGCATATTCAGCAAATGTACTAAATAGGGCTTCCCCATGGCTTTAATTATATTTTAGCCAGTATGCCCTTGGCTGTCCTTCTGAGGAAAGAGCCTTATAATATATGAGGTATAATGGCAAAGTTTATAAATCTGAGTCAGTGCTTTGCATGTGTGAGATAAATGCTTTGGTGGGAGATCCACTGACATCAATAACCAGGGTATAGAGTGCCATAAATTTGGAGGCTTTTGCAGTTGCCCGCCCCTACTGTAGATCTGATCTGGGACACTCCCCCCAGTTCCATCTCTTTACCTCATTCTACCAAATAGACTCCTTCTGCACTTGTTTTTAGTCATTTTTAGTTTAATTGCATTTTTTAAACTGTTTGGTCTAACATTGCTACATACTCAAGTGTGATAGCTTGCACTGCATTTGAATTGTTTTTACTGCTGTTTTAGTTACTTTTCTGTATATATGTATATATATATATATATATATATATATATATATATATAGAGAGAGAGAGAGAGAGAGAGACATATATATATATATATATATATATATATATATATATATATATTTATATATATACCTTTCCTGTAACTAGTGTAGTCCAGATTCAGATTTGCTGTATCCAGGACTGTATGTAAGCTTCTGAGCCCCCCCCAACCTTTCTGTGTTGGAGGGAAGCCTTCTAGCTTATCAGTGGGAGTGGTAAGCACTAGGTAACCTATCTACCACATAAGGAGTTGTTCTGGCCCAGAAATTGTAGTTATTCGCTGTTTGGGCAGTTTTTCCATCTCTCTCAACTTTCTGATTTAAAAGCCCGCATTTGCACTTGTTTCCCCCCTTTCTTGTAACTAGTTTAGTCCAGATACAGATTCTTAGTTTTAGCACTTCAATTTGGTTATTCGTGATCAACACTTGTTCAGAACTTGTAAGCACTAAATAACCTATTAATTACTACAGCACTCAACCTTCCTCATTACCTAGAGGAAAACAGTTTTGGTACTTACTTTCCTCACTTGCTTAGAGAAAAACAGCTCTTGTACTCACTTTCCTCACTTATCTAGAAGAAAATATTTTTTTATTCAGGCATGTCCAAGGGTCAGCTCCCAGTGTTCTCTCCTGTCTATCCGATGAATCTGGGCATCTTGGGGCAATGAAGAAACTGTCTCATGTACACAGACAACCCTCTCCTCCTACCACCCAACACTACAACCTGTAACAGATGCACTTACCTAGCCAAACTGGAGGTAAAGCTCTCTCCAATCAAGACTGAACTTGACAGTCAAGAGGAGAAGGTAAACACTTGCACCACACCACACTCATCACATAGTCTCACTAAATCTACACCACCAAAATCCACAAATAGAAACACAAAAACATTCGTGGAGGCTCTCAATAATAATCTGCTTAAGCAACAGAGACCTCCAAAGCAGAAATGCAAGCTACCTCCATCCCCCAACACAACCCAAATGACACATAGCCTGTAGACTCAGTGTGTCATTCAACCACAGCCAATAAGGCAAAACAACGTACCCAACACACTAGTCATAGGTGACTCTATAGTCAGGCACACTGATGTCCCACTCAACAGGCTAAACAAGAAGAAGGTTACTGTCAGCTGCCTGTCGGGTGCCAGGATCCACCACATAACCCACGCACTCAGGTGACCCCACAAGTACAATTATGACTCTGTCATTGTCCATGTTGGTGTGAATGACCTGAGATATACCTCCCTGAACTACATGAAAAGAGACATGGAAGAGCTCTCCGATCTTGAAGCCCAGGCAGGTATGACCCTAGCCCTGAGTAGCATTCTGCCATCACCCAGAATGATGCCGCAGTTCAAGGACAAAATGATTGACTTCAACAATTGGCTAAGCTGGTGGTGCCATTGTAAAGGGATCCAGTATCTGTCTGCCTGGGATGACATGGTCGACAGACCACAATGCTTTGCCAGAGATGGCCTGCACCTGTCACTCCTGGGATTCCGGATACTGGCTAAGGTTCTTGCTGCCCCTATAGTGCCTTCTTTAGGCAAGGTTCAAATGACAAATTCACTACCATAACAGGAACAGGCAAGCAAAAACTGAGGGTGATGCTACTCAATGCTAGAAGTCTAAATCTCAAAATGCACTCACTCGAGGCACTCTTTAAAATGGAGAACATTGATATCTGTACAGTGACCGAGACCTGGTTGAAGGCTCCAGAGAGCACCCCTGCACTACCAGCCTATAACTCATACCACACTTTTCTGCCATGTAACCTGGACCGGAACACCAAAGGCAGAGGTGTGTCCATTTTCATTAAGGATATCCACACCTCCAGGCTAGTTGCTCAGCATAATGCAGATGAGGTTATCCAAGTGCAACTAATTCTGGGCAAAACTGCAATCCAAATTGTAGCTTGCTACAGATCACCCACTATGCCACAGGATTCCCACTCCTCTTTTCTTGATGTACTGGAAATATTAGGATTCAACCAAACACCCTAATAATAGGCGATTTCAACTACCTCACCATTAACTGGGAAAACTACTCATGTACCAACTCCTTCACCCAACGCTTTCTGGAATCCATAAACTCCAATGCCCTGGATCAACTTATCCACATCACCACCAGGGGCAACAATATCCTAGATCTATTCATTACCAACATGAGTGACTGGTGTTCCACACCTGAAGTCAATGCCTCATTGGTTTGATCCGACCATAAGCTAATTACCCTAGATATCCACATCCTGCCCCCACCCCCCATTAAGGAAACCGTGGTAAAAATGTCTCCAAAGTCAACTTCATGCTTCTTAAGACAGAAGTGGTGAACTTCATGACACCCATGCAGATGGACAATACAGTTATGACTACTGAATCCTACACAATTGCACTTTATAAGCACTTACATGAGTGCATGGATCGTGCTATCCCAAACAGAACCAAGATGCTATCCTCCAAAAAAACGAAGCCAATCTGGTGGTCCCCTGTCATAAACAAACTGTACAACAGAAGGAAGAAACTGTTGCAAAAGAGAGTAAAATCCCATAAGTGGAGGAGCTCCGTGGTCAGCCTCATTAAGAAGCTGCAATCCCTGATAAAATCCTCCAAAGCTAGTTATGAAAACAAAATCGCCACTGATTCTAAAGACAACCACAAAGCATTCTATAGCTATGTCAAGAATCTCAATGGCAACACTCAGATCTGCTCTGAGTTACAACACAATGGCACTAAATATACAGACCCAACTGATATTGCCAACATCCTGGCAGATAGGTTCAGTGCTAACTTTACCCCCCTCTCACCCCCTAAAGCACCCATCTGTATATTGGAAGAATGCAAAGTTCCTGTAATCATGGCTGCAAAGGTAAAAACCACACTCTCCAAAGCCAAAAACACAGCATCCATGGGACCAGACAACATCCCAGGCTGCGTTCTACATGAACTACAGAACGAACTGGCACCCCACCTAAGTACCATGTTCAATCATAGCCACACCTCAGGCTTTGTGCCTGCTGAATGGCGCACAGTGATGGTTATCCCACTCCACAAGGGGGGAGCCACCACAGACCCTGGGAACTACTGCCCCATTAGCCTGACAAGCCTCGTCTGCAAGGCCATGGAACATATCATCATGGAACTTATAAACAAAGACACTGGTAATCTCCAAACTCTGGACCCCGCTCAGTTCGGGTTTGTAAAAGGCAGATCATGTCTCCTAAACCTGATAGACTTCTTTGAAGCAGTCACCAAAGCCGTAGACAAGGGTAAGGTGGTTCACACAACCTATCTAGATCTTGCCAAGGCTTTTGACACCCTCACCCACTCTGGAATTATAGATAAACTCACTAAACTAGGTATAAATCCCTATGTCACAAGATGGGTTGCCAACTGGCTCACTGACAGAACCCACACTGTGAAAGTAGCAGACTCCAAATCCGACTTCAGACCAGTGATAAGTGGAGTACCACAGGGTTCAGTCCTGGGTCCTCTCCTGTTTGGTATCTACTTCTCTCCTACAGTACAGGCTAACACAGAAGGTCTTTGGCTAACGAAGTTCGCAGATGACTGCAAACTAGGAGCCATA
Organism: Protopterus annectens; assembly: GCF_019279795.1. Classification (NCBI taxonomy): domain Eukaryota; kingdom Metazoa; phylum Chordata; order Ceratodontiformes; family Protopteridae; genus Protopterus; species Protopterus annectens. Next base: position 460,529,673 of record NC_056730.1, on the reverse strand, counting down.
ATCAAAACTCCTAACAATGTGGACATCCTACAAAAGGGCCTCACTGAGACAGATGCCTGGTGTCAAAGCCATGGCCTCAAGCTCAATGCCAAAAAGTGCATTGTCATCCCCTTTGGTAAAAACTCTGTACCCATGAACTACAACATAGGCAGTAGTATACTTAACACTGAAAGTGTGATAAGAGACCTTGGGACACAGGTGGAGAGTAGTCTCTTCTTTGATAATCACATTGCCACAGTAGTCAGTAAATCCTTCTACGTGACACACCTCATCACAAAAGGTTTCTCATCCAGAAAAAAGAGGTCATTGTTCCCCTCTACTCATCACTCATTAGACCCATTATAGAGTACAACGCCCCTTTTGGTATGTACCTCACAAGACATCTACAACAACTGGAAAGGCCGCAGAAATACCTCACAAAGAGGATTACCAGCCTCAAACAGATGCCCTACGCAGACCGTCTCAAAAAACTCCAGCTTTACTCTGTCGCATATCGCCTACTCAGAGGTGATCTCTGCCTAACATACAAAGCTATGTAAAACCCAGAGCTGTTGGACATGCTCCACTTAAAGAAATCCCAATCCCTCCAAGCTACATGCTCTAGGGACCTAAACCTTGTCACCACAATAAACAGAACATGCCAGAGGGATAGATTCCTGTTCCAGAGACTTCCCATACTCTGGAATAAACTACCTATCTATATCAAACAAAGCTCCTCATTAGCACTCTTCAAGAAAAATCTTGATGATTGGATAGGAAATAGGAAATTCACCCCGGGGATCACCTCTGTGGCTTTGCTCAACAGTGGCACAGGAAAATAATTTTCTTGGGTGGCAAAAGCCAGGGTACCTTTTTGGCTGGGCTTGTATAGGCCCCAGGGCTGATAGCCTAGTACCTACCTATGAACCTATGGACCTATGGAGAAGGTTTGTGTTATAAAATATTCAAATGTTTAACACTAACACAGACATTTCACCTGTTGTACCCTTTTAAATGGAGAATCTCAGACTTTACCTACCTTGTGGTCACTCTTTTTTCACAAACATCCATGTTATACTAGGGAACTAAATGTTGATCAGATTAACAATATTGTAGTGCATGGATGGTGGTGACTATAATCCAATATTTGGAAAAATATAAATCAGTTAAGCATTAGAGTGGTGCAAGACCTAACCTTAACAAATGTTAAGCACACCCTTCTTAAGTTGTTAAGGTTGGGTCTTGGGCTAAGCAATAAAATCTGCCAGTACTGACCAGCAAATGAAGGCAGAAGAATAAAGTATTTGTTTCCACCTGCTGTACATTGGTGACGTCCTGAATTCCTATTATAAATTTAGAAAGTTACTAGAATAGCAGAGTATGTGTTTGCCTGCATTTTCTGAAGGATACAAAATCTGACATCTAAATGTATGTCATTATTTAGTGTCTTCAGTCCTCAGTTAATTTGTGTGAAAACCATTGACTTTATGAGGAACAGACTACATATAAGGCAAAAATCTGGACAGTTGAGAGGCATGTAAAGGACTGAGTTACACTGCCTTTCTGACAGTACTTGCTAAGTGCTGTACTGCTTTGAAAATCAGCAAAACACAACTTTTTTTGTTTGTTTTCTACTGTAACTAGTAGCACATGGAGCAGAAACAACTCCAACAAAGAATTATGATTGGGTCGCCAATGCTAATCTAATATGTGTTCTCAACAGAGATGCCAAGATTCACCTCAAGAGCTTTGCTATCAAATACATAATGCATAATTTATGATCGCTGTTCTGCTGAAAATCCTCTATGTAATGTGTCACGAAAGGAGATACTGCCAGCCCAGCTATCTGGAATTTTGCAAATAATTACATGTCATCTGTGAATATTAACATGGTTCATATGCTCGTGTTACAAATGTATTACAACTGTATGTCATATAAGATGATTGTACAGACGTGTGCTGAAGAGATATTTTGTAAAGTACTAAGCTAAAATGTAACCACAGCATGCCCTACTGGATTAGAACAGAAATATACCTGCACTATTGTAACTGTCTAGATATATATATTTTAACAATGGAAACTGGAACACCAGAAGTTAACTTCAGAAAAATAGCTGAAATTAAATTACTTTATGGCCACGTAATAAAAGGATGTTATCTTTCAGTTTCAGTGCAGTAACAGACATAATGTCTAGAACTAGAGGTTCGCTGTATTGTCTTGGAAGTGTTTTTATTGTTTTATGACTTCCAGGATCTGCCTTAGATCTAAGAAAAGCCTTGTCTATGTATTTTCACAGGTAGATGCTAAATGCTACCAGCTGCATCAATGGGGCTTTACCTGGGATAGAGTCAGATGTAATATTTGAGATATTAATTTAAGAACTCTCTGAGAGAGATAGAGAATTCTGTATTTTCTTTGACTTGACAACATCAGCTGGAAGACCCATTCACCACATCTCCCTTGCTTGCTCTGTAAGTAAGTTAACTATGATATAGTAATCATCTAGATATAGTCAGGAATATAGCAAAGCTTAATTTAGATATTTGTCTTTATTTATTTGAGACTGTCCTGCAATGTTGTTTTAAATATTTCCTGTGATTTTGAACTCTGAGGTTACTGTGATCATATCCTGAGTATTTTCTTGTTTATTATTTATTATTAAATATAGTTAAACCTTTCATTGTGGCTAATATTTGTGAGACATATTTAAGTTATGAGAGTACTTCCATATTTATTTGGTGACACTGTGTAGGCCACTCCTAATAGCCTTGCTCTTGCTCAAACTACCATTTGTATTAAACAGTAACATTACACAGTAAGCCTGGGCACCCTTTGTACAGGGCCTTAAAGTATCTGATAAAGAGTTGGCTGGTGGCAGTGAAAACTCCCTTATAGTCTGGGCAGAAGGGGGCATAGCTAGTAAACCTGTGCCAGCCTTTCCCTGGTGTGTGTGTGTGTGTGTGTGTGTGTGTGTGTGTGTGTGTGTGTGTGTGTGTATAAAACAAACCTCATAAAGTGAGTATGTCAGCCACCTAGGCAAGGACACAAAGCACTGGTTGGACAGAGAGGTCCTTGGAGGTCTTGGCCTGGCCACTCAGCTGAGATCTCAACGCTGTAGCTGTGCCAGTGGGGAGTCTTATGGGGGATCTGGAAAGAGGGAGAAACCAGCCCCAGACTGATGTGGTCTCTGTGTGCTCTTAAGTGAAATTGCACTTGATGCAGATAGCTGCATCTGTAAATACTGTGTGTGTGTGTACCTGTCATCCTCCCAGTGTACATCCCCACTGGTGCTAGTGGTGAAGATTGAGGTTCCTTGATTACTGGGCCAGTGGTGGGATGTCACATATATTGGTTGGCAGTGGTGAGATATCCACATATTAGGATTCAGTGGTGTGGATATTGAATTCCTGTAGCCTGCAAACAGTGGTCACTAAAGAAGGTGTTTGTACTCTCAATCAACCCCACAGTGAACATTCAGAGTTTCACATCACAATACTTTTATTTATTTTTTTGTTAGCTTAGTTAGTCAGGGAGAGCAGACAAGGATGTCAGCATAGGAGTATGGCAAGCTGACAAGGAGCCAGTTGGCTGAGATGTGCAAGGCTGAAGGACACGTGTATGCCAACCTGACTAAAGCAGAAATTATTGCAGCCTTGGTCTCAGCTGCATCACAGACCAACAACCAGGAAGACAACAAGACTGGCCTTGGAGATGTGCAACTCTCAGAAAATGGACAGTTCAACCTTTCCTCAGAGGACTTAAAAATCCATCTGGATTTAAGGAGACTTGAACTGGAGGCCAAATGGTTAGAACTAGAATCAGCAGGGAGATCGCAGCATTTGGAGGATGAAGAAAAGGAGAAACAGATGGCATTAGAATCAGCAGAGGATCTGAGACATCTGGAAGCTGAAGAGATTGAGATGAAGAGGGAACATGAGAAGGCGATGCTGACTCTTCGCCAGGGTCATGGAGGTAATAGGGAAGGGAGTAACCGAACCCCAGAGGCAACAAAGGTCAATAAATTTCTTCCATTTACAGAGGGTGATAATTTTGATAGTATTTTTTCATATGTTTGAAAGGGTTTATAAACTGTATACTGTTGACCAAGGGCTCTTGGTACAGTTCCTGACCCCCTTCCTCCATAGTAAAGCTGTAACCACTATTTCTAAATTGTCTGATAGTCTCATATGGATTGCTTAAATTATAACACTGTTACAATTGTTTATTAGAGTGTTTTAAGTTAACACCTGAAGCTTATAGGAAAAAGTTTCATGAGCACAGATGCAAGGAATTTGAAAGTGTGTGTGAATATATTGCTGAGTTAAGCACTTATTTTCATAGATGGGTGAGTGGGTGTTAGGTCACCACTTTTGAAGTGCTGGCAGACCTTTTGGTAAGGGAGCAAGCCCTTAGCACTTTGCCTGAGAACATGAGAATCTGGTTAGTGGATACAGAATGTAACACAGAAGATGAGTTGGGGAAAAAGGAAGAGGTATACCTAGCATGCAGGGCATCAATGCACAGGAAAGTGGTACCCAGTGCTGTTCATGGGTCTAAGGGAACCCATGGTGGGCAGCCTAAACCACCCACACAGAGTCCAGCAGTAGCAGGGCAAGCCACTAGTTCAGGTACATGGCCAGGACCAAGGCTTAAATGGTTTAAATGCAACCAGTGGGGCCATGTAGCATATAGTTGTCCACAGAGGCAAGGTGGGGAACAAAAGGTGGGAGAGCCAGTAAGTGGGAATGGCAGAATGCCAACAGTAAGTTGCCTGGAGACAACAAGGGTACCAGACTACCACAGGAGGTTATATACTATCTTAGTAGATGGGAAACAGGACGTTGCTAAGAGAGACACAGCCTCTGACCTAACTATTGTGAAGCCTGCAGTGGTTACAGTGGAACACTACTTGCTTGGGCAATCTACTCCAGTCAAAGCTTTAGGAGGGACCCCATTCCAAATATATTTGGCTAGGGTTCACCTTGACTGAGAGGGTGGAAAGGAAGCAGGAAAGTAGGTGTGTTTGAGATATCCCATCAGATGTCCTGACAGGGAATTATTTTGATAATGCAGTACCTTGTGTGTATGCAGTTACATGCAGTCAGGCTTGGAGACAAGCATGTGGCTTTGGTAGCCTGGGGGAGACCCACACAGACCACACACTTGAAGCTAGGACTGGTGTGGTGGTTACTTCAGAGAGGGAGCTACCATGTAGCAGTGAGACTGAAGGTGAGCCACAGCTGCTTGTGAGTACTGATGTTCCCTTGGACATAGTGACTTCAAGGGCAGAGGTAAGTAGTAGTATTACCCAGGATAACAGTGAGGCACCACTGTCAGAGAATACCAGACGTCCTGTGGAAGGGTAGCTGGGAAGGATTCATAGGTTCATAGGCTCATAGAGTTATACTAGGCTAACTGCCCTTTGGGACCATTTTAAACCTAGCCATTTACCCCATGTGAAAGTCAAACCCTGCACCTTGTGTTTGTAAAGCAAATACTTAACCATTATGCCAGCCTCCCACCCAAGGGAGAGTTGACACAGGCTCAGCTCTCAGACACTACATTACAAGGCCTGAGGTAGATAGCCAGTGAGGCACCTGATTGTCAAGAAAAGGAGGAATCTGTATACTGGGACAAAATGTTACTGTATAGAGAGTAGACCCCTGAGGGAGGGCTAGAAGGTGAGAGAATACAGCAGTTGATAGTGCCCAGAGCTTACCATCTGACACTTCTAGCCAAAGCCCATGACATTCCTTTTGCAAATCATATGGGCATAAAGTGTACAAAGAGATGTATTATGCAGAACTTTTATTGGCCCGTGATTTCCAGAGATGTAAGATGGTACTGCAGGACCTATGAGCAGTGCAAAAAGGTAAATAAGGCAGGAGACAAGGTGAAAGCTCCTTTGATGCCTTTGCCTGTGATTGAGGAGCCATTTCAGAGGTTAGCTATGGATATTGTGGGGCCTCTGAGTACCCCAAGTTCCACAGGAAAGACGTATATCCTAGTGGTAGTAGATCATGCTACTAGATGCCCTGAGGTGGTGGCTCTGTCCTCCATTGAGGCAGAAAAGGTGGCAAATGCTTTGTTAAAGATTTTCAGCAGGGTAGGTTTCCCAAAAGAAATACTGACTGACAGAGGTACCAAGTTCATGTCAGACCTGCTGGCTTGTCTGTAGAAGAACTGTGGGCTGAAGCACCTAAAGACAACCCCCTACCATCCCCAGACTAATGGTCTGGTTGAGAGGTTAAACTCTACACTAAAGACCATGCTGCGGGCATTTGCAGACCAGTTTAAGAGGGAGTGGGGCAAATATTTTCCCCATCTGTTGTTTGCTTACAGAGAGGTGTCCTAGGAATCCACAGGTGTTTCACCCTTTTTAGTTGCTGTATGGGCATAGGGTGAGGGAACCTCTAGATATGATTCATGATGAGTGGGAGGGTAAGTGTGAATCCCACAAGGAGTCTGTTATGGCATATGTTCTAAACCTTAGGACAAGGCTCAGGGAACTCATGGGCTCAGCCCAGTAGAACCTGGTAGAAGTCCAACAGCAGAAAAAGGTCTGGTATGACAGAAACACTCGAGCTATAGAGTATGCTGTGGGGCAGTAGGTTATGGTTCTCATTCTTGTCAGACACAACAAGCTGCAGGCAGCTTGGGTGGGACCCTTCAAAGTGGTAGGAAAGGTCAGGGCTGCTAACTACATGATAGAACTGCTAGGCAGGAGGTAGGGGCACAAGCTGTACCATGTTAACATGATGAAACCTTACCATGGTGCTAAGTATTTGCAGTAAGAGGCAGGAGGAGTCTGAGGGGGATCTATGGTTACAGGAACCAGCCAGCAAAATCCCAAATTACTATGGTGGAGCCTAGGGTTGCAGGCACATGATAGGATAGTGCAGCACTGTACTGGGGTCAGCAATTGCAATGTAGCTGGAATATCAAGAGAGGGAATGGGATAAGGTATTCCCAGATAGACTCATCCCTCTCAAGCAATGTTTCTCAAGGGTCACTTGAAAAATCAGCTTGAGTCTTTGAGGGGGGAGGAGAGAAATGTCACAAAATGAGATACTACCAGCCCAGCTATCTGGAATTTTGTAAATAATTATATGTCATTTGTGAATATCAACATGATTCATATGCATGTGCTATAAATGTATTGGAACTGCATGTCATATAAGATGGTTTGTACAGCCGTGTGCTGAAGAGATATTTTGTAAAGTATTGAGCTAAAATGTAACCACAGCATGCCCTACTGGATTAGAACAGAAATGTACCTACACTATTGTAACTGTTTAGATATATATCTTTTAACAATGGAAACTGGAACACCAGAGGTTAACTTCAGAAAAATTGCTGAAATTAAATTACTTTATGGCCATGAATAAAAGGATGTTATCTTTCAGTTTCAGTGCAGTAACAGACACAATGTCTAGAATTAGAGGTTCGCTATAGTGTCTTGGAAGTGTTTTTTATGTTTTATGGCTTCCAGGATCTGCCTTAGATCTAAGAAAAGCATTGGCTATGTATTTTCACAGGTAGATGCTAAATGCTACCAGTTACATCAGTGGGGGTTTTACCTGAGATAGAGTCAGATGAAAAGAAATGACATCATCATGCAAGCTATCCCTGCAGTAATATTTGAGATATTAATTTAAGAACTCTCTGAGAGAGGCTGAGTATTATGTATTTTCTTTGACATGACAGCATCAGTTGGAAGACCCATTCACCACATCTGCCTTGCTTGCTCTGTAAGTAAGTTAACTAGGATATAGTAATTCTCTAGATATAGTCAGGAATATAGCAACACTTAATTTAGATGTTTTTCTTTATTTATTTCAGACTGTTCTGCAATGTTGTTTTAAACATTTCCTGTGATTTTGAACTCTGATGTTACTGTGATTACATACTGAATATTTTCTTGTTCTTTTAATATTTATTATTAAATATACTTAAACCTTCCATTGTGGCTGATATTTGTGAAACATATTTAAGTTCTGAGAGTACTTGCATATTTATTTGGTGACACTGTGTAGGCCACTCCTAATAGCCTTGCTCTTGGTCAAACTACCTCCTAATAGCCTTGCCCTTGGTCAAACTACCATTTGTGTTAAACAGTAACATTACACAGTAATATTGGACACCCTTTGTTAAGGGCCTTAAAGTAGCTGATTAAGAGTTGTCTGTTGGCAGTGAAAACTATCTTATAGTCTGGGAAGAAAGGGGCATAGCTAATAAACCTGTGCCTGCCTTTCCCAGGTGTGTGTGTGTGTGTGTGTGTGTGTGTGTGTGTGTGTGTGTGTGTGTGTGTGTGTGTGTGTGTGTGTGTGTGTGTGTGTGTGTGTGTAATAAACCTCCATGCTCCTCCCTTCCCAACACTAGCACATGATCGCTCCAGTCTCCATGAGGGAGATTCCACCACCCTGTGTGCCTCCAGGTGCTTTGCTGCCACACATCCTTATTTATATATACCAACACCATGCTAACACAATTGTGATTACAGTGCAATCCCCTCTAGAATTGCACAGTTGACCACAGTAGGTTCAGTTGCAGGACAGTTTGACTGAAGTCACAGTCATTTGAAAATGACAGTATGAAGACAAGTCAACTAAATATTCAACAGAAGTAACTGCACACATACACACACACACACACACACACACACACACACACACACACACACACACACACACATGCACATACACATGTATATATATATATATATATATATATATATATATATATATATATATGTATGTATGTATATATGGATTCACTTCAGAAGCTCGAAATACTGAAATCTTGAATTTCAGTATCTCGAGCCCAAGAAGAGGAATCCACAAAACAACGAAAACTAAAAAGCGCAAAATTCAAAACCTCGAATACCAGAAGTTTTGAATTTTGCGGTTTTACTACACACACACACACACACACACACACACACACACACACACACACACACACACACACACACACACACACACAAACACACACACAACATCCACCACACAAACACACACAATCACTCTACTACATGAAAGCAGGGGGGCAAGCCCCCCTGTGCCTCTATGTGGAAGGCTGCACCCCCACACCCTCCCTACTTAAATATTCTTACTCCAAGGTCATACTTCATACAAACACAAACAAAACACTACCACACAAACTACTTTCTCTTCGCACACACACACACATCACAGCAACAAAACACACTGACACACACCACAGTCCCTACCCAAACCCCTTAGCACACACACACTTACCTGAATACATAACCATAGCAGAACTTTAGAAGCACAAAATTCAAAACCTCCAGTATTTGAGGTTTTTAATTTCGCACTTCTAAACTTTCACTATTATGTGGATTTGGCTTCTTACACTCGAAAGACTGAAATTCGAGATTTCAGTATTTCGATCTTCTGAACAGAACCCATGTATGTATATATATATATATATATATATATATATATATATATATATATATATATATATATATATATATATATATATATAGAGAGAGAGAGAGAGAAAGTAGATTTAAAATTGGTATACCTCAGGGTATGGGGAAATCTCCAAGATAATGCAGTCATGGAATTAATATATACTTAAATTTTGTCACACTACAGTGCTTGCTCATTGCAGTGTCAGACATCTCTGTGACCCATTTCAGATTTTCTGTCATTTTCTAAATATTCTCCCAAAAGATATAAGAACAGGAAAGAGGTTCTAAATGAAACCACCATGTGGAATTGCAGGTTAAATACATTACATAACAGAAAAAAAGAACAATTTCCACTTCCTAACATTATCCTACAGCCCAAAACAAATCCAGACTGAATGTGGTACAGAAACAACCAAACCTATCTGAATGGCCAGCACTCCTCCAAGCTCAGTCTTTCAGCCAGGGCTGAGGAGAGTAGTAAAATGATCTATATGTATGTCATTTCCTAAAATATTATTTTAGGAAATTAAAGATAATAGTATAGTGCTCTGGAGGTCTGTAATGCTGTCTTCATAAACTGTCATAGGAAAAATAAACTTCAAAAAGATCAATACATGGTAGGTTCAGGTTAAGGCACTTTAATCTTGCAGCAAGGAGACAAAAACGTGCTAATACAGAGTTTGTCTAACTAGAATCAGGAAGTACAGACATTTTTATATATTTTCTAATAAGATATTGCCTACCAAGCTGACATAACAGATCACAAGTTTTAACATCATCATTACATAGCAGCTGTTTGTCCATGATTTTCTGCTTGCACTATCAGTTTTATGAAAACTTCCTAAGATAAACAATGTGGCTTTGGTGACCACCGGTTAGATACAACTTCCCACTATGTTATGTTACCATTCAAGGTACTATAGCTAATTCGAGCACAAAGCAAGTACAGATTCTTCAAGCAGTCTTTTGTTTCATGTAGTTCTTCTTTTCCGCAGATGTGCATGTTCCCATAACACAAACAGAGCTGATTGTTCATATTCAATCATATTAAAGAAAACAGTATTGTTCTATTCATACACTATTCATACATTTTCCTGACCTAGAAGATAATCACCTGCTTCTCAGTACATTTCCAAAAGGCATAAACATGAATTTTGCTGTGCTAGCAAATACTAGGTCAGGGTGCATCTTGCAGTTTCAGAAAGCATACTGTGGTTTGAAAAATCATCTTATAATTTCATACAGAATTAAGCTTGTGCATAAAATAGAATGAAAATGTGTTAATCCTTCTAGCTTCTAATAAGCATTAGACATATATAAAAATGAATATTTTTCTGACATTTCCCCCCTGTTAATACTTTCTATTCTATTTTCAAAAGCATAAACAGTTTTGCTTCTTCTCCTAACCTCTTCCATTCTGGATTTGCAGTTAAAAGAGTCATTTAGTTTAGACTTATGAAAGCATTTCAGTTTTCGACAACTCTTCAATTTCAGTACTTTGATACAAAGTCTCAGAAACTGATATGTCTATAAAATCTTTGATTAACTTTTTCATGCAGGGAATACCACAACAAATGCATGCTCGTAATAGGAGTAATCCCACACAAATGGCAATCAGAATGTTCATTAGGATGGAACCCCATCCCCCAAACAAATTCTGGAAAAAGTCTGTCAGAGGGTTTGGGCCTGGTTTGGTCATGGTCGACACTTGCTGGATCACCTCAAGATGGTCATTTATCTCATGCTTGTTGTCAGGAATATATGAACAGCATTCTTCTTTGATTAAAGCGCAGGTACCACCTCTCGCCACTAGGGTGAAGTCAAGAGCCATGCGATTTTGAAGCATCACAGTTCTCATAGCATTTAGTTCATTAGTCACTAATTCGAGAGCAGAAAAAGTTGCATTGCTCATAACTTTGAGAAGTTTGGACAGTTTTCTCAACTCCCAAATCGATTTCACTGCGCCATATTATATTATAGGTTATAGGTTAGTACTAGGCTAACTGCCCTTGCAAGCCATTGTAAGCCTAACCAATTATCCCTTGTGAGACTCAAACCCTGCACCTTGTGTTTGCAAGGCAAATACCCTAACCATTAGGCCACCTTCCCAGATGCAGGGGCTATGCCTGCCCATGATATAATAGTGTCACTCAAGTCCATGTGTGTCAGTTTATCTTTGTTTTTTACGGAGTTATGGTTTCTCCACCCTGCTACGATTCATCCCACTGGATTCTCGGGTCTCTTGATTGGACTTCTAGGTTTACTGCTGACCTCTCTGACGTTTCGAATTTTCCCCTGAGGCAAAGCTGCAGTCTGTCGTATGGCTGGAACCAGGTAACCCAAAAAAACAACTGCCGGACCAATTCTCAGGTAGCCATTTGTATGCCTTTTTCCCACAAACAAAATAACAATTATCTACTTTAGTATTGATATATGCTCGCCCTGCATGAAACATCTTCTTGTCAATAATAGAAAGTTGCTTAAAAAGAACAGGATTATGTTGTATTTCACTAACAGTCTTTTTCATTTTCTCAAGATATGAGTCATAGTTAGTATCACAGATAGTTTCTGCCTTATTATCCTTAATATAACATTTATAAGAAACAGTTACATTGCAATTGCTCCAACCCACCTGAATAGTGTCATTTTTATAAAAACATACAATTCCTTTTTGTGTAACAGGTAGGTACAATGCTATTTTGTCTTGTGATTTCACAGGTATAGTATCAAAAATCAAGTTTTCCCAGGTCTCATTGTCCCCTAGGGGGACAGCAGTCATTAATAATCCCCCGTATGCTGTTGGTATAGCTGTGCAAATTCAGCAGTTCAAAACATTAAAAGTCTCAGCATACACATATTTAATTGCTTGGTAAGTGTTAAAGTTTGGATGCCAGTCTACGAGTAATGCATCACGTTTGTTCAGTTCAACTTGTGTGGCTGAAAAAAGGAAAGGCCACAGCAAAAAGATCATTGTTATCAATATAGCTAACAGGATGATCATGCAATTTTTCTGAGGTTGTTCTGCATTCCTGTTTACTCTATACCTGGTCATTTTGTTCTCGTGGTATAACAGTAACAAGGTTTTTGTCCAGTTCAAAGTTTTTAATCAATTTACAGAGTGTCAGATGAATCCAGGACACTCGCTCTGTGATCTTGACTGCAGTGGGTGTTGACAGTAGCACTTGGTACGGTCCTTCCCACTTTGGAGAACTCCAATTTCTTTTCTTCACGACCTTCACCCAGACCCACGTGCCTGGGACTACTGCTTCTTCCGATGGTCTAGCTTATTTTTTATCTGAAACAGAATTTAACTGCAGAAGTTATTCAAAAATCTCCTCATATACTCTGCAAGTGGACTGTCAGCCTCCTGGTCTGCAGGCATGAGAGGTTTCCACTGAGGTGTATAATATGCCCTCCCAAACAGTATTTCAAAAGGAGTTAACCCTTTTACATTTGGAACAGTTCTCATATTCAAAAGTGCCAGAGGCAGACAGTGCACCCAGTTCTTTTGTGTCTCACTAATCAATTTCCTAAGCTTATTTTTCAGAACTCCATTATGCCTCTCTACTAATCCTGCAGATTGGGGGTGGTATGCACAATGGTTTTTCAGAGAAATCCCGAAATAACGGCTCAATTGTTGTATGGTTTGATTTACAAAGTGTGTGCCATTGTCACTATAGATCTTTTCCGGTATGCCAAATCTAGGAATAATTTCTTTAACGAGGACTTTTGCAACAGTAGCTGCATCTGGATTTTTAGTCGGAAAAGCTTCCACCCATTTGGAAAACATATCTATAATGACAAGACAGTACTTTTTATTTTCACATTTGTTTAGTTCTATAAAATCCATACAGATGGTATGGAATGGATACGGTGGTGTAGGGAAACTCCCTTGCTTAGGCTTCAGTGCCCCCTGTGCATGATGCCTGTTACAAACATGGCATGCTGCACAAAAATTTTTTGTGTAGTTTGTAAATCCATACGTTGTAAACACTCGATTCACTAACTGTACCATCCCCCCTGTTGAGACATGGCACTGCCCATGGCTCAACAAAGCTGCATATCTAAACAAGTTAGATGGCAAAATTGGTTTTCTTTCTTTGGAGATGTACAGCCCTTTCACAAGAATTGCTCCTCATTTTATCCATTTTTCTACATTTGTAGTAAGTGTCTGCATTGTTTTTAACATTTCTAAATCTAAAATCTCAGAAGGTTGTAATTCCTCACTCAAAAGAAAAACTTCTGAAGCTGTAGCTGCCTGCTTCACAGCTGTGTCAGCTCTCGTATTACCTTTTGAAATCCTATCCTGTTGTTTGGTATGAGCTACTCATTTACAAATAGCTACTTTCTGAGGTAACTGAATAGATTCTAATAAATCTAAAATAAATTGCACATGATTAATTGGTTTATCAGTAGATGTTATCATTCCTCTATTTTTCCACTGCTGCGCAAAAACATGTACAGTAGAAAAAGCATACTGGCTGTCAGTAAAAATGTTCACTCGTTTATCTTTTGCCAAGGTACATGCCCTTGTTAAAGCAATCACTTCTGCTGCTTGTGCAGATAAGTTGTGTGGTAAAGACTTTGCTTCTAAAATCTCAGTATCAGAGACTACTGCATACCCTACTAGATTCTGTCCTGTAGGACCCCTTCTACACGAGCCGTCCACATAATATGTCATCTCGGCATCATCCAAGGGAACATCCATGAGATCTTTTCTAGGCAGTGTCTTTTGCTCAATCTCCTGCAGGCAGCAGTATGGTTTGCCATCTGCGGGGGTTGGGAGCAAGGTTGATGGATTCAAAGTTGTACATCGTTCAATTGTCATATGAGGTTGGCTCAACAGTATAGTCATACAGGAAAGATGTCTAGCAGGAGAAAGATATGCTACTTTTCCTTGCAGTAAAATAATAGTGACTGCATGAGGCACTCTCAACGTGAGAGGGTGAAATAACACTACTGAGGCTGAAGCCTGCACTACCATTGCAGCTGCGACTACTGCTTGTACACAGTGGGGCAAGGATCGCGCCACTGGGTCTAACTGTGATGAATAGTAAGCTATGGGGCGTTGTTTGTCCCCATGTTGCTGTGTTAATACTGATGTCATATAACCCTGCTTACAATCTACAGTTTGGAAAAATCGTTTATGATAGTTCGGTAATCCTAAAACTAATGAGGATGCTATCAGTTGTTTCAGTTTGCAGAAAGCTGATTCTGCTTCTGGTGTCCATTGTAATGAATCTTGTGCTGCCATATGCTTCTTGTATATCAAGTTGGTCAGTGGAGCAGATTCCAAGGCATTGTTTGGAATCCAACTCCGACAAAAATTAGTTGTACCTAGGAAGGACATCATTTCCTTCTTGGTAGTCGGTTTGGGTGCTTGTAATATTGATGTTTTTCTGTCTTCATCTAATATTCTGCCTTCTTTGGATATTACATATCCCAGGTATTTAACCTGCTTTTTCCAAAGTTGCAGTTTGTTCTTGTTTACTTTGTGTCCTTGAGTAGCTAGAAATTGTAGCAATGCTATGGTATCTTCTCTGCATTCTTGCTGGGTGGGGGCTGCCAGCAGAATGTCGTCTACATAAAGTAAAATCTGGCTGCCTTTTGGTGGGATAAATCCCGCCAGGTTACTTGCCATTTCTTGTGCGAATATTGTTGGACTCTCACAATATCCCTGTGGTAGTCGCGTGTATGTATACCTTTTCCCCTGAAATGTAAATGCAAACCAATGTTGGCTGTCAGGGTGTATCGGTATTGAGAAAAACGCATTGCTAATATCTACCACAGAAAAATACTTTTGTTGAGGTTTCAAATCATTTAATAAAGTGTGTGGATCTGGCACCGTAGGTGCTCTAGGTATAACTGCGTCATTTACAGCTTGTAAATCTTGGACCATACGCCATTCTCCATTTGCTTTCCTAACAGGAAATAAGGGTGTATTACATGGTGAATTAGGAGATTCTATCAATACTCCTTCCTTAATTAAGGCTGCTATTATAGGTTTGATTCCTACTTCTGCATCCTTTCTTAAGGGATACTGTCTCTTTTGAGGTCTAAATGCTGACTTTGGCATGATAGTAACTGGACCTGCTGTACGAATAAGTCCTACATCTGATTTCCCTGTTGACCAGAGAGTCTCTGGTATATCGCATAAAGCTTTTTCTTCTTCCTCTAGTAAGAGTGCTACTCAGCTGTCCTCACTTGCCTGCAAGTGCACAGCTGGGTGTGTCTGTGTTATTGAAGAAAATAAACGCCAGGAACCAAAATGCAAAGAACAAGGCAGGAAACCACTGGATAAACACTTTATATAAGTAAAGCTTTCGGATACAATCCTTTCTCAATACAAAACAATGCATAGAACCAGCTCTTTATATATAGGTCCAAATATATCACATGACATGCAGCCAAAATCACATGATATGTCATCCAAATCACAAAAACATTTTAAAGAAACATTTAAAAAAACTTTTTTAAAAAACTTAATACAAAAACTTGAAATACTTTAATAAAACTTTAAAAATATATATATTTTTAGATAAAACTTCAGGCTAAGAGATTAGCTCTACTTAATTTAACTAAAATAGGTTTGAGACTGACTTGGCTATTCAAGCCTGGTTTTGAATCACTCATAAGTCTCAAGATCCATTCATATTCTTTAATTTCTAAGTGATTATTTAGGTCCCTCCCTAGGTGTAGGTGTAGTGGTCAATAATTCTAAACCTAAAAATGCTGCTGACCAAATTCCTCTATATGTTTGAATAGTGCATTCCTGTCATAGCATCTCCTAATTTCTGACTTATGTTCAGTCATCCTGTCCTTAAGCCTGCGGGTAGTTTTGCCTACATAGAAAGCATTACATGCCTGGCAGGTAGCCAAGTAAACCACATGGGTAGTAATACATGTACCTGCTACTCTAAAACTAAATGTCCTACCATTGATAGGATGCACAAACATATCATTTTCTGTACTACAAATGTCATCACAACAAGAACAGTTGTGACATTTGTGAGTACTATATTTCACTATAGTAGATACAGGTGTAGTCCTCTCAAAGTCCTTGTAGCATAGTGAACTCTTAAGGGTCCTCATATTCTTATAAGAGAAATTGGGTTTAGGTCCCAATAAACTTCTTAGTTCATCTGATGCCATCAAGATGACCCAATTATCAGATATAATTTTTCTAACACTATGCTACAAGGACTTTGAGAGGACTACACCTGTATCTACTATAGTGAAATATGGTACTCACAAATGTCACAACTGTTCTTGTTGTGATGACATTTGTAGTACAGAAATGATAATGCTTGTGCATCCTATCAATGGTAGGACATTTAGTTTTAGAGTAGCAGGTACATGTATTACTACCCATGTGGTTTACTTGGCTACCTGCCAGGCATGTAATGCTTTCTATGTAGGCAAAAAACTACCGAGGCTTAAGGACAGGATGACTGAACATAAGTCAGAAATTAGGAGATGCTATGACAGGAATGCACTATTCAAACATATAGAGGAATTTGGTCAGCAGCATTTTTTTAGGTTTAGAATTATTGACCACGTTACACCTACACCTAGGGGAGGGTACCTAAATAATCACTTAGAAATTAAAGAATATGAATGGATCTTGAGACTTATGAGTGATTCAAAACCAGGCTTGAATAGCCAAGTCAGTCTCAAACCTATTTTAGTTAAATTAAGTAGAGCTAATCTCTCTTAGCCTGAAGTTTTATCTAAAAATATATATATATTTTAAAGTTTTATTAAAGTATTTCAAGTTTTTGTATTAAGTTTTTTAAAAAAGTTTTTTTTTAAATGTTTCTTTAAAATGTTTTTGTGATTTGGATGACATATCATGTGATTTTGGCTGCATGTCATGTGATATATTTGGACCTATATATAAAGAGCTGGTTCTATGCATTGTTTTGTATTGAGAAAGGATTGTATCTGAAAGCTTTACTTATATAAAGTGTTTATCCAGTGGTTTCCTGCCTTGTTCTTTGCATTTTGGTTCCTGCTATTTTCTTCAATTCCTTGTCCTGCCTTTGGGAGACTGTGTTAAGGTCTACTTTGCAGCCTACTAGCTATCATGGCAGCTCCAACAAGCTCTCTTAAGTCTCTTATTAACATAGAGAAGAATCCCTTATTGGGCTATATTGAGCCCTTTAATTCTGCAAATATTGCCTCTACAACCTCAAATACAGAAGGTACTGTGGAATATACTAAGACTTTGCAAATGCTAGAAAGAAAATTACATACTTTTAAGCGTCTGCAGTGGCAGCTTTTAGCTTTTTACATACAACATTGACAAGGGTATTGTCCAGGGGGGCTCAGGGGCTCAAATTTTAAAATGCCCTTATGGGAACGCTTACCCTGATTTGTTAAAGAGATGGCAGCAGCTGAATATCAAACTCAGTATTGATTATATGTGTTTGATGAATGACTTTTCACCAAAGTCGAAGAGGACCTTAAAACGAGATTTTTACCCTGAAAGTACTCTACTTAACATGCCTGTGTTTACTGCCATGTCGGATGACTATCAGCGATGATGGAAAGAATACACACACTTGATGGAAGGATGGAAGCGACCAAGAAGTAAAAGCTGTGGCGATATAAACGCTTTTAATAAGGGTAATATCTTCTCTTGGCCTAAGGAGAACGTTGTTATTAAAACTAATGTCCAACCTAAGACACTGAATAAAAATACCCTTGATACTTTAGATGATTTTCATCAAATTGCACCTAATGCAGCTGGCTCGTCTGTCTCACTTTCAGAGAAGCGCCCCTGTCCCTGGAAGCTAATAGTTTGGTCCAGGCGTCGTTACGTCAAGTAAATATGGAAACCAGTACTGAGGGAAGAAGTGCTACATCGCAATCGATTGATGGTGTTCAGAACGCTCCTATGAAGAAAACACAGCAGTCAACACTTAACTTTACGAACTTTTCTAATAAGCGCTTCCAGTTAGAGCCAGAGACAGTTAAGGAGCGTATATTGCAGCACAGAGGTTCCCGTGCTGCAGTCAGGTATGTCTAATAAAAGAAAAGTGAGAGCCCTTTAGGACTGGGAAACAGAGCCGAAGTTATCCAAGGCACGTTGAATCTATCAGCGATAGAGTTAGATGACACTCATTATTCATTGTTTTCAAAGGGCCTGAATTTCATCCCTTGCTGTGAAGAAAATTTAGTATCAGCATTAACTGATTTAAAAATCTTCTCCAGACTTTTAAATTTAAAACTGCTATTTGGTGGTTCTGAAGCTACTGGGGGGGGGGGTAACAAACGACGTAGTACGTTTGTACCCACCAGTACTCCAGTGGTTAAAGCATTTCATGATATTTGTGAAATTCATATCAGGCAGTTATTTAATCCATCTACCAGAAAGAAGAAAAGATTTAATTTAAATTATGATGAATTTAAGGTTTTGAAGAGCTTACAGTCCTGTAAAGATATAATTATAAAACAGGCTGATAAAGGAGGTGCTGTGGTTCTTATGAACCGAGTTGATTATATGGATTCTATGTTTAAGTTACTACAAGACACTAAAGCTTTTAAATGCATTACCAGTTTGGATGTGAAAAAAAGTGTTGCATATGTAAACATGGTTGTGTATGATTTGCAATTGAGTGGTGATATAGATCTTGAGTTATTTAATTATCTCACTGTTACTTGTCCAGATATACCACATCTCTATGGTCTCCCCAAAATTCATAAATCTAAGCTAGATCCACCTATGAGACCTACTGTCTCTGGTGCGGGTTGTTACAGAACCCATCTCGATTTATCTACATGGGCAACTGCTTCCATACCTGGCTAAATGTGATTCTATCATTAAAGATAGCTTTGATTTATTACAGAAATTAAGGGGATGGATGGATAAAGAAAAGCTTCTTTAGTTAACAATAAGTATCTTTTAGTTTCTTCGACATTGTATCACTCTTCACCGTTATTCCTAATGATATAGGCCTGAGCTTTTAAGAGAATTGTTGTGGACACATACATGTGATAATCCCAACAAAGTTGAAATTATCTGCAGCCTTATGGATGTTACATTGAAAAACAACATCTTCCTTTTTAATGGCTCCACATATTTACAACTTACAGGGGTGGCTATGGGTACCTCTGTAGCCAATACTTATGCCAACCTGATACTCTATCAGTGGGAAAGAACGCATTTGTTTGGTGATGGGAACCCATTCAAAAGTAATATCACATTTTTTCAACGCTTTGTAGATGACTGCCTCGTACTTTGGAAAGGTAGCCATGAGGATCTTGAAAAATTTCTGGAATATCTAAACTCTGCATCTACTTTTCTAAAGTTTAAGATGACAGTATCTGAAACTTCTATTACATTTTTGGATTTGAAGTTCGATCTTGCTGGAGATACACTACAAACTAGTATCTTTAGAAAAGAAGTTTGTTCAGGTAGATACACTTATGCCACAAGCATGCATGCACCTCACATATTTAGAAGTACTGTTAAATCTCAATTCTGCAGACTCAGTAGGCTTAATACCGATGATGACTGCTTTGAAGTACAATTAAATGAGATGGTTAATGATTTCTTGCTTAGTGGGTATGATAGATCTCTACTTTATGAACAGGTCATTAAGATTAGGGAAGATAGGCGGACTTTATTTAAACCAGTTTTGTATGAGGATGTTGTTAGTATTGACTCTAGGTGCAAACAAACATCTGTAGCACCTATTAGATATATAACTACATATAATTTAAGGACACCCGCTGTTAGAAAAATTATATCTGATAATTGGGTCATCTTGATGGCATCAGATGAACTAAGAAGTTTATTGGGACCTAAACCCAATTTCTCTTATAAGAATATGAGGACCCTTAAGAGTTCACTATGCTACAAGGACTTTGAGAGGACTACACCTGTATCTACTATAGTGAAATATGGTACTCACAAATGTCACAACTGTTCTTGTTGTGATGACATTTGTAGTACAGAAAATGATACGTTTGTGCATCCTATCAATGGTAGGACATTTAGTTTTAGAGTAGCAGGTACATGTATTACTACCCATGTGGTTTACTTGGCTACCTGCCAGGCATGTAATGCTTTCTATGTAGGCAAAACTACCCGCAGGCTTAAGGACAGGATGACTGAACATAAGTCAGAAATTAGGAGATGCTATGACAGGAATGCACTATTCAAACATATAGAGGAATTTGGTCAGCAGCAGTTTTTAGGTTTAGAATTATTGACCACGTTACACCTACACCTAGGGAGGGACCTAAATAATCACTTAGAAATTAAAGAATATGAATGGATCTTGAGACTTATGAGTGATTCAAAACCAGGCTTGAATAGCCAAGTCAGTCTCAAACCTATTTTAGTTAAATTAAGTAGAGCTAATCTCTCTTAGCCTGAAGTTTTATCTAAAAATATATATATTTTTTAAAGTTTTATTAAAGTATTTCAAGTTTTTGTATTAAGTTTTTTAAAAAAGTTTTTTTTAAAATGTTTCTTTAAAATGTTTTTGTGATTTGGATGACATATCATGTGATTTTGGCTGCATGTCATGTGATATATTTGGACCTATATATAAAGAGCTGGTTCTATGCATTGTTTTGTATTGAGAAAGGATTGTATCCGAAAGCTTTACTTATATAAAGTGTTTATCCAGTGGTTTCCTGCCTTGTTCTTTGTGTCTGTGTTATCCAATTCAACTTCTGCTTTTGTACTCCCTGTTCTGACAGTTCTAATTCGGTCTGTTTTTCCCACCTTGTGACTTTTTCTCCTAGGTCTGCCCACTTCACATTCTTATCCTTAGTTAAACTAATGTGGTAATCGATTAGATTTGTAAAGTGCTAGGAATTCCTGGGGCAATGAACAGTTAACTACACTGTTTCCTTCTGTGTCCCAGTACAGATTACATAATACTAATCTGTTAGCATGGTTTCTAAACAGTTCTTGCTCATATTCTTTATCAGGTCCTGGTTTGCTACAGTAATATAGAGTGCAATGCAACAAATGCTGTTTGCCAGTGTCAAGGGAGGGGGATTTACTGATGGCTACGTTCATCAGTTCTTTGGTTACTGCCCCTGGACCAGTCGTAACCAAGTCCTGGCTGTACCAATAAAATGTTTCACCCTCCGGTCACACCACAAAGGTATCCATTTTTCGCTGCGCTTCCATACCCTGCATAGTTGGAACTACTGCTATGCCAAATATCTGCATAAGGTCTCTGCCCAAAAGATTTATTGGGCATTTTGCAGAAACAACAATTTTGCTTTTCTGGGTCATCCCTGAAACAGGATCAGTTATTGCTATGTTGTGGGAGAGTGGCTCCCGATACAGCTGTCCATTAGCTGCTTTCACTAATATGTAATCAAGTGATTCTGAATTTTCTGGTAGTTTGGAAGGATGTATCAGGGTCCATGAAGCCCCTGATTCACACAGGATTTTAACTTCCCTCCCCTCTACCAGAAGTGTAACTTCTGGTTTTGTGTCTGCTAAGTAGAGCTCTAAGCTCAATAATGCCATGTCTAAAATTTCATTTTCTTCATTATCTGTGATTTCATGCACATCCTCTTTTTCTTCTATCACATCCTCTACTCGTTCTATCACATTTGCATTTGTCTTTTCTTGATTATTCAGTTCTAGTGATTCTTGACTACCATATAGTCAGTCCTCACCCTCCTTGTCTTCCGTGGTTACCTTTTTATTTTGCCTGTAATCCCTTGCCAAATGTCCCTTTTTTCCACATTTAAAACACTCACCCCTTTTCTTTCTCTCTTCAAACTCCTCTGATCGCTTATCAGATTGTTTGTTTCCCTAGGCATTTTTCTTACCCTTCTTCCCAGACTGTACTACAAAGACTTCTGCTCCATCTTCTACTGCAAATACTTGAGTTTTCTTTTTCTTTTTGCTATTAAAATGCCTTTCGGCATGTCTTGCATATTCAAGTAATGACTGTAATCTACTCGTTCGATGATTTACCATGTGCTTTGTAATAAAACTACGTATGGGTGCAATACTGCCTTTTAAAAATGCATTCTTTAATTGCTGCTCATATGGGGAATCATGTGTTTGATCTTCAGGTACCTGCATTCCACAATGGTTATTAAAACACTCTAATAATCTGGCATAATATCTATCAACAATTTCACCTTCTTGTTGTATGCATTGATTAATGCAAGTCCAGTCAGCCCTAGGCTTCCATTTCTCAGAGATTCGGTCTGTCAGACCTTTCACTCTGTTATCCAGTTCTGCGTTACTATGTGGGAGTGGCCTATGTTCTGCGTCACGGGGATTCCAGTTGCCACTGATCATGTGCCAATCTGGACCTATGATTTGTCTGACTACTTTCTCTACTTCTGCTCCATTTAAATGGTAACTTAACCTCATGCCCTGTAAGTCTTCCAAGAATTTTCTAAAATTAACTTTCGGATGGGGAATTCCCTCTATGGCTTTCCGGATGTCTTCCAGTGTCCACGGTCTATATACTAGAAGAGTCGGGTCCTGTCCTGGCTGTCCTGCTTGTGGATTTGGTACTTCTATGAGTGGACATATCTTTTCTTCACTCATAGCTCGTGAATTTTTATTTATTTCATACAATTCAATATCCCCTCTTAAGTTGCGTGTTTGAGACCTAGTCTCGACAGGATCTCTGACAAATGGTTTTGATTTCGCAAGGACAGTTGGGTATAGCGGAGGTGGATCTGCTTGTCCACTTGCTTCATATTCTGGTAAGGGGAGTGGAGGGGGTGGAGGTGCTGATGCTATTACCAAATTATTGTCTTCTTTAACTAAAAACATTGATTTTGAATTTTTATTCTTTTGTTCCCTGCGGTTTGCTTCCTCAAGCCACCTGTATGCTTGAGGAACTCCAAATTGACGTTGCTTTTTTACCTGACCTTTTGCGTCTGTTTTAAGTTGTTTGACAAGTTTGATAAGTGAAGGTTTATCCAATTTGCCATCAAATTTGTATTTATTAACCCATTTTGTATAGTACCTAACGTTATTGGCACACTGTAATTGCATATATTTCGCGTCTTCGGTTAATAGCGGATCTTGGGATCTTTTTGTGCACTTATTTCCCATATTGTTTTAACTTAGTTAGAAATTGTTACGTAACCCTTCTTATCACGTGGCACCATGATTTTCTCTTTTTCACAGTTTATCTAGAATAACTGCCTACCTATCCTGTTTCCCTAATCTATGACAAGACAGCAATCTTTTTTGTCCCTGATTTATATAAAATCTCCCTGACAAAAACAAATACTGTAAAAAGTCCCTGATATGAAACAAAGAAAAGGTAAAATCTTCCTTACCTGAGCCTCTGTGATTGATCGTCTCACCAAAACTGTTGACTCGTCCTCCAATCGCAGATCAGAAACAGTGGCTGGCCTCTTTTGAATGACAATTCAGTCGGAGGTCTTTTCAGAGCAGAAGAACCGATGTGGTCTCTTCCCCGTACGGTTTCATGCCACCGGCCCCATCTGACCTGAGCTAGAGCGAGAGATTTCTGGTCCGAAGGACCAATCTGTCATAGGAAAAATAAACTTCAAAAAGATCAATACACGGTAGGTTCAGGTTAAGGCACTTTAATCTTGCAGCAAGGAGACAAAAATGTGCTAATACAAAGTTTGTCTAACTAGAATCAGGGAGTACAGACATTTTTATATATTTTCTAAAAAGACATTGCCAACCAAGCTGATGTAACAGATCACAAGTTTTAACATCATCATTACATAACAGCTGTTTGTCCATGATTTTCTGCTTGCACTATCAATTTTATGAAAACTTCCTAAGAAAAGCAACGTGGCCTTGGTGACCACCGGTTAGATACAACTTCCCACTCTGTTATGTTACCATTCAAGGTACTATAGCTAATTCGAGCACAAAGCAAGTACAGATTCTTCAAGCAGTCTTCTGTTTCATGTATCTCTTCTTTTCCACAGCTGTGCATGTTGCCATAACACGAACAGAGCTGATTGTTCATATTCACTCATATTAAAGAAAACAGTATTGTTCTATTCATACACTATTCATACAATTTCCTGACCTAGCAGATAATCACCTGATTTTCAGTACATTTCCAAAAGGCATAAACATGAATTTTGCTGTGCTAGCAAATACTAGGTTAGGGTGCATCTTGCAGTTTCAGAAAGTATACTGTGGTTTGAAAAATCATCTTATAATTTCATACAGAATTAAGCTTGTACATAAAATAGAATGAAAATGTATTAATCCTTTTAGCTTCTAATAAGCATTAGACATATATAAAAATGAATATTTTTCTGACATAAACCATCAAAATATCACTGGTATCTTAGCCAACACATTCAGTAAACAACTTTAGACTCCTATAAATTAATTCTGATTCCTACTTACAGCAGATTATAAAGCACCAAGCATACTTTTTGAATTTTCAGAGGCAGTCTGACTCCAACTGAAATAACATACCAAGAAGTTTCCTCTCTTCCATAAAGCATAGCACTTCATACCCTCAGTATATCATAATTTATAGGTCTCTCTCTTCATGGATGCTTTCCCTTACCTATCTCATAAGACAGTAGTGGTACTAGTTCAAAAAGAGAGGGTCGACACTAGACTCCAATAATTACAGACCCATTAATTTAATTTGTAGTCTATGTATCCCAGGAACTACAGACCCATTAGTTTGACAAGTCTAATAAGCAAAGCCATGGAGAGAAGTATGGAAATAATTAACAATGACATAGAAAACTGCCAAACACTGGACCCAGCCCAGTTTGGTTTCATCAAAGGCAGGTCATGCCTACTGAATCTAGTGGACTTCTTCTATCCCAGTTGGGCATAGACCCCTATGTAACCCACTGGATAGATAGTTTGCTCACAGATACAACCCAGGAGGATAGCATCGGAGAGAACACCTCCAGAAAGAGGCTGGTCACCAGTGGAGTTCCCCAGGGCTCTGTGCTGGGTCTGCTCCTCTTTGGCTTCTATTTATCTGCAGTCCAGGCCAATGTCAAGGGCCTCTGGCTTACCAAGTTTGTAGATGATTGCAAGTTGGGAATAATCATAGAAACCCTTCCAAGATGCTAACATTTTACAGGAAAGTCTAACACAGACAAATAACTGGTGCCAAAGCCAAAGCTTAGATGTCAATTGCAAGAAATGCATAATAGTACCTTTTAGGAAATCAGCCACCCTGAGAAACTATCTCATCAATAAAACACCCCTAAAAGTAGCCACAGCAGTCAGAGATTTGGATACTAATGCAGACAGTAGCCTGGCTTTTGACCATGTGCCTAAGGTAATAAGAAAAATCATTCTATGTCACTCAACATTTAAGTAAGGGCATGGTATCTGGGTACAAGAAAGTCACCATGCCACTATATTCAAGCCTCATCAGACCCATCACTGAATATAATGCTCCCTTTGGTATGAACCTGATCAGGCACATGCAGCACTTGGTATGTTCACAAATATTCCTCACAAAAATAATGCAGTGCATAAACACATTGCCCTGTGCAGATTACCTCAAAGCCCTCTCCCTATACTCTGTTTGCTACAGACTGCTGAGAGGTAATTTATGCCTGGTATACAAGGCATCCTTGGATCCCATTCTGGTGGCCTGCTGGACCTTGGACAGCTTCAGGTCCACTAGATCCAAGAATTTAAACTTTGCTTGTAATTTAAAAAGGAAATGTTAGAGGGACAGGTATGTATCTCAGAGAATTCCCATTCTCTAAAACAGGTTTCCTGTCCATGTGAAGCATAGCCCTTGCCTAACCCTATCCAAGTGTAATCTGGACCAGTGGCTGGGAAATTAGAAATTCACTCCTGGTTGTAACTTATGTCTCTGACTGAGAGAGGCAGCCTTTTAAACCATGCCCTAAATAATATATGATTCTTAAAATAACTCTAATGCAAAATAGCCCATGGGGTACATTTGTGTTGCAAAGCAAGGCTTACAAAGGGCCTAGTATTAATTAACCCAGTAAATAACCATGAACCTATAAAACTATAAATGTAATGCTTCCCTAGCCTCAAAAGGTAGCTACCTGTATACATACATGTATTCCAAACCAAAGAACAAAAATGAAACTTGTAAAAAATGTCCACGGAGGCAAGGGCTCACCCAAAAGATGCTTTATTCCAACAAAAAATTCACAACCTTCACCAAA
This sequence comes from Protopterus annectens, assembly GCF_019279795.1. Taxonomy (NCBI): domain Eukaryota; kingdom Metazoa; phylum Chordata; order Ceratodontiformes; family Protopteridae; genus Protopterus; species Protopterus annectens. The sequence goes on along the minus strand of NC_056730.1, from coordinate 460,503,121 downwards.
GCTGTGGTGAAGGTTGTGAATTTTTTGTTGGAATAAAGCATCTTTTGGGTGAGGCCTTGCCTCCGTGGACATTTTATACATACATGTATTGTTTGACCAGGAAGAAAATGAAAACAATGCTCCTACAGAGTACATTACCAATAGATAAGCTATAGTGACCCTATGTGCACATCTCTGAGGTTTTATTCTGAAGAAAATTACAGAAACAATGCCAACACTTTCCTAAGCTTCCCATACAAGCTACAGTGATCTTTTGTGCACATCTCCACAGGACTGGTTTTAAAGTAGGTGATTTTCAGGGCACAGGTTACTACTAAGCCTATGTCAAATCCACTTATACAGCCTTGCTTATGGGGACCTCCAGATGCCCAGAAGATTAGGGGGTCAAGATTTTCTGTGATGCATTTCATGCCTTCTGTTTTGAAAGATAACCATTTTATTGTTTTTATTGCTACTCAGAAGAGTTATGTATGTGACCAACAATGTTGTGTGTCCACAGATAAAAATCTGTGATATTACTTTTGACACTCACACACTAAGACACATACGTACTTAAACATACACACATGAATGCGTTCATGCACACACACACACACACACACACACACACACACACACACACACACACACACACACACACACACACACACACACACACACACACACACACACACACACACACACACACACACACACACACACACACACACACACACACACACAGAGTGAATGCTTATCTACAGGCTAATTCACCTATGACATGTCCCTGAAGTGTCAGAGGAAACTGCAGCACATGAATATATTCAAGCAGAGACAGGGAGGGAATTCAGACTCAGAAGAAGCCACAGCCAAGATCTCAATCATAGCCAATCATTGTGAGACTGCAGTTCTACTCAGTGCACTATTAAGGCAATGATCAGTTGCTTGCACATGCATCCTGTTCCTTCTAGACCACCAAATTAGCCAGTTATCATGTGCAGTGTTGATGTTTGTGATTGAAAGTAAAATAAAATACAGCCAATTTGTTAATCTTAAATAATATGTGCCCCCCACACGCACATACACATAAACATAACAATACTAGTTTTAACTGATTTCATGAAATACAGTCCATTTTGTGAAACTATTCCTGCCATGCCAAATCAATGACTGTTGTTCAACAGTGATCAAAGAACAGCAGGGGTAAGTCACTTTTATCCACAGATGGTCTCCATAGCCATCAATTGCAGACACTTTACCATGTACACCTCAGGTGTCTAACTGTGGCCAAAATAGTAATGATGATGATGGTTACTGTAATGTAATTTAAGTTTGTTTCATACAAGCATTCAACAATCATAGTAAAGTATTCCATCTTACTTCACACAAATGCATACTAGTCCTGCAAAGCCAGATTAGTGGCTGTTTCAAGTCTGCTAATATCAGGAGAGTCACTTACTCTTATCCACAGACAATTCCCATTCCCAACCAGCAGTTTTCATCCCTTCTGTGGACAGATCAGACCAATTTTAATACAAATGATGGCCATATAATATATTTCATCCTTGTTCTACATAGACAGTAGACACACACATATTAAAGAATTTCAAATTTACTTGACACAGATCAAATTAGTCTTGCAAAGCCAGAATAATTACCAAACAACAGTTAGGCATTTTTCTCCACAGACAGACTTGGCAATTATAGCTACTTTCTTTGTGTACATCCCAGATGTAAAGCTCTTAAAAACTAAAAGTAAATACCGCACAGTAAAATATCCAAATAGCTCTCAAGTTCTTGGCACAAAATGGGGGGACAAAGGCCTAAACTCAGGGACTGATTTTACATAACTACCTGAAAATTTTAGGCTTTGTACGACTTTGTATATACTTGAATACTGCAGAATAACATGTTATGCACAGGCACACTTGAAAGAAATGACTGTCTTAAATAATTTTCATACTAATAAATATTTTCTGGCCTACACAAACAAAATCCTTTCCTTACAAAACTGGTACAGATGTACTTTAACTACTAATTAGGGTAATGCCTATTATAAATAAAATTATGTGGATGTGCAAATATATATATATATATATATATATATATATATATATATATATATTTGCTTGTTTATAAATACATACATTTATATACACAAAAATGTAAGTGTATTCATGCAGATGTACATCTGTATTTTACAGACATATATAGTCATACTTACATATATTTCTTTATGCATTCATGTACATTTGTGTTTATAAACAGAATTATGTTACCACATAAACATTCCTTATTTGTAAACAGCTACAGTTCTGTGTTCAGATATATTTATGTGTCCTTTTGCATTATAATAATATATAACATATTTGCAGTTACATATATTTCTCATAGGATCTACCTTAATTTATGCAACTGTTTTAATTATAAATAAATAAATAAAAGAAACACTTACTATAGAACTCTGGCCTCTTGCCGCTACCTGATCTACTCAGTCAGGCAGCTGAACAAGCCTATGCTTCTGTAGGTCATCATACCTATACCTGCACTAGGGGCCAGAGTGGGTGATCCCTGTCATTGATAACAGGTACTCACCCAACTTCTGCCAGATGTCAATGCTTCTCCAGTCAGACCCTCTAATGCATGCCTGGATCTTATCCAGGTATGAATCACTCAGAAAGTAGTGCATAATTTTGGTCTCCTTTTCTGACCAGCTGGAGTGTATGTCCTCATGCCTTCACAGGTGCTGTCATCATTTGAAGTGCCAGTACCAGAATGAAGACAGTATAAACAGAGCTGTGGTTCACAGGATTAGAAACTCTCCCTCAAGTGTGTGACAATCACCCTAATCAAACCCAGTTAACCAGTAGTGGCATTAGAACTGGTACTATTATTATTGGCAAGTTACAAAAAATGCTTTGTCACCTACCTATTATTTTAAAGTAATGCATTCATATTTCATTTATATGGTGCATAAAAGTCATTAATGAAACTCTCATTTTTGTATCTTACTTACAACTGCTTTTGCTGCTGCGCATTGCTTTTGCTACCTTTTTGGAGTATTACACCTGAATGTCATGAAGGAATAATTTCTTTATACATTCCTAATGCAGTATAGTAGCAGTATTAATGGTGTTTTTTTAGGGGGAGGGGTTGCAGACATACATTTTCCTCTGTGTGTCAGTACCAACTTTTATTAAATGTTGAGTGCTTTCAGGTGAAAAGGTATGCCAAATGCTGTTAGATGGACAGGGATTATGTTTTATGGTTATGCAAACTCAGATGCATATGACTCTGTTTTACCTTTTTCAAACATAGTTAGGTTAGAGATTAACTGAAGTGGGTCTATGGTTACTCGTCGAAGGGAGTAAACATTGAATGGCGGTTCATAAAAATCAATCCATTGAAAGTCCATCCATCAAACATGCACTTCATCGAACCTGTGAGACTGAAAAAGTAACTAGTTGGCCGACACTTCCCCATCTCACTTTTCCCCACTGTAGTGCAATCTCAAAGTTGGTATATATAGTTGGGGGGCAAAGCCCCCCGCATTGAGGGTGTGAGGGTCTGAAATGCTGCTATTTGTGTGATGGGGAAGTGTTGGACAACTAGTTACTTTCCTTGTCTCACAGATTTAATGGCATGCATGTTCAATGGATGGTCTTTCAATGGATTGATTTCAATGAATTGCCATTAGATATTTACTCCCTTTGACAATTTGCCATAGAGCCAATTGAAGTTATCCTTGCATTCACATGGCCTTCTGGGGATACCGGGGAACTTCTGTGGCTACTAACCCCAGACCTGAGGCCACATTGATGAGTACCTGAGGCCTAGTTAAGAGGATAAGTTGCCTTATTATCTTGATTCATAGAGATAACCATAAAAAGGCCTAATTTGAATACAAAATGTGTAAATGACCCTGACCTTATGCAAATAAGTTTAACACCTCCCTATTTACTTGTGATTACGTGAGTTACATGGCAAATAGCTTAGGAAACAGCATACTTTTAAAATAAGCAAAAATAATTTAATATGAAACAGCTCAAAATGTGGCAAGATTATCAAGCTTGTTTAAAGAAATGTTTGCTTTACTGATATGATGGAAATATTACAATGGCTTAAGTGAATACTGGAAAACTATCATTTGTTAGTGAAAATTATTTACATCAGCAGTGGAAATGCATAGCGAGAAAATAATTTATTTTGTTGTCATTTAGTGATTGTGCATACATGTTTGAAATACAGTGATTTAATTATGAAATACTGAAATGTCAAATATGTTTTGTTAGCTCAACATACGAGTGTCTTTACAGGAAGACTTCTGAGTGTCACTGCTGAATGAATACAATAAAGTCATAGTAAAGGATAGATTTGTTAACAAACTGCTTTTGCCTTACTCTTGTGAATGTATTCATGATGGTGCAATCTTTAGCTCAGTACAAACTTACTTGGCTGGATTGAGACTCTGTATGTGTATCAAACTATGGGTTTTGTGTCAGTTACCTTTTTTGTTTTGTTTTGTTTTTATGGTGACAGGCATGCTTTCATTGTTGTGTTGTTTGATTGATGATTACATCAATTTTTTGTATGACTGTGCCATACTGTTTTAGGTGCAGTAATGATGCAAAACCAGAAATCAAGGTAGCTAAAAGATAATTTCAGCCAAGAGGAGGACCTCATCTTCATGGCAGCCCTTAGAACATATGGCAGATGTCTTTTTGAGAAAGACAGGTGCAAACAAGCTGAGAGGACAAAGGCCTGGAATCAAGTTGCTATGGACATTAACGTGGTCAGTGGAAGGAACTACACACTAACAAAGAGCAAGAAGATGGCAAATGATATGGTTGGACTTGCTAGAGTCAAGGCAAGGCAGAATGTAATTGCTCATCCCAGTACAGAGGAGCCTCCTACACCTATCTCTTTAACACCATATGAGAAGTACCTCCTCTCCATTTGTGGGGATGACTGTTATGGGACTAGAATAATCAGAGGTGTTGTGGACACTGGCTTTCACCAACATCTGCATCAGCAACACATGTCTGCTCAGTAAGGTTGTTTTATATACAGTAACACATATTTATATAGAGAACCGAATGCTGACTTGCAATGATTAAATTAAACACATGCCAGTTATTGTTAGCAGATGAACCTTCCACTTCTGCACGGTGTAACAGTGAAGACAGTATGCATGGTAAGTATTCCCCACAACGTCTTACTCAGCTTACTGTAATGTATGCTTTCTCTTTATTAGTAATCCATCCACAACCCCATTTTCCATTTTGCACATGGAGTGTCAGTTCAAAAGTGACAATCATCTAAAGCCAAGATTCACATCACTGAGTGGCTAGCCCTGCCATGGTTGTTCTTTCATACCACTCACTCACCTGCAAACTCACATCTATGACCAATTTAGATATCCAATCCACCGACTGCATGAATATGGGAAGAAACTAGACAACTCACAGAAAACCCACACAAACACTGGGAGGGCATGCAGACTCCAGAAAGAGGGCACCCCAGCTGAGAATCAAACTGGAGAACCTCTTGCTGTGAGATGACAACACTGTTCACTTTATCACTGTGCCTCTTTACTAGTAATATTTTCAAATAATTTTTTACAAGGTCAGCAGTGGAAACAAACAGTTCTACTATACAGATACATTTGGAAAATATCAGAAACAGAATTGTTGTTAAAGATGACGATGATAACATAGTTATATTTATAAGGCAGCCTGAAGAATGTGGCTCGTAGTCCACAAGTTTCATGGCAGAATCTTACAACCATATGTTAGTACTCTGCAGAAAGTGATAGTGTATCACAAAGTCAAATTCTGACATTACACTCACACTTGCATGGGAAGAGAACCCATGCATTTATACACCAGTATCTTCAAACCTGACAAACACATTCAGGATGATGGCAGAAATTCAAAGGTAACAGTGTCCACAGTGACATCTTTACAAAGGGACATCAGGCATTTGAAGTTGTCACAACTTCAGAAAGAAACATGTAAAGTATTGACTGCCCAGCAGCCGATGTGTCAAGAAATTGTTAGGGCTCAAAGCACTGCCATGGAGAGTCAGCTGGAAATGATGAGAGTCCTCCAGGGTATTCTTGAGGATTTCCAGAACTACATGGAAATGGCAGAGAGTAGAGATAATGCCATGATCACATTGATGTATAGTATGGTGGCACACAAAGCTTCCATGTGTATCTCCATTTGTACCTTAGTTAGGACTTACCAGACTCAAGTAGGAGTCAGCCTTGGAAGTGGAGAGGACGGGGTACTGTCCGGATATGTGGGAGCAGATCACATGAGACTACAGGTGCTTTTCAAGAAAGCAATGTAATTAGATGGGGGAAAACAAAAACAGCAGATTTCATGCAGGCAGCATCAGCATTCATCTACACCTAGCAGAACCTCTCATTCAAGATCTCTATCATGACCCCGTAGCACTGTCAGCTCAGTGTCTACAGGATCACCTACATCAGGTAGGTCACAACGATGGACCAACTCACCATCCAGCTCTCATGACAGCTCCTCTCCAACATCACCTAGCCTTTATTTAGGAGATGTGCATGAGTTATTTGACTTTGACCTACTGTAATTGTGTGACATTTCTGTTACAATTTGACCTTTACACACATGTCAATGTTTAACTCAAAGGGGATTGAATTATTAAATGAATTTAAAAGGGGGGGGGACAACTCAGGACAATTTTTTTCTTTGTAATAGTACTGCTTAAAATCTCATAACATTGTGGAAACAAATCTGTATATCATAACATAAGACTGCAATGATTAGCACCATTAATGCTCTATGCATTGTTATTGTTACAGCTGACTACTACTTACAACTTAAAAGTAGTAATACACGTATTCAGGGAAACACTAATATTCAAATGGAGAAAATGAGTATCCTGTCATGTAAAGTACCACTGCTGCCACCGCACTCTTACCACTGAACAAATGATGATGTTTTTTGTCTCTGAAGCCACAATTTATTGTGTGTGACAAAAAATAATCTAATGTACAGTATGTAACAGAAAACATAGTTCAAACCGATGAAACATCATTGTTTACTGTAAAAAAACGATGATATATTTTTATTCAATTGCAAGATATAAACTCATGTTAAATACGGAAATAATAGTTTTTCTTAATTTTACTATTCTAGGGCATTCAGTATGTGCATACTTAGAAATACCACTTCAGCAGAATGTATTGTGCAAAACAGTTAACAATGTAATTATTCTTTACATGATGCCTGGGTTGTACTAAAGAGTACTCCAAACTCATCCAGGAACCTAAATTGACTTTTCAAGAGGCCAAAGGCTCTCCCAAAGGCAATATAGGTCTGATCAGGGCTGTGTTGTAATTTTCTTCTGCAGCTCTAACTGGATTTCTCACTGGTATCATAAACATCTGGCTCCAGAGGATATCCAGCATCACCTGAAAGAAAAAAAGAGAGAGAAAAGGGAGAGGTGGTGTGGAGACAAAACCAAGAAAAGGTGGTTTAATGTTCAGCGATACATTTTACCAAGAATAACTACTTAAATAAAATAGAAAAAAAATCACTTACCAACAAGATGACCACTGGGCATCCTATCATACAGAAAAGGCAGTACAGTGAGTTAGTGTGATAGATATGGGAATCATGTGCATTGCTAAGATGATAGGCAGAGACATTCATGATACACCCTCATGTATCACATACTACCTGGCAATTAATGGAATGGGATCCCTTCCTATTGTGAAACCTCTTCCCCCTGTGGACCAAATGGAGCCCTAATTGCAACATGGGTTCAATCTATCACCTTGAGCATCTCAAGGAATTGTGCCATCCCATAAAAGGCATGCATAGTCTAGGTTCGGTCTTGAGGTGACACCAAGAAATATATGTTATGATCCACAAGTGCTAAGAGTACACCTAGGAACTGCTGAAATATCCTGAAGACAGAAGTCTGTGAGATGTCTAACATGTCCCCTGTCTGTCTCCTGAAGGTCCCCATGACAAATATAGTAAGGCTATACATACCTTTGTATCCACAGGGATGGGAAGGCCCGCATCCACCCAGTGTCCCTGTGGGAACTATACATACTCACTAAGACCATGAGTATATCACTGTTCACTCTGAACCTATCAGGTATCTCCTGACTGTCAAAATTATATTGAGTTATTCTCTGCTTATATTTCAGCCTTCTTGGTGAGTGAGCACCACTTTGAGCAAGTGGTTTTGGCTTGGCCAAGACAAGCAGTTCACACCAGAAAATAGCAAGACTAGCAGCATCATGAATTGCAAAGTAGAATAGGTGCCACTCTACCTTTTATAACAAATTTGTGGACAGTGAGGAAAAGTGTGACAGTTTGTCGATGAATCTCAAGTAGGTGGGAGATGGCCTAATTAGCAAATGCCATTTTACATCATTTCTCATTTACATCTAATTATTACTTCATTTGCTAATGCCACTTCATGGGCATCGTGCATAGGCGTAAATATAAATCACACTTTTGCTGTGCTTATTGACAGACATTACGGCTAGCCTTTATGCATTTGAGTAATGCCTATGAATACCACCCTTCTTTTCTTATAGGTATACTTCTATCTTTTCTAAGACATAAAAAGGTATAATGTATTACTTGTCAGCTATTTTCACATTACCATTTATTTCCTGTTTCTTTCCCTGAGGTTACAGGTAACGTACCCTTATTAAACATCTTTAGCCATTTTTTTTCCTGTATACATATGTAACAACTATATTCTTAAGACCTTTTGCCTGATATGAAAACAACTACTATCATTCTACCTGAAATTACTGTTGTCATGTCCAGTACCTTTGTCTCAGCATTATTTATTAATGCAGACATCCCAGAGCATTCTTCCTTTCCCATGAACCATAAGACTTCTTTTTCACAAAATTTTGAAACTGTAAATCTTGTTCTGTATTCAGAAATTTCATCTCTGATAAACAAATAACATATTGGGGGATTCAATAAAGCCTACATGATAAGTTTGACCATGTGTGTGCGTTCAGCTCAACCTGCACATAGCTGCAAAAAGTTTTAGATTCAGTAAGCTACACGTAGCAGTGTACACTCACGCGCAAACACAGAAACTTCCATGACATGCAAATTACAGCATATGTAGCTGAATAGTATGCTAATAAAGGAAATCAACACAGTGGAGTGGTTCAGCAAGCTGTAAAGTAACTGTGTAGACTCCATGCTTGTGTTGGCCATGTATTCAAAAGTTTTCCAAATACAGCCACACAAAGGAGTCTACACAGAAACTAGAGTAAATAATTGTCCATACATTTGTTCAGAACTGACCCTATAATATAAACCTACACACATTACGACATTCCCAGACATGTTGGATGCTAGAAAATTATATTAACAATAACAACAATTCCTTATTAAGTGCCATGACATAAATACATAAATACAGCTTTGCATCCCCACCCACAAATGAACAATGTAATCGTAACTAATGCAGACAGCTAAAAGTGTAAACCCCATGAAACATAGATTTCAAAACCTGCAATCCTCTGTGCAGATATATACCTGAGTAAAAACCTCCCTTGACTGTACAACATTGGGCTCCCCTTCAGTTTCCCTGCCTACACGGTTACCAACTGTATAGACTCAGGGTGTCAGCATGGTAAAGATGCAAATGAGGTCAAAACTCATTAGAATTGCTGAATCCCCAAAACCTGTAACCATGTAGGGATGTTCATTTCATGTAGGCACTTCCACAGTGTTCATGTTGAATGCATGGCAATAGTGAATGATGACATGGGGGGGTGTCAGGTTACACTTACAGAGATATACATGTGGTCTGTGAAGTGTAAAAGTGCATGTAAGCAGTGCACAATTCACAAGTTCTGTGTCATCCTCTTGTGGCAGCATGTGTATGTATAGGGCTAGAGTATGTCCAGGGCTCTACTACAGGGTCTGCAACGTTCCCTAAACTTTTTGAGCTGCATGTTTGTACAATATCACAGGCATGGCAAAAGTAATAAGATCCCCTGTGTTCACCTTATTTCAGCGTCAGTGCACGCAGCGGTGCATAGATGTGCACCATGCATGAATGGGCACCAATGGAGTTCATATATTCAGTAAAGTAAGAGATGTTTTTCATAGCTGCTAATTACAGCATAGGCAGGTGATTTTCAGTAGGGCGGAGCTATTCAACAAGCTATAAAGCATCCATGTAGCCTACATTCATTTTTTTTCTGCATACTTCAATACCATGGGAATAGACACAAGGAAATTCTAGGCCTGAAATAAAATTGTCTCAATTACTGCATTTGCAAGGCAAGTCCTGCACCTAGTATGCATTCTGTAATAATATTATGGCATATCCTTGTATATCTTAACTTGATGCAGCAATTAAGTAAATAGTGGTAGATTTGTACAGAAAGTGCCTTAACAAGTGACAGCAGACACTTATTTTACTTATATGTGTCCATTACTAAGGTTTTCTTTCATATTCCTCTTATTTTTCATTGCACTTTTTGTGTGATGCACTGCATAGCGCAAATTGTGTAAGCAGGTAATGGTAGTGTTTATCGGGTTTGCGTGAAATGAGGCAGACCACCTATGAATCAGACGGCCAAAAATAGTAATTGTATGCATTCAATTAAGCCCTTAGTTGTCGTGAAAATCCGGCCTGGAATACAGATAGTACTGGGTCCTAGTACAGAGTGTGCAACCTTTGTTTTACTGCTGTGACATTGCAGTTTATAGCAATGAAGTGTAACATAAACACCTGTTTCTTCAACATTCTTGTGACAACAGGTATAAGTGTAAGACTGCCGTACACATGGTCCTGGGTCCGAATACACTATATGCCATATAGTAATATTTTTAGTGATGTTAGCAATGCAGCTTGTGTTTGCACATTGTTTACCAAAGCACAAACAGATGTAACTCACATGTGTTTACACTTTGTTAACAATCATGGAAATCTGCTGCTCATTGTGCTATGGAACTGTATATATGATGCTTTCTTATTGACATAAAACTACATGTGGAAACATTACAACTTCAGGGCACATTCTAAGAATACATTGTATATTCAAAAGACATACATATGTAGTCCCCCCCACAACCAGTACAACCCTGGGGAATCATATTTTTATACACATATATCAACCACACCCCAATGTAATATATAATATTGTGTGCTCCCTCGTGGACAGGGCCAGTTGGTAGTGCTGACAACCTTTCTGTGCTAAACTCAAACATCCAAATATGCTACTGGCCAACCCATGAATCTATGTGCCTATGCAGGCCTCCCAACCTGTTGTCCCCTACATGGCCTGCTGATGTCATCTACCATATGTTAACCTGCAGCTGTGTAAAAGTCAGACTTATGCTGTTGTGCTTGCGTAAAGTACTGACTTTTACATAGCTGCAGGTTAACATATGGTAGATGACATCAGCAGGCCATGTAGGGGACAACATGTTTGGAGGACTGCAGCTATGTACAAGTCAGACTTGTGCCATTGTGCTTGCGTAAAGTACTGAGTGTTGTAGTCTGTATACTTAGATGGGTAGGGGTTATGTTCTCACTGCAGTCAACTGTGTGTGTGTGTGTGTGTGTGTGTGTGTGTGTGTGTGTGTGTGTGTGTGTGTGTGTGTGTGTGTGTGTGTGTGTGTGTGTGTGTGAGTGTGTGTCTACTTGGCATAGCAGACATGCTATCCTACAGTTACTTCTCCAATGACATGGCTTGCTAGTCTTTTAATACTTGCACATTGATACTTGCACAAGCCTGCACATCCATATTATGCAACCTCCCAAACTCTTGTCTCCCACATGGCCTTCTGATGTCATCCCCTATAAGTTGGCCTGCCGCCATATAAAAGTCAGACTTGTGCCATGGTACTTGCATGTGTTCTGTAGACTGTGTACTTAGATAGGTAGGGGTTCTAGTCAATTTGGTGTCTGTGTGTGTGTGAACTGTTACTTGACATTACAAAGAGCCTTTACACCAGCATGTGGGACACTTTTATCACCATATGCTCAAAAGACAATGCTGATTTACCACCATATGCTCAACAAACAGTGTTGATGTAATCAGCTATATAAGATTATTGCATTCACAACCATCCCCCAGGGCAGGATCAGACACTGGCCTGGAGCCCAGGCAGATGACACCTTAGGTTCATAGGAGTTTACAAGGCTATTGGCCCTAGGGCCTTTATAAGCCTAGCCACGTTGCACCATTGTTCCCTTATTGACCAACTTGTATGGTCTATACTTCCAGCACAAGTGTATGATCAGCACTGACTGCCTCTATCCAAGAGGGACATGGGTGACACACCTGTGATAAATTTACTGTCTTCCATCCAGTTGTCTAAGTTATGCTTAAATAGGCTCATTGAGGATCTCTTTTTTAAGTGAATTGGGATTTTGTTCCAGATGAGTGGCAATCTCTGGGAGCCATATCAGTCTCTCTAGCATTTTCTGGTAATGTTACACATTAGGTTAAGATCCCTAGAGTGAATTAACCTTGTCCAATGTGACTTGTGGATGTGCAGCATTTCCATTAGGGCAGGTCTGAGACTGCTTTGTAGGTCAAGCACAAGTCATCTCTCAGCAACCTAAAAGATACAGAGTACAGTGACAGGGACTTCAGTCTGTCCACTGAGGTCATGGGTTGCAGGCCCTAATTTGTCTTGGTGAGAAACCTCTGAGGTCTCTCCAGCTGCTGCAGGTGTTCGGTAAGGTATATATAGAATGCAGTGTTGTACTCAATTACTGGTCTGATGATGGATGAGGACAGGGGAGTTATAACATCCTTAGCTCTGGATGTGATGCCCTTACTTATGAGATGTGCAACATAGAAGATCTTCTTCATCACTGTGGACACATGGTGATTGAAGATAATGTTGCTATCAACCTGTGTTCTGAAATCTGTCACATCAGGGTTTCGGCTAAGGGGGTACTGTTAATATTGCAATGTGCAGGGACTTCCCCTTTGCCAAAAGGGATGATAAGGCATTACTATGTGCTTATTTTGACTCCATGGCTTTGGCACCAATCATTTGGCAATGTAAGTCCTTTTTGTGGTATGTCATCATTGTTGGGGGACTCACTGATTGCACCCAGTTTGCAGTCATTGATGACATAGTAAGCCACAGGCAATCTCTTTTCCCCTGGACTTCTGAGAAATACATTCCAAACAGTAGGGGGCCCAGCACAGATCCTTGTGGTACACCAGTGGTAACTTGTCTGCTGTTGGAAGTGGAATCCCCAACTTTGACTCTATGTGTTCTGTCAGTGATCCAGTTGGCTACCCATCTAGTGACATATGGGTTAATTCCCAGTTTTTAATTTCTCCAACTCTTTCGGGTTTCTCATACCATGACGGGAATGGACCCCATTCCTAAGTCAAAGTACGATGAAAGTTCATGAAATTAGTATTGTTTCAATCTTTGGTGTCAAAGATTCCCAGCTGTCTGAGTTTCTCAGTGATGCCTGAGTGGGGGATTGTGTCAAAAGCCTTGGCTAAGTCAAGATAGGCTTTATGTAATGTTTTGCCTTTGTGCAGGGCCTTGGTGACATTCCCGAAGAAGTCCACCAGGTTAAATAAGCATGGTCTACCCTTAACAAAGCCAAATTGTGTTGGGTAAAGAGTTTGAAAGTCACTATGTCTTTGATGATAAGGTCCATGATTATTCTCTCCAGGGCCTGGCAGATAAAGGCTGGTTAGGCTTATGGGTGTATAGTTCCCAGGTCAGTTGATGGATCCCTTTTGTGCAAGATAATTAATGCTGCTGCTGTGTTCAACTCTGCTGAGACAAAGCCAGTACTAATACTGTGATTAAAGAGAGTGCCAACTGGTTCCACTAGGCCCTGTTTTAGACTATTAAGTAGGCAGCCTGAGATGTCCCATAAAGGCTGTGTTTTTGGCCATCGAGAGTGCAGTTATGATCTGCTCTTTAAGATACTAGGTAGAGAACTGGTGACAGGTATGCTTTGAGGTATGTCTGGTGTGGACAGGGGGTGATGTTTGCCCCAATCTGTCTGCTAGCAGGTTGGCCATGTCCTCAGGGTCAGTATGAATGGTATTGCCCACTACTAGTTCAGCACAAAGCTGGCCCTTCCCATTTAGATTTCTGACATAGTTAAAGAATGCCTCCTGATATCTTTATCTAGGGATGCTAGTTTAGCTTTGTACTTGGCTTTAGAGTACTTTACAAGATAGCTAATTTGCTTGTTCAAGCTTTAGAGGACTTTACAAGATAGCTAATTTGCTTGTTCAAGCTGTGGATGGTGTCCTTCCTCTGCTGATTCAGTTCCCTTTTGTTCTTAGAAATTACTTTCTTTCACTTGTTGTATAACCTGTTTTTGCTTGATGCTTACCAGTGTGGCTTGTTTTTCTGTGAGGACCTTGTTTTGATCCATTCAGGTTCAGCCAACTCTATACATTTAGATAGGTGTTTATATAGACCATTTCTTTATACCTCTGTATGGCAGTCATTGTTGACAGTGGTAACAGGAGGGTTGCAACTATTTATGGAATCACTTAGAAGGCTGCAAAACTGTTTGTGGCGCAATGATGCATAAGTTCCCCTTCCTGTTTTCTGATGGTGCATTGCAGTGAGAGATGGGATCCTGACCTATGTCATCATATCTCATGTGTACTAACATTTTCTATTGTGTATGCCATAGACTGATTTTCCACATTTTATCTAATTCTCCATTTTTTATATTTATTTCTTTTTTGGGGAGTACTGTTTGAGCGATGTGCCAATTAGCACAAACAGCTTTGGCTATGTGCATTTCATTTACGCATAGAGTGGAAGTGCACAAACTGGACAAATGGGCCACCCAGGTAGCAGCCAGGACCCAGACAGCCACAAACATACACCAGATGCATTAAATTAATACTATTGGTCATCATACAAACACATTTCCCAGCAGCTCGCACTCTCATGCAATGTATTTGCATGATGGTAAGCAATGTGCAACACTCAAAAGTTGCAAAACTAGAAAGTGCACATTCCCAGTAATCTTGATACCTGCAGTTGGTGGGAAAACATAATTCTACATTAGTCTTAATCTGTGATAGGCATGGCAGGCATTCCTGGAGAGTGTTTGAGATTCTGTGCTCAAAGATGCTGTGTCTAGGAGTTCAAAGTGTTTGTTGGAATCCTAACGAATGAACATGGGCCCAGACATTTGCAGAGGGATTGTCATGGTCAGATTACAAGGCAGAGGCATGGAATAGTCTGACACGGTCTCTGACTATAGATATCTGTATCCCTCACACTGATAAACAATAAAGGAATCACTAGAGAGACCTCAGGCTGAGGAAGAGTGATGCCCTCAGCCATTGGATTGAGGAATGTAGGACTGGGGCACCCCACAGATGTGTGAGTATCACTTACGGAGACTATTTGTAAGAGTTAAAAGTTGGATATAGTCAGGATTGGTATGCTTAATGGCATTCTGTTCTGTTCTGTTTTTTCTGCAGCCATCACAAACTGAGAGGTGAATGTGCAAACCCATGCCACTAGATTATCACAGATGCGAGACGCATGTGATATGTATGCATCCCAACAGTTGGGTTATTTTAGCATTAAAAGTTACGATGCATTTATTGGTTAATTATACAGTTGTATCAAACTGAGTATTCATTTTTCAACTGTAATAGGAAAGTATGCATGCATTACTCTGGAGGCCAAAACAACAGTTCCGTATTACAGAATAGTCATAGGTTGTGCCTTCAAAATCCACACTTCCCAAATATATAGTACTGTTAAGTTTTCATCCATATTGCAATGTAACGTCCGGGCTCTAAAGCAGTGTCACCACTAGCCTGCTGTAAACTGTAATCAGTATAACTGGAGCATGCATATGTGCAATATATGCATACATCAAGGATTGCTTGCTGCAATCTGTAGTATATTGTGCATTTATTATCAGCTGGGTAGTCTTAACAGTAAACAAGGTGTTTGTTAGGAGTTGCTAGTCTTAAATGCCAAGGTAACAGAATAGAGTCAAATAATTGTATCAATGCTTTGTATGTCACTAATGTTCTCATTTTTTTTCTCTCACCCCAATCCTATTCTCTCTTTTTTTTTTTTTTGTTTAATTTTAATGTTTTTTTCCCCACAGCACAGTGGGGTAGGCCTGTCCCATGGTATCCTACTGCCCCCACTCCACTGGCTACAGCACTGCTGCCCAGCACATCTGCTGCTTGACCTGGTAGCACTCCCTCTGCTGCCCCTGCACTACCTGGCTCCTCAGGTAGCTCTGCCCTGCAGGAAAGGCCAGTGGTTTCTCACCCACAGTGAACTGCCAGGGTTGGTGCATAGGATTGTGTACCACACAGTTGGTGCATGCCTCCTCTGGCTGGAGACACTGCTCTCCATCATTGTATTAAATAACACAAGGAGACGCAGATGTCAGACATTGCATCCATCGGCGCACTGAGATGACAGTGATATCAGTCCAGTGGGTGATGACTCGATTCTCAGTGTCACCCAACTTGACGTCCATGGGTTAGTGATGTCCCCACCCTCACCCCAACCATGGTGTTCACCCACCTCATGTTCTTCACCATCTTGTTTGTCTTGTCTGTCTGCAACTGCTTTCTCACCTGCCCAACTTACCTCACTCAGACATTTCTACAGCCCTTTCTCAACATTCCACTGTCTCTCTCTCTCTCTCTCTCCAAAAAAATAAGTAAATAAAATGGGCAACTATCCCACAAAAAAAAATCATCCTCATTTCACCATTTTCCTGTCTTTTCCATTTCTTTTCTTTAAACATAATTGCATGATGGTGCCCATCGAGCACTAACGCGTGGCTATAGCAAAACCAGTTATAAGTATTATATACAGTTGTATTGGAAACCAGTACCATCTAGCCATATTTTAGAGACTCCATACCAAATGTCACACTTCAGAATTTGGATTTACATGTAAATTTATTTGAAATTGTTACATACACCTGGATTCAAACTCAGTACCATCTGAACAAAAAAAAAATATATCACTGCATTAACAGGTGGTTCTACAGACTCATTTGATTATCAAGTGTATTTTTAAAGACTGTATAGCAAATGGCAGACTTAACTGTTGTATACACCTGCTTCTTAACTGGATCTCTGGCTACAAGAATTAATGCATTTAATGCAGTGGTGAGTTCCTTTTTGGGGCAAATGCTATAGCTATAGATAATATATTAAATTATTTTGGTAAAAAAAAATGGAGATTGTCTAGTTTTTTGCAGAATGCCCAGATGTTTGCATCATATTTTTGGGCTGTTCCTTGTAAAATGTGTGGTTTACTGGAAAATCACTGAAAATTGAAGTCAATACATAATGACATACATTTCAGTATTGTACTTCATATGCTTCAGAACATGCATGCTAACACAAATCCTAATATTCTATCTACTTTATACGGTTATCAGACCAATATAGTAAATCTGTCCCTATTTTTGGCCCTTTGTCCCCCAGTAGTTTAGTGTTTGTCCGGATTTCTTGCACTGAAAGGTTGGGTGGTATGATCCACATTCTCAGTGTACAGGTTTTATGGCCAGCAACACTGGTGCAAACCACGAAACCTTGCTTACACGAGCCATGCATCATTAATATTCATGGCACAATGCCGAGCAATGAGCAGTATCGCTTACAAGAAAACACTCTGTGTAGGCTCTGCATGGAACCTTTCCCGGCTGGGGTCACCACAGTGGAACTCCGGTCTGCTAATGATTAGCAGTGGATTTTTACGGTGCCGAGTTGCCAGCCCGATGCCCAACCTTCAAAGAAGGCACACCCATTCACGCATGCACCTCCCTGCATGTCTTTAACGTCACATGGAGTTTATTGAATCCTGCAACTTGTTTCACATTTCTGCACCATTCATATACCGTAAAACTCCTTACTTCATTCCTTATTCTAATTACTTTAAAGAGTATTAGTCACTTTCAGAAGCATTGTTGTTTTACAATGAATTTTATTTCTCATTATACTCCTCATGATAAAGTTGCAAGTGATTTTGCAGAAAATGAAGAATATAATGTGCTTTTTGATTTTTTTGGCTTCTCTGTTTACTCAGCTTTTCTTTATAGCCACACTTACAAAACAATGTTGTGGTAAGTACTGAGCAATGAGCTGAATACAACTGCAAAATATTATGCATAAGCAAAACCAGCTTATCTGTTTAAAGGACCAGCTTCTTATTTATGTTGTGGATTCACTGTATCAACACGTGACAACTAGCCTTTCTAGGAGGTAAGAATCTAATAATGATGCATTTAGCATGGAAATGCAGTATTCTATACATTAATTCAGGCAGTAAGGCACTGTTGGTTCAGTTGTTCATGATGTCATGGGCTCATAGATAAAAGCTATGCTAGCAGTCCTTGTAGGCCATTTTAAGTCTAGCTAATTTCCCTCAGAGGTGAGAATCAAGTCCTGTACCATGTATCCCTGAGGTAAACTCCTTCACCACTATGTCATCCCTCAACCCCCATGGCAAGGATTTTCAGCTCTAAGAAAAAAATATCTGGGGTCATCCTTATCAACAAAATAAAATGCAAAGCAAAACAAGGAGTTTAGTTTGACACATTTCCAGCTACAGTTTAACAGCAGCAGAAGAGTCGCTGCTGACTAAAGGTTTGACTTTTGTCCCCACCACTGGGGCTGACATTACAGAATTGCTTGTTGAGTTTCATCTTTTTGCAAGTAATTTAGCATTAAAATTAATGTTTGGTAATGATGGTGAAAACAATTGAGTTAAATTATTTAGAAAACCTAGTACGTTTGTACCAGCATTGCCTCCTGCTGTTGAAGTTTTCTTATTAGCCTGTCAAAATGATTTGTATGAGCTTTTCAGTCATAGGGAACTGAACAGGCACAGTAGCTCAGATAATTTAACCAAAAGTGAATGACAAGCCTTGTTAGAAATGCAGTGCAACACAAATATTGTTATTCATCTGGCAGACAAAGAGGGACCAGTAGTTGTTCTTGATTCAACTGATTATTATGACAGTATGTCTGATATGCTTAGTGATTTAAACACTTATGTTAGCATTGATGCAGTAATGGTGCATGACTTGAAACACATGCTTGACAACTGTTTATTAGAATGTTTGACTTTAGGACTTGTCACTAAGGAACTGTATGATTATTTTATACTGTAGAATCCACTTGTACCCCAAATGCATGGGTTACCAAAAATACATAAACATCCCATGAGGCCTCTATTTAGACCCATTGTATCAGGTGGGGGCTGGTTAACTGAGCCTATCTCTAGGTTTCTGGATGAACAACTTAGAAAGGTTTTGGATGAATCTGAGGTAGTGTTAAGGGACACAGAACATTTTTTAAGGGATCTATATGATGCAACTAATGGAGAGAATAGTAAAAGCATTGAAGTCCTGGCAACTCTAGATGTGATCTCATTATTTACATGTATTCCCAACCAGGAGGGGATAATGGTGGTGAAAAGTGCCTTAGATACATGCAGAAAATTTTAATCAAAACAGGTGGACCTATTTTGTCTACCTCTGGAATTAGTTTTAGACAATAACATATTTTTCTTCAAAGACAAGTGCTATTGGCAAAAAAACAGGAGTTGCTATCAGCACTAGCTGTGCGAACTCCTATGCCAACTTAGTAATGATTGAATGGGAATACCATTATAGTCAAAATAATTTTAACCCACATATAATAATATATTGACGTTTTGTGGATGATCTTTTTATAGGTTGGCAGGGGAGATGAAAAGAGTTTAGAACTTTATACTCAATATTTGAACACCAGCAGTAACCTTCTTAAATTTACCTTAAGTAAATCCATGAGTAAAATTGATTTTTTGGATGCATCTATAGCTAAGCAAAGAACTGGTTTAACCACCAGCATTCATAGGAAAGACTGTTATCGTCCCACGTATTTACACAGGGAAAGTATGCATCCACAACACAGTCTTAGTAATATTATTAAGGGACAGGCTATGAGGACCTCATATTTGTCCTGTAATGACAAGGACTTTCATGAGGGACTGTGCCATCTATGGGATGACTTTATGAGTACAGGGTATGGACATGTGGAAATTGACAAGACATATGGTAAAACAAATGAGGAAAGAGGAGGGAGGGCTAAGCCCTATTTTTTACAATGAAATGATACATTTCAAAATGCCCATGGTCATTACCTATATATCAGAGGTGAATAGGATTAGGGAAGTGGTCAGACGTAATTGGCATATTTTACACACTGATGAGAAGGTAAAAGAGCTGATAGGCTAACGGCCTGTTTTCATGTATAAAAACAAAAAGAGCCTTAAACAATGTTTATGTTATCCTAGATTATATCATAATTTAGGGGAAAGGCAATGTAGGTACACGTTCATAGGTTCATACTAAGCTAACTGCCCTTGAGAGCCATTTTAAGCCTAGCCAATTAACCCTTGTGAGACTCAAATCCTGCACCTTGTGTTTGCAAGGCAAACACCTTAACCATTAGGCCACCCTCCCTAAGTAAGTGTAAGGAATGTGCATACTGTGACTATATTGATCAGTCTATGCACTTTAAGCATCCAGAGACAGGCTATTTATGGAATCTTAGGGTTTCAGCAGAGTGCAATACACAGAATGCTATTTATGCAACACACTGTGTTTTGTATTTCAAATTTTATGTAGGTAAAACCAACCGGAAACTAAAAGAGAGAGTGCAGGACCATTTGTATTGCACAAGAAGAGGGAATGATTGTAGTGCTTTGGCAAAACACACACTGACAAATGGCAACACACATACATTTGTATTCCAAGTTTTACAAGTTGTGACTGAGAGTGTGGGGGGGACTTAGTTAACATGACAGAAAATGCAGAATTACAGTGGATTTTAACATTAGGAGCGCATAGGGGAATGGGTCTGAATGACCATGTACTCCTAAAACCAGTCTTAAAGGCAAAGAAAAGTAGATAAATGTATTATTCTGCATTTCTGTGTTTTTACCTGCTATTTTTATGTGCTGTTTTTAGATGCTGTTGCTTTAAAAGTAAATGCCTTGTGGATCAATTAGGATTCTGCATTGTTATGTTAATTTATACTAAAATTTAGTATAAAAGAAGTTCATTCGCTTTACTTTTTTGTCTGAGGAAGTGGTGGTGAACACTGTGAAAGCACTAACTTTTAATAAAACGTGGATTTTGCAACTGCTGAGCCTTGCCTTTCTGCCTGTTACTAGCTGTGGTTTTGCTTGGAAAGCAATACACTGTTGAAACTGTATAGTTTGGTACTGCATATGTTAAAGAGGTTGTAGCCAACTTCAAAGGTTTGTTACTTGCACTTCCTTCAGAACATGGCTGACACACATATTGAAAATTAGCCTTTTCTTTTCAACATAATTTTCTTCTCATCCCTCATTTTTCTTTTTCTGTACATTTCTCTGTCTCATATAGATATCTTTGCTTTTTGGTTACTTTCCTATTCTCCGTCTTCATTTTCTTTTCTTTAATTTTCTTTTGCTAGTGGTTCATACCTATGCCATTGCAGCAGCAGTATCCTCAGTTTTGTTTTTTTTGAATTGCTCAAAAGTATTATTTTCTGTTTCAGTGCATTCATCCCCTGAGCATCTCTCCACCTACTGACATTATTTAATTTCTGAAACAGTCTGTAATTCACTTTCCTTATTATATTCAGATTACCTTTCCTTCATCCTATTCACAATCAACCCAAATATTCCCCTTTCCTGCGTTTTGTACATTTTAACTTACACATTTTTATAGTATGCCCACTTTTCCCGCACTGATTAGGTCTTTATCACAGCCATTAATAAGATGTGTTTCACTTCCGCAAAAGAACATTTTTCAGCTACCCATTCATTATAATTGCACAAGGTATATGCTGGAGCATTTTTTCTATATAGTTCAATATTATCTTCAGTTCCATAAACTTATCCAAATAAACTTATCCAACCAATCTTTCTTGCAACTGTCAGTACATTGAAAATATTTTAATTTCAGTTTCAGTCACCTAACAGTTCTGAATTGTGCAATTACTGTTTTCTTATTTTTCACAGTCAAGCTAGCAAACACATATTGTTTTCAAGGGGAAACATCTTGGTCCATTAAGAAAAGAAATCTTTCTAAAAACTGGACAGATTCAAAAGTCACACCACAAAAAGTTTCATTGCGTTGATGAATGCATTTCTAGAACCCTAAAACCTAAGGGTTCCATCAATCTGCACCAAACTGTGTATTTATTTTTAAAAAAGTATCTATTGTTAATATTTCTCATATTCTAATGATGGGTCTTTTGTACTACCTTAAATGTTGCTGCACCCATTTTTTTATTTCAGCTACCACTGCAGCACAAGTCTTTTGAGCATGCTGACTGCCTTTAACATTCTCTGTTAGTGTTTCTGGCAATATCCCATTTTCAGTTTTTGCTGAATGCACCTCCTTTCTTGCTTTACAGTTTCTTGCTGCACATAATCACATCTTTCCACAGTACCGCCCTCGGATACAGTGCTATCATCTGCAAACTCCTCTTCATTCATCAAGGTAATCAAAGGAGTGCAATCCAAACCTGCTTCCCACAGTACAGCAGCCACCATATCTGCATGATGCATCCTTCTGAAGATATCACATTTTCCTTCTACACAGAATCAACAGTCAGGATATCTTCATTACTCTCGCATCCTCCACCACCTTTGCCTCTTTTCTGTAATCAAGAAGTAGTCCTTTATTTCCTTCTTAGTAAGAAGAATAGGATAATTCCTTTGGTGCCCTGGCCAAATTTCTCCTAGTCAGTATTTATACCATCTTAAGTCTCAAATGAAAATAGGCCACAGGCCTAGTGTGACCAGTCAGGTCATCAAAACTTAAATATACACACACACACACACACACACACACACACACACACACACACACACACACACACACACACACACACACACACACAAATAGCTTTGATATCATAGCTTGCCTTGTAGCTAGAACAATGTATGTACACATAAAACATTCAGGTACATACATTTATTTCCTGCACATTAGTTATTGTTATAATTAAGATAATTGTATTCCTGTGAAAAAGCATGCACTGTTAGGAAGATATCTAGACATCTCTTACCACCCAACTGCAAATTAATCCGCATCTCCTTAGAGCTGTTTATGGTTTCTCAAACTACTGTTGTATTTCCCCACACTGCTGCCATATCTTCACATTTACTTGTATGGATTTCTTGCTTTAGTGCTCAAAAGACTGCACATTCTCTAGCACCACAACTTTATACCTCTTTGTGTATGATGTAAGCTAATGAGGCAAAGTACAATGGCTGTCTATAAACTGCTTTATTTTGGTGATTCACATATGAGACAAGTAGTGCAGCTAGGTGCTTAGGCATGTGTCTGACATCCTGAGCTTCTTGGCTCATGCAGAATACCTGCAAAAGTACTTAGCGCAGGGTTTTGTGCAGCAACAAGCTTGCTACTTTCAATTCAGATATACTGTGTATGAGTGATTCACTGGCTACCATTTTACTCCTCATGAAAGTGATACATTTTCAGAGGATATTCACAAGGTGATGGCTATTATTTACTAGTGCCAAGGACAAACCACTTGCCTGTTGCATGATAGAGAAGGGAGTGGCTACTGAGTCCTTAAGATGGCCCCTTTAAAAAAATGATACCTGGTATGACCTGGCTGAGGTAATCACCAGGGCTATGAACATTACCAGGACAGCAGTGCAGACAATGCTATACTTACCTGCAGTGCCAAGACCCCAAAATTCTTTATGCATGGGAAGCAGAGATTAAGCAATAACACCCTAAATGGTATTGTGCTTGTCACTGTAAACATTTTTATAGGGTGTGTTTTCTTTGCCTGCATAAATGTGTTATCGATACTGGCAGTTCTTTGTTTTTTGTATATGGAGATGATATGTCAGATGGAGGTGATGGTAGAAAGTAATGTGCTATGCCATTGATATGGATACTTGGCTACTGCACTAACTTGTTATGTAGTGAGGGTATGCTGAACCATCTCAGGGTCTACCATGCTATGTTGTGTACTCCTGTGAATATGAAAATCATATATCTGTATAGGCCTGTTTACATATGCACAGGGGACACACACCTCCCTGCTTCGTGGTACAAAGTACATGATGTTGTTCTGAAACATCATCTCTCCCTGTCACAGCTTGCTGATGTGTTTCTTTCTTTTTCAGCATGATCAAAACAGTTGTGAGCCATGTTGACAGTTGCAGGTGGTAGGGCAGACTGATAGCCAGGTAATGTAACTTATACTGACATATGCCAGTCCATATTAATATATATATATATATATATATATATATATATATATATATATATATATATATATATATATATATATATATATATATATATATATATATATATATATATGGGTTCACTTTATAATCTGAAATATCAAATTTCAGAATTTCGAGATCATAAAGCCTTAAACTTACAATCCCGAAAGCCCAGAAGCGAGAATTTTAAAATCGCGAAACTTACACTAACCATACTCCATACACATACATATACACACATCTTCCCCCACACACAAACCTACACAACATGCAAGCAGGGGGACAAGCTCCCCTCCACCCCCCAGACACCCCCTACTTAAATATACTAACTCCAATGTCTCACTACACAGACAAACATATGAAAACATCACCACACACCTATATTTCCCTTGCACACACACATCACAGTCACAACACACACTGACACACACTAAAGCCCCTAACCACAACCTTTAAACATAAATAATTACTTGACTTCCACCTATCCATTCACACACAGCAACACCAGAAGCGTTACTTCAACATCTCCGAACTTCGGGATTTTGAAATTCGCGCTTCTGGTGTTTTGGTGTTTTGAGCTTTTGACTTTATAATCTCGGGATTCAGAAATTCGATATTCAGAATTTTGGGAATATAAAATGTTCATATATATATATATATATATATATATATATATATATATATATATATATATATACATATTCCATTGACAGTATGGATATGGATTCACTCGTGGCAACCTTCCCATTGTTTCTCACCCCTGCAGGTTCAAAAGATTGAGTGGCTCATCAGACACCTCAGTCATAGCACAATGCTGCTGCTGAGGCTGTAGCTGGAGAGGATGATGGGGCTGAGAGTATCCTGCCAAATGGTGGTCTCAACCTGTCACTGCAGGTAGTCCAACTTCATTGTCCATATTTACCCAGCTATAGCCAGAGCAGATGGTAAAAGCTGCATCTGAGGGAGAGGTGGGCAGACATATAAACCACATGGGACACTGTCTGGAGTAGACTGCAGATTGATTACCAGGCAGGGTACTGCTGTCAGACTAACAGAGGAGGGAGTGACCACTACTGAGTCTTGCAAAGCTGAATCTGACTGTTACCTAAATTTGATTGAAAATACGTAAAGGTATATAGAATTAGTACTAATTACAATAAAGTTAACAGACCTTTTGCCAACATCTTTTCAGATACCATGTTTGAACATAAATATGCCTATAAAATGTCTGGGTTTTTCAAGAGTTGTATATAAAAGTTTTCACATTAAAAATAAACTTATCATCATAAGGAGAAAACCATATTGCTGAATTGAAAATCATATATAAGTATAAAGAACTTGCCAAAGAACAGAAATTGTTAACTTAATAATTAAAAACAATGGGAAAAATACATCACATTAGAAAGAAATAGACTAGATCAACTAATAAAAACTGTTGCCCATAAAGATCAAGAAACATATGAATAAAAACTAATTTGAAATGAAAGACAACTAAAAAAGAATGCTTATATTTGTATGAGAGTGGATAACAATTTGATGCTTGGGCTGTTATCTTTATTAGTAATAGAGAAGAAATAAAAGACAATAGACTAACAGTCTATGGAACAAAATCAGTAGTATAGTACCTTTTCAAGAACAGGATGAAGAAATTAATCACCCCATACAGATAATTATATCCTTGAAATTTTGGGTAAATTACACCACAAGAAGTCAATGGGTGGGGAGAATATATCAAATACAAATCTAAAGACTTTTAAGGAAAACCTTGTACAACTGATATATATAGTACTAATGCAGAGTTTCAAAAAGACTAAATTCAAATTTGGGTAGAAATCCACTATTTTAAAGCTTATCTATAAAAGCAGGGGCTTTATT
Organism: Protopterus annectens; assembly: GCF_019279795.1. NCBI lineage: Eukaryota > Metazoa > Chordata > Ceratodontiformes > Protopteridae > Protopterus > Protopterus annectens. Next base: position 460,476,956 of record NC_056730.1, on the reverse strand, counting down.
AAATAAGATATGAACTGCTATAGACCCACCATTCTACTTTTCAATACTAGAAAATTGATAGAGAAAGCTAGAGAGAAATTTGTATTAAAAGTACTAATCAAAGAGATAACTGAGCTTGTTCAATTTTACATATCTCAACATGCATACAAAAAAGGTCCATTGCAATCCAAAAATCATTTTTAAATACATTTAATAAATGCAATAGAAGGGAATCTTCAAGCCATTAAATGGTCAAAAATGAACAGTGTTCAATTTGGCCAGATGAAGAGCTTACTGAGACAGGGATATTGAGAATTTCTATTATTGGTGACCTATAGGGACTGCATCTAATGAAGCACCAACAGAAGAGTCACTTCATTGGATTCCTTAGGTGGGCCACCACCAGCCAGTCATATTATCACAGGAACAATAGGAGAATCATTTCCTCTGGAACTTCAGCATTTTTGACAGACTCTGGACACCAGAAAAACCTACTAGGCCTGGAACCAATGTCTGCTCACAAGCCAGAGTAGTCTACTGTGTGGACTGCATATATCGATAAGTCAAAAAGCATCTAGCATGTCCAGCTATATGACCTACTTCCCCTTCAGGAGCAAGAGGAATGGCCATCTGGAACTGGATGTACCATATCTTTAGGATGAAGTTACTGAGGTAAAGAATAAGTCAGAGCTCTTCCCTGTGTCTCACTGCTAGGAAGAACTGATACTTCCCTTCTCTACACGAAGACTCTCTACTATCCTTCTGCATAAATACCAGACAAAGATAATGTTGGAACTCCTAGTAACCATACTTAAAAGAAACTCACAAAATCAAGATGTAGAGTAACATTTTATATATCTCTTAGTTCAGACAAATCAATCCCAGAGGACATATTAGTTGGGTAAATACAAATATATCTCTTGAAATGATAATCTTAGCTGACCTTAATATTCATTGGCCAAAGTGTACTTATACAACTATCTACCCTTTTAGCAATCTATATGAAATATCACATCTAATACTTATGACCACAAGAACAGATAAAGTTACTAGAAAAGAACATTCAATAGCAAAACATCAGAAATGCAACCATATCTGATAAGGAAACTTTATTGTCCATCCTTATGCATAGCAACTGGGAGCCATTAAAAGCACTTCCTTTAAGCAGTAGCTAACTTCAACAAAACCTTTTTCTCCATACTAAACTCCCTTACACCTCAACACAGGAGAAGAGCCAACTCAAAACCTGCTTTATGGTATAAAAAAGCTAAAACAATCAACAAAAAGGATAAAATTAAATAAAATAAATGCACAAAATAGATAATGCATGGAAAAAGTGGCATTTAGAAAAAAAAACAATATACGACAATACTGACACCTGTGAAACATAACTAAGTACTGTTTTGAAGGATAAGCAAAATTAATATACTAGAAATGTAAAACTCAGGAAAACTCCAAAACAGTTTTAGTCGACAATCAATAAACTTATTCAGACTTTTAAAAATCAACCCTGCCCTTTCACAAATGAAATAAACTATAACATAACACACAATATAGTAATTCATACTATATAAATGCTGCTAATTCCCTTAGTAAACCCAATACACCCAAAACATCAGTAAGTGATGCTAATGGCATTATCACTACCTTCTTACTTAGTAGAACTTACATGAGCATGATAAAAAAAAAAATTAAAATCCACCCATTTGCAGCAGACAGCCCTCCAGCAGAATATCTCAAAATAGCCACAGAAGCCATTGTATACACATACCCACAACCTATACCTATAAATTTCTCTCTCCAAGAAGCTATAGTCCCAAAAACTCTGGAAACAATCCTATGTTAATCCCTTGCATAATGGCAGATTAGCTGTTACCACCTCAGCAAACAACATTAGGTGGGCCAGAAGGTTCTAGCAGCATTGTTACTCTTTAATACATTTTATGGTACTTATGTATTATCGCAACCACGTATTCTCCCAACCACAATGAGTGCTGGTTGCAGGATAGTGAAGATATTGTCTGTATGATGATAATAAAAATCGTCCACTGTTTTGGTGTGTGTAATCTTTTGTTCTCATCTGTCTGCCCACAACATCACAGAAAAGTCTTATTAATTTTTCTAAACTAAATCTGTTTTGTGTGATGAGTAACTTCCCAGTGTTACAAGGTTCATGTCACTTTGCAACTGATTGTGTGCATTTGCAAATTTTTCAGATCAGAAGAATAACTGCTTCAGGGTCAGAGTGTAACACTGTTATTGGACAGAGGTGACTAAAGGGGTTCTGCTAGGAAACTCAGCATAGGTCTCAACTGTTCAGATTTTTGGCTCATATTTTTGGTCCATTCCTCATGAAATGTGTGGTTTTCTGGCGAATCCCTGGAGATAGAAGTCAGTAAATCATGACAGGCATTAGAGTTTCAGGCATTGTAACCTTCACCAAATGCATGGAAATGCAAAACCTATTATTCTAACAATTGTCTAAGTTTATAAGAGCAAGATTTACAAACATTTTTCAACCTTTATCCCCTCGTTATTTTTGCATATCTTTTATAATAACTGCATTTGCATAATCAAATAATGGGCAGCGATCTCATTTAATTAAATATTGTGGTAGCGAAAATATATCTCAGACAATCCTACTTGGTACAGTTAAATCTAGTGCAAAACAACAAAGACTACTTTTTCAATAATACTACTAACCTGGTGAAAAAGCGTGGTTGCAAAAACACAAATAATGGCCTGGCGAGAAAGCGTGGTTGCGATAATACGTAAGTAACCATTTTATAAATAAAATGCATGCAACCTCTCTCCCAGCAAATATAATCCAATACGCAGATGATTCAACATTATTATGTGCAGCTTCTTCAGACAAACACCTCCAAGGTGGCTTACAGCATTCATTTACAAAAAAAAAAGTACTGGCTAGAGCAATCTAAACTATTCCTAAATACAAAGAAAAGTCAAATGGAATTTTTGCTTCCAACTCAGCAATCAAACTACCACAGTCAATAATACTAGAACTGAAATTGTACAAAACAAAACAGTTGGGTATAATAACTTAATCACAGAAGAAGAGTCAATCAGCATATCCAGTTTACAGTTCCAAAAAAAATTAAACTTTAAAAAAACAATCAACAGCTGAACTATTTACATAGGTGTCCACTATTTAAACAAATTATAAAAGTCCTTCATATAAATCAGTTATTCTTGAGTGTTCAATAACTGTTTGTTTAGTAACTCTTTGAACTTAGTCCACAGGTTATAAGATGCAGTAATGCTGATGGAACTTGTTTTGATGGTAATGAATTCCAATTAGCAAACGTTGGTTGCAATTTTCTTAAATTCCATGAAAGAAGGAGAAGACTCGTTCTTCTAATTTCTAGTTACAACTTTCCTAGCAATAGCCAAAATAGACCATAAAAATGGATATTTTATTCTTTTAACACAGTCAGGGTCAGTGTATTAAACAAAATCAATAACTTAATTAAAACAAAATTATCAAAAAAATAATGCCTGTAAAAAAAGGTTAATATTAGACCAGTAGGATTTAAGAACTACACAATCAAAGAACATATGTGACCAATCAGCCTTAGTCTCCAAATTACATCTCCGGCATGCCACCTTTTTCTTACTTATTAGTTCAATTTTATGGGGTGTACAAAAGGACCTGTACATACATTTCCAAGAGAACAATCTCCATGTAAGAGAAGAGGTGGTCATTTTAGATGATATCAAAATAGTTCTTTTATTGTTTTCATTAGGTGGATTATTATTAATTAATATAAAGTAATCCCAATAACTTTATGTATAATTTTTATTTAATTTCTAATTACTTTATATAGTTTAGAAAGCATACCTTTATTATGTAAATTCTGTTGTGTGAATAACATCAAAACATTTAATAACGTAGGAACAGAAGTTCTTATTCTTGGAGACATTAAATCGATTTTATTGTCTGCAAACTGTCTACAAGATTATAATTTTAACCAGACATTATTACTTAGGTCATATTTACTAATTAAATAATCTACTGTGTGCAATTTATAAGTCAGCAGCTGAGACCAATAAGTGAGATCTTTTTTTCCTTAAATAACAGCATCTTAGAGAGATTTACAGAAGGGATATTACTTTAAACTAGGAATTATTTTTAAAGTCAAACCTTTTCTATCAGTGCATCAGTTTACCATAGCTCAAATTAATCTACACTGTAGTCTCCTATATGTCTCATCAATTTTTAGTCACCCATGGTCTTCTCAGAAAGACAATCCCCCGGATTCAGCAAGCCCTGTACGATGTGCAGGACTAGTGCAGGAGCTCCAGCAGGCAATATGTCTGCTGTACGATCCAGGAATAAGCTGTAAAGACGTACACATGCACTCCTGCACTAGTCCTGCACGGACTCAGCTCCTGTATACAAATTACCCCATTTGCAGGTGAAATCCACGCAAATTAGATTAATTTGCGATCCAGGAAGCTGGAAGCTGGCTGTGCAGGACTAGTGTAATCTGTAGAAATGTACTCAGTTAGTAACCGAGTACATGTCTGCAAACTACAAAACGGAGCCATGACAGCTCCAAATAAAGGGTGGAGATTATGTAGAAAGCATGCAAATGGCCAAATATATGGCCACTGGCATGGAAAACAGTTGCAAAAATAAAAAAGTTAACTTTTATTTTTTTTAGCCGATCTCGGCTGTTTAAGCATAGGGCAGCAGCGTGCAAACGGGATCAGGCGAAAAATAAAATAAAAATCCTAAAATAAGCATTCTAACCAAAATCACTATTTTGCCATTATACTCAATGGCAGGCAGAAGACAACATGGCCAGTGAATAGTGGTTGCTAAGGGGGGAGGCTCAGTGTGGGACCTGTAACAATGCATCAGCAGGCAATCCTATGCAAATGAGGGGAATGATACTGAATCCCAGATTTCCCCTGCATGCTAGTCAGAACCCAACACTGTAAGAGCAGGAATAGCTTGGTGCAAGCCTTGGAGTTAGCTGACCTCATAGGGGTGTGTGGCAGGCATACTGTAAGCAGATTGCAGCCCTATGGCTCGGGTTTGCCCTTAGCTTAGCAGAGCTAAGCAAGCGGGTATGTCTGAGGCTGCCTAGCACTCTTTACATTGCCTAAGTGGATCTGCACGCCGTGCACCAGGTTCTAAAGGAAAAAAAAAAGTAAACCAGGAAATAGCATCTCTGTGCACATTTGAGCACTGTGTTTGCACGGCACGCTCTCCCCCCCCCCAACTTAAACAGGAAGGCAATGGGAAGGGAAAACAGCAGTAGGAAGGTAATCTAGGAGAACTAGCATAGCTGGCAGGTGAAATGTATCAGAATTAGCCAATTACGCAGGCAGCAGACCAGCTCAGCCCAGCCCAAAACACTACTATAAACTATGCAAACACCTTTCTCTCTGTTTTTCCCACATAGTCTACACCACCGGTGTATACAAGCGGGGAACTTTTAACAAACAAAAACAACAAAATGATAGGGGCTGCAGCAGCTATCAGATATCAACATGTGGAAGAGGCTGAGAGTAGTGAGGATGAGAATGCTGTCAACCACCCACAGTGAGGGGATGGAGAAGGGTGTACAGACCCAGGGTAACCTACCAGGGGCTACAAGAGCTGGAGATAGTGGAGCACTATAGGGTGGACAGGGACCTCCTACAGCAAATTGTTGAGCTGTGCCTGCCATGCCTGACACACAGAACTAACAGAGGGGAACCCATCCCAGTGGATACCTAGGTATGTGTAGGCCTAGGAATACTAGCCACAGGCACCTCTCAAAGCCCAACTGGGGATCTCACAGGCATCAGCATCCAGAGTATTCCACCAGTTCCTCGATGCCATGTCAGCACATGTCGGTGAGCACGTATATTTCCTCAACATCCATGAGGTGTTGGCCAGCAATATGCATCTCTTCCACCAAATAGCAAAATACCCTGAGGTAGTGGGTGTTATAGACTGCATGCACATATTCATCAAAGCACCACCCGGTGAGTGGGGTAGGGTCTACATCAACCGCAAGGGCTTCCCTTTCATCAACTTCCAGGTCATGTGCGATGCCCAGGGCATTATAATGAATGTGTGTGCTGGCTGCCCTGAAAGCTATCATGAATCCCACATCTGGCATCTGATGCAGCTGTACCAGAGATTGGTCAATGGGGACATCCCTTACGGTCACCTAGCGAGGGATGCTGGTTACACACTGGAGCCATGGCTGATGACACCCATCAGAAATGCACACACACCCGAACAAGAACTCCATAATGAGGCACATGCACAGACCAGATTTACAATAGAGCGTGTGTCTGAGATACTCAAGTCATGGTTCCAGTGCCTGGACACATCCAGTGGAGCCTTGCGGTACTCACCAGCTACATGTACTTAAATTCATCATTGTATGTGCCATGCTACACAATATGATCCTGTGGAAACAGCTGCAGCAGGAACAGCACGGGGCAGAGCCACACAGCCCCCCATCAATGCCAAGGCCTGCACAGGCACAGAGTGACTCAGAGGAGGAACAACCTGAGCCTGGCCCAGTAGGCAGAAGGAGGTGTGGCCAGTATGCCCTGGCCTTGACAAAGAGGCAACGCATAGCACGTAAACTACACTGACACAGTAGGGACCCAGGGAATGACACCTCTCTCTGACTCGCACATATAGTAAAAGGGATGCCAAACACGACACTACCTGTGCTCAGCCATGTATAGGGAGTGTACTATGTGCATCTGACATAAGCAGCACTCCAGCACCATCGTCAATACTGGCACACCAACAAGGTAAGTCACTCTCCTTACCAATTGCTGAATGGAGTAGTATGTGTTGTTACTTGTGTCTGTGGTACAGATGTGAGCATGCAAGGGAATCGGGTGGCTGAATGGGATGCCAGCAGATAGTAGACATCTATAGCAGCAGCATGAGATCTGTAACGAATACTGGTATCACCATAGTAGCCAGTACTAGACATGGTGACAAAACCCACTGCAAGAAATGTGCTGGCCACATGTGTGTCCATATGACACACACATGCCAGTCAGGGAGGTTCACATACCCAACAACAGTCTCAGCCAGCAGGACAGGTGTAGACAAACACAAACAAAGACTGTGCTAAGGCCTTTGAATGATGCCTATGGGTAACACCCCCCCCGGCCTACACTGATAGATTACATCAGGTCGGGCAGTGGGATGTTAGTTCTGAAGTGTAGGAAGTCAGAAAGTAATATGTAGGTTAATCAAACCTAAGACCTGTAGTACACTGATATGCCTCTAGTCAGCATGATAGGTTAGAATACAGAATGAAATGGAGTAACTGACGTACCAGTACAGTCATAGCAAATGTATACAAGTGTCAGGTGTGACCCCCCCAATCCTGTGTAGACATGGGGAAACAGTTAGGTGTGCCCCCCCAATCCTGTGTAGAAATGTAGAAACAGTCAGGTGTGCCCCCAATCCTGTGTAGAAATGTAGAAACAGTCAGGTGTGCCCCCCAATCCTGTGTAGACATGTAGAAACAGTCAGGTGTGCCCCCCAATCATATGTAGAAATGTAGAAACAGTCAGGTGTGCCCCCCAGTCCTGTGTAGAAATGTAGAAAGAGTCAGGTGTGCCCCCCGAATCCTGTGTAGAAATGTAGAAACAGTCAGGTGTGCCCCCCCAATCTTATGTAGAAATGCAGAAACAGTCAGGTGTCCCCCCAGTCATACGCAGAAATGTAGTAACAGTCAGGTATACCACCCCAATCCAATGTACACACGTTGTAACAGTCAGGTGTGCCCCCCAAATCCTATGTAGAAATGTAGTAACAGTCAGGTGTGCCCCCCCCTCCAATCCGATGTAGACATGTAGTAACATGTATGTGTAGGTATAATACCAATGGAGCACAGATGACCAGAAGTGGCCAAGGTAGCAGGATAGGTAGCATTTGTACAATATGCAGGTATGTGTGTCTTAGGTTGGTGTGTGTTTCATATTGTGTGAGAGTGGTCAGTATGTATGCATGTTGAGGTTTGACCTGGTGGCCATTGCCCACTACTGCCAATGACAGGGCCAAGTCCTCACAACTGCAGTGCCAAAGACAATTCCTCCAAATATAACACATGCTAGTAGTAAGCCATTGTAACTGTATGGTGGTAATATGTGTCACCATCTGAAAGATGGACATGGCATGACTGCTGGGCTAGATATACAAGCAGTACACAGGGAAAAGTACCCCAGGCATACAGTATATAATGTGTAACCATGAAATGGATACACCCTTAGAATTGTACATACAGGTATGCATCACATTATCTGGGCTTGTAGTAGGGAATACCAATGTCGTCTGGCCGAACACCTGCAGATCACAAAGGTGATAGGACTGATATATTGAGAAACGGCTGATGTCCCTGCACAAGCCAGCATAACTGGAATGCCCCATGCATATCTGTGAGTCAGATGCACGTAGTATCCGTAGCACACATGCACCCAGCTCACCCAAGCACCACCCACAGGTACCTCTCTGGTCATTTCCCTGCTGTTGAGGATGCATACAATATGACCCCCACCTGTGTATGACAATAGCAAAAGAATGCAGCATGCAGTGCAGGTGTCCCATGCAGGTGTGTCCCTAGCTGTAAGCAGCACCCTGCTAGCATTCACACCACCTGATCAATACTGGTAGAAAGTATTGGCATGAACACCTAGCACACCTACCCTGTCTCCCCAGGGGAATATACTGTATGGCAGTCTGAGGACTGTAGGACTGACAGAATGCAATGTCCTGCTACAGCTGACTTGCATCACCACCAAATGGCCTACAGGCCTCTGCCAAAGGCCTGTGTCTCACCCGTATTGCCAGTGTATGTTATGTCATAGACACCCAAATAACAACATAACACACTCCACATAAGCCATATGCAAGGCCATGTGGACAAACCAAAGTAACATGTCCACCATGCCCACTGCATGAACTGTGGACCAACACCAAAACACAGCTGTGATGAGGTGATAACTATAGAGAAAGTATCAGAGAATGTATCCATAATGCATGGAAGAGGATAGAATAATAGAGGGGGGATGGGAGCATGGGCAGCATGGAATGTGCAAGGTCCGACACAGCCATGTGCACATACTATCCCTGGCAGCAAACACAAAAATGGGTGGCTACAAACCTACCCATACACCACAATAGGGGTAATGTCCTGACTTATGACCCCTGCCTCTGGGTAACCTGTGTGAATCTGTACAGTTGTGAGGTATTGCCACAGCAAGATAAGGCCATACTGCCATGTCAATGGATGTACAAGTATGGAATCCTCTGCCAGCACTGTACGAAGGTGCTGAACTGGATACACAAACCCAGCAGCAAGTGTCTGCAGCTCCCCCTCCAGAATGTCATAACTTTCCATGAATATGTAGGCATTTGACCACAATACTGGACACAGTTGCATTCACTCTATGTTCCCCAGGACATCACTGTGAGCAAAAATGTCCACCTGACAGTACTTGAGGACATAAAACATCACAGTGTATAACAGTACACATGTCTGAATATCTCAGCTAACACCAGTACCATGTAGCAGAAGCAGCACAGACACAATCACCTACAGTACACACTATCCCTTGCACAGTGTGACCCCATATTGCCAACTGATCTACAGATATCCTGCAGAAACAGTTTGCTACCTGTAGGTGTAGAGCACAAAGGTCTGCACTGGAGAACAAACTACCTGGAATGGATCCACACATTCAATACAGAAGGGTATACTGGGCATGCTCACACACTTAGAAAAATGAAGGCAATGTCAGACAACATACTGAAAGGTCATACTGGGAATGCTCACACACTTAAACAAATGAAGCCCATGTTTGCCAACAACAGTGGACTATACATATCTGACAGTTGCAGATGTTAGTGCATACAATCCTCAGTATGCACCAGTCACGATTTGCACACACATTGGATAGGAATACACACATATATCCAAGACAACACACTATAATATGCCAAAGGTACACATACATAGATGTGTGGAAGAGAGTGACAGTGACAAAGAGCCTTCCATCATGAGGCCTGTCCCACCCAGCACACAGCCAAATGGCTACAACCACATGATGTTTAAATGTCACTCACTGTAGAAATTAGCCACTGGTATCCCTCAGCATTACAGACTCTGTGGTGCAAGTGCTAGTTGTGCAACATGACTGTACAAGGCAGTAGTCATCTAGCAGTTGTATACATGTACCTGTGGAATATAAACCTGCGTGTGCCTGAGTGTAGTTTGTCTACCTGTAGATGAATGGGTTATGGCCCATGCACACACACTGCCCTCCCCATAGCCCTACTATGACAAGCCTGCTAATGTCATTCACTTTGAAATACACCTTTGGGAAAGAAGTAGCCCAGTAATCTCTGTGGCATGACCTTAAACTATGTAATGCTGTAGTGTGATAAACTAGTTAGGTAGAAGTTCTAATCCCAGACATGGCAACTGTGTGTGTCTGTGTCTGTGTAGAGCAATGCATTTTAGGCTAGTCACACTCACTACAATACAAATGCCCTACTTTGGCAAGGCTGCTAATGTCATTCACTTTGAAATACACCTTTGGGAAAAAAGTAGCCCAGTAATCACCATGGTGCATCCTATAACTGCATAATGCTGTAGTGTGGTAAACTAGTTAGGTAGGAGTTCTAATCCCAGACATAGCACCTGTTTGTGTGTGTGTGTGTGTGTGTGTGTGTGTGTGTGTGTGTGTGTGTGTGTGTGTGTGTGTAGGGAGCAATTCTTTTAGGCTAGTCACACTCACTACAATACAAATGCCCTACTTTGGCAAGGCTGTTGATGTCATTCACTTTGAAATACACATTTGGGGAAAAAGTAGCCCAGTAATCTCTGTGGTGTGTCCTATAACTGCATAATGCCATAATGTGATAAACTAGTTAGGTAGGAGTTCTAATCCCAGACATGGCAACTGTGTGTGTGTTTGTGTGTGTCTCTGTCTGTGTAGGGAGCAATGCTTTTTAGGCTAGTCACACTCACTACAATTCAAATGCCCTACTTTGGCAAGGCTGCTGATGTCATTCACTTCAAAATACACCTTTGGGAAAGGAGTAGCCCAGTAATCTCCCTGGTGCATCTTATAACTGCGTAATGCTGTAGTGTGAAAAGCTATTTGGGTAGGAATTCTAATACCAGACACGGCAACTGTGTGTGTGTGTGTGTGTGTGTGTGTGTGTGTGTGTGTGTGTGTAGGGAGCAATGCTTTTTAGGCTAGTCACACTCACTACAATTCAAATGCCCTACTTTGACAAGGCTGCTGATGTCATTCACTTTGAAATACACCTTTGGGAAAGGAGTAGCCCAGTAATTTCCATGGTGCATCCTATAACTGCATAATACTGTAGTGTGATAAACTAGTTAGGTAGAAGTTCTAATCCCAGGCATGGCAACTGTGTGTGTGTGTGTCTGTCTGTAGATGGATCAATGCTTTTTATGCTAGTCACACTCACTACAATTCAAATGCCCTACTTTGGCAAGCCTGCTGATGTCATTCACTGTGAAATACACCTTTGGGAAAGGAGTAGTGCAGTTATCTCCCTGGTGCATCCTATAACAATGTAATGCTGCAGTGTGATATAGTAATTTGGTAGGGGTTCTATTCCCACACATGGCAAGTGCTGATGTCTGTGTGTGTGTGTTCCTTTGTCTGTGTAGGGAGCAATGCTTTTTAGGCTAGTCACACTCACTACAATTCAAATGCCCTACTTTGGCAAGCCTGCTGATGTCATTCAGTGTGAAATACACCTTTGGGAAAGGAGTAACCCAGTAATCTCTGTGGTGCATCCTATAACAGTGTAATGCTGTAATATACTATAGTACTTTGGTATGGATTCTATTCCCACATATGGCAAGTGTGGATGTTTGTGTGTGTGTTTCTTTGTCTGTGTAGGGTACAATGCTTTTGAGGCCATTCACAGTCACTACAACCTCAACTGACCTTCTTTGGCAAGCCTGCTGATGTCTTTCCCCAGTGAAATACATCTTTGAGGAAGGAGTACTCCAGTCATCTCCGTGGTGTGTCCTGTAACTGTGTAATGCTGTAGTGTAATAAACTAGTTAGGTAGGAGCTCTAATCCCAGACATGGCAAGTGTGAGTCTGTGTTTGTCATTCATATCCTGTGTGGAGGTGGCTGTGAGTGTGTAACAACAGAACTCATTGTGGAGTGAATTTGGCAAATTTCATATATGGTTCCCCTATTATATGTCACAATGTCCACCTTACAAGGATAACAGATATGAAATAGCCAAGAGGCTGGGGTGCCAATCCATACCCCTACATGTGACATCAAGGCCTGGTGAACAAAGTTAGCAACCCTTGTATTACCCAGGGAACAGTCTAAATCCATGTCTCATACACAAACACACTTGCCTAGGCAACAACCACTATGTTGGTAGTATCCTGCATATTGCCCACAGATAGTAACCATGGTGTGATTGCAGTGGACTACAGAAGGCATGGCACCCTGTCCATCAGTACAACTGGCACATACATGCAGACAGTGTGCCTTCACTATGTCCCCCACTGGATGCCTGCAACACCTGTGGTGCCATCAAATGTGACCCACATAAGACATACCATGCCTTAAACACATGCCCTGTATGGACAGATGCTACTGACACCAGGGAATACCTGTATCATGCTATAAATGTAGGTGCAGGGTCAACCTGCTGTCCATTACCAGTTCCCACCACATGAGGCCAGGACTGGCACATCTGATGATAACAATCTGTGTACACAACATGGGCCAAACACCCCAGGTACAGTTCCACATATCACTGTACATGCATCTGGGATGTGTGCACATTCCAGACAGCATCCATGTCATGGACTAAAGAACACATACATGGCAAGCATTGCATGGCAATGGCCACACACAATAGTTAAACAGGTGACTGGATGGTGAATACAATACCCACCTGTGTGGGCCAATCCAGACACTACACCCCTGAGCCACACTGCAGACCATTGTCATGTGGCCTGATACCAAGGTATACCCTTCACCTAGCCTTGTATGGCCTTCTGGCACACACAACCACTACACACCTGTGAAGCAATGCACACGTGCATGTCAGTACTGACACCCTGTGCCTGTGTGTGTGGTGTATGATGCTTTCGACCACATTCACACTCACTACAATTCCCAGTGGCATACTGAAACAGGCTGTCTGATGTCAGACACCTCCACATACCCTTTGCCCATATAACCTCCGGAAAACCCCTGTGGTGCATGTGATACCTGCACATTACTCTATTGTGGCAAACTAACTAGTTAGGAAGTGTATTCCTGACCCTGCAAAGTGTGTCAATGTGTGTGAGTCCCTGAGGGGGTGTGGCTGTATTGATGTTGACACCTGTTCACATGGCAGGCATGTGTACTACACCTACCGTATCGCTACCATATCACTGTTGTAGATGTCACTCACCATCACATATACGTTTGGACAACTCCTCAACATGTAAGCTATGTGGTGCATGCAATAACTGCATAGACATATGATAGCAATACATCGTCAGTCAGGGGTTTGAAACCCTGTACTGGCACTTGTGTGACACAAATAATCTTATGTTTTACTCTCCCACCCCCTCCCTGACTTACATTATCTTTGTCTGTCTCTCTCACTCCCTCTCTGATGGATGTGGAGAACTACACTTGCTTTGCTTAGGCAGCAGCTTATGTTTTGTAAATGATGCTCATGATTAGCTGATGGCCTCTGCACAAATTGCAGCCCTCCTCTAGCTGACTGCATGTGGAACAGCTGTGGTAACATTCCCATAGCCAATTGCATGGAAACACACTCCAATAACTAGGAACATCATGTTGGTGTTGGGCCTTTTCATTCACTGTGAACAGGACCTAGATCTGTGTTTGGCAAACAGCATCACAGATGGATTTGGGATTTACCTCTAACAACATACACTGTGGAAACAGGCCAACACACAGGAGGTGGATGTGCCTGACATGACTACAAACTTTAAGTGTTGCTATTCTGCATTTGGACTAATGTCGGTTTAACAGGGTGTGTGTGGATATGGCTGGTCTACATGTTTTAATACCTGTCATGACAGTGCTATGTTTTTGAGGAACCCCTCATCTGTAGGGTCATCTGCAGACTGGGCAGTGTGCGGTGCCTTTTGTTTCTTGTGTTACTCCAAGAACACCTATCTGAGAACTGCAGAAGCATAGTGTGAGGATTGCAATCAGTACATGGTGACAGCCATGAGAGTTACTGACTTCATATCCCTCATAGGACATATGTCACAACAAACCCTGTTACAACAGTAAATGTATGAGGTTAACACTGCAACATGTCAGTATTGGCCCTGTGTTTGTGCCTCCAGCCACAACTCTGTCAACCTTTGTACATATGTCATGCAGTAAGAGGTGCATATGTTCTGTACACCATTATTTATTGATATCATATCTGATAACAAGCCAGTGAAATATCAGACTGCTACACATGTTATGTATAGTAAGGGTTATATCTGAGGACATAACCTGGGCATTCTGTGGTTGTGTGTACACTATTGAGGTCTGTGGTCTGTGTACTTATGGTGATTGTTGACAGTGTGTGTATTGCAAATATGTACCTTGGCCTGTGTACAGACTGTGGTAGATGTCATTGTTCTTGGTTCTGTACTATCTGATGTTACATGCTGCTCCAGTGTATGGTACCCTATTGGCTTACATGTTTGTAGGGTCAAACACACACATGTCCCATACCACAGACAGCTATCGGACTACACTGTGTAGTGTCCCAGTATATGTAGAGTAAGTGTGTGAGTGGCATATATGAGTATGGTGTTGATCAGAAAGTCCATATACTGTAATATTAAGCTAGCTTACCATATGTGGCTGTGTTCACATTGGTTGTGGGTATCCACTTTCACACAGGTGTCTATATTTGCAGGTACATGTGTATTCCTCCCATAAGAAATGTATGCCAGCATTGTGGCAGTCTGCCTGTAGTTTGCACAGTGCTTTATTACATGCCTAGCAGCTTAGTGTACTTACCCAGTGTGATGTTATGTCCAGATATTTGCCAGATGTACTGCTGCTGGGCCACCATAACTGTCATGTATTTCTGACAAAGCAGTGGGATGCTGTACAGATGTATGTCACTAACTAGTGGGTAGTATGTGGCCATGTGATCTCTGCACCAGTGGTTATTATGTGTCAGGACAGACAGGAGTGTGTGAATGCATAACCTATGTGGGCATATGTATTCCAGTATTTACATGATATACCCATCTACATGGCTGTTAACATCCACATTGTCAGGCTTGGTCCACATGTCTTGCACTAAGGGATTATGTGTGGGTCTATATTATATTCTAGAATGCTGACAATGTTGAATCTGACATTGTCGACACGAGAATATCGAACGCTCAGAATCTCGAGCGTGTAAATGGAAATCTCCATAAGGGGAGATTTCCATTTACTGCAATGTAGTGCGGTCTCGGAGTTGGTATATTTAAGTAGTGGGGGTGTGGTGGGTGCAGGAGGACTTGCCCTCCCCTGCTTAAACCCATTAGGGTACTTTTTTTTTTTTTTTTTTTTGTCGGTTTAAAAGTTTAACGTTTGAAAACATCAACCATATGGTGTCGACCATATGCTGTTCAACGTTTTCAACCATCGATCTTATAATATAGACCCTTCTGTGTATACCTCTGGACTGACCAGAGTGTGTCAGACTGTCCACATTTATTGGCCATATCTCTGCTGTAGTCCACAGGATCATTACTGTAGTACTGTACTATGATGTCCTTAGGATGTCTGTCAGTAGCCAGTGGCACACATGTTAAAAGCAGATGTAACCTCCCACACACAACATGTCTGTTAAGACAACCCCTATTACAGTAGCAACAGTCTACATATATACCTGCAATACATACATTACATCCCCTCGCACTAAAAGGTTGGGACATCCCCTTGCACTAAGAGGTTGGGACTATTGGTGCTGAGGTAGGACTCCACTCCATGCTCTGGACATATGGTGAACATATATGTACATATAATTATCCATATATCTATATAGATATATACATGTATACATATCGACATACATAGATGGATATATATATATATATATATATATATATATATATATATATATATATATATATATATATATATATATATATATATGTACATATATACATATAAACACTAAAATATATACATATACACAGCAATATATGTCTACACATATACAGATATAGATAAATAAGAACATATACTTATGGCTATCTACATATATATTGACAGTAATAGGTATATCACAATAGATATGTATGCACATATAGTTATAGCTATCTACGTATATAGCTCTATATATACATCTATATATATATATATATATATATATATATATATATATATATATATATATGTGTGTGTGTATGTATGTATCTACAAAGGGATCTACACATGGCCATATATATGATGCACTATACAGATGTGTATACAGATATATGTATGAATGGGTCTACTGCTTTTAATCGAATATTACTTATTTGAAAAAGAGCAGTAGACCGTTCAATTATGCAAAAGTGCACTTATTCGAAAGTGCACTTTCGCGAAACACGGTTCAACAAACCGCTAAAAATATAAAAAACACAAAACACTTGCTAACATTACAGTGAGTAGGGGGCTTTGCTCCCCACAACCCCCCTACTTAAATATACCAACTCCAAGATTGCACTACAGTGGGGAACAGGAAAATTCCCGTGCTTCATGGAAGTGCACTTTCCCGTAACTGAAAGTCTACTGTTCATTTTCAAACAAGTAGACTTTCGGTCTTTTACAGTAGACCCATATGAATATACATGTGTATGTACATGTAGACATAAATCAACATATGTATATATCCATATTCCTGTCATGTGTAAACATCATGGTTGTATATATCTTCCCAGATGTATCTCACCATATGTATCTGATATGTGTACATTATGATAAAACAACATATGTGATGCAACAGTCATATTAATAACAAGTACTACACAACATATGTGATGCAACAGTCATATTAATAACAAGTACTACACAATTGTGGAAGTAAAGGCAATTGTTCAATACTAATCAATATATGTATTGACAGATATATTGGAAAAAAAACAGCTGTCTTCACAGTGGTCATGGCGTAGTTATTAAGTGTCGTGACTATAGTGGACAGGGTGCTGGGTTCAAGACCTGCAAGGGCTGTACATTTTGTTGCTGGGCAGAACAAGGGCTGTCAGATACAGAGTGGTTAAAGCAGTTTTGAGCAGCTTTAAGCGTGTTTGCGTGGGTTTGCATGAAGCTAAGCAGTTCTAAGCTATGGGTAAATGTACGGGTGCTTACACAGTGTAGGCTTCACTTACCAGTACGCAAATCAGCTTAGCTGTTATATTGGAGCAATGTTGATACCTGCTAAGCATGGCTTAGTCCTGGTAACCAGTTCTTATCACCCAGTCCGATAACATAGCAGGGTTATGACATCTGTAATAAGTGTAGATACACAGCTATGACCACCTGCAATGATGCACCCCAGTACTGACACATGTGTACATGTGCATTACTGAGGATAGCAGTGTCTGTTAGCACACCTGTACTTGGAATTCCATGAGGGCCTTCACAACCACTGCAACACCCATTGCCATAATCAGTTGTGGCTGCTGCTGTATGTGACATTACATGTACCCTGTTATGCTCCTCTCCCTACCAGCTACACAAGCCTTGCAGTACCAGCAAAACAGTATTGTACAAATGGGTCGTTAGGCATGGGATACCCATTGAGTTCTGGCAAGTGTGTGCATGTGTGCATGTCCGTATATCTGTAGGGTACAGCATTCCAAGGCCACATACTCCTATTACAATACCCATTGGAACACAGTAGTACAGATAGTGCTGCTGCTGCCCATAGGTGAGGCATGACAATGCAACACCCTACTATACCTGTGGCATGTGCATTAGATGCATATCTCTGTAGTACCACTGTTGGGATATACAATGGGTTGTATCGCAGTTGTGGGCAATGTGTGATGGTGGGTATGTCAGAGTGTTATCATGGTTTACAGGGAGTACAGTATCCACTGGGGGATGTGGGTGCTGTGTACAATGTCATTACACCAAGGTACACCCAGTATATGTCCCATGTACTACTTTATGGTGACCACTGTCACCATCAACCATACAGGCAACTGATACCACAATCCAGCCCAGTTATGCATGTGCTGTATGCAGCCTACCTGTAACACACTGGACACATTGGCAAGTTAGATAGCAGTGATAGGCCCAGGTCTCTTGGACATGTGTCTGCCTCTTATGTGTCTGTTAATGTGTATATGAAGGTATGTCATACTATGCATTGTCCATATACACACATTACATCCCCCATTAGCATACTGTACATGTCTGGGGATGTTCTGCATGTAACATGTAACCTGGAACACACCTCACTCTAAACGCTGTGTGGTGTGTGCAATGAAAGCCACACACTTCAGTAGCACTACATACCTAGGTAGGGGTCTAGTCCCAGTGTTGCCAAGTAAGGGTGTGCATGTATGTGGATGGGTCTACATCAGGTTGCAGATTACACATGTCCCAGCGGGTCACCTGTTCATGTGGCACAGGCAAAAACTGTTATACAAACCTGAGACATGTGTTCAACTGTACTCCAGATATGTCACAGCCATGGTGTCACCACAGTGCCATACCCCTTGTGGAATATGACTGCAGACCATCCTCCTGCTGACACATGTACACCTACAGCACAAATGGATAACATTATGGAGACCACAATCAACCAGTGTTACTAACAGCTATAATGCATCATTGCTGGATGGCTACACTACCTGACATGCATGCATTAAACTTTACTCCTGACAACATGTTACACTGCAGTACTTTGGTACACTGTAGTACAATCACTGAGTGCATCAGAACCATATTAACCTGTCCCTACATTGATGTTATGGATGACAGGGATGTGGCACATGTATCATCATATGCACAGGGTGTGTTGTTGGTTTGCCAGAGGCCAAGGGTGGGCCATACAATTGACACCATGTGTGTGGGTGAGGGGCATAATGAGGCAAACTGGGTGTGGTGATGAGGTGTGCATAGGTAAGGGGTTGCCCTAGGTGTGTTCGTATAGTTTGTGGGTATGCATGCACACACTTCTACCATGTGGCTGCCCAACACAGGTGTTTATGGACAGCTGCAGACCATACCTGGCAGGGTGTGCAGCTCACTGTTTCTGACCACGGACACATGGACTGTGCCTGCCAGGGGTTCCATGGGCACATCCAGGTACAGGCCTCAATTTGCTACTCTCCTCTGATGATGACAGATGTCCGCTGAAACCAGGTCCCTCCTGGGACTGGCCAGGACCACGTGCTCATGGCCTGCTGTGGTGAGGTGTGGACAGCACCCCCATAGTGCCAGGGCTGGTACTGCCACTACAGGAGCCCCTTGGTGGCCTTGCACATCAATATTGACCACCAGCTGTTGGTGTGGCTGGCTTACGTCAATTTGGCCGTCGCCACACTCCCACCACATGTTCAAGCACAGACAAACCTTGATGAGGGCCATCATCTCACCAGACCATCTAGCCATGAGCTCGGTATAAGCATGGATGGCACCAAACAGTTCACGGAAGTTGTCACTTGCAGATGTGAGAGCAGCCCTCTGCAGCCTCAGGCCCTGTCTGGTATAACATTCCATACATGCCTGCGCCACCAAGACAGCCTGAAACATGTACTTGGTGGTACCGGTTGTGACACATCTGCCGGGGGCATGATGAACAGCGGCCCTATCACAAGCACCCTAGGACATCTGCCTATGTGGTGTCCTGCCGGACATCCGGCTATGTCTGCTATGACCAGACACAGTAGGCATGGTTACCACACTCTCCTGTGCACTGCCACCAAATGCCAGCTGTCTGTCTGCTATGGCCACTGGTGATGGGGTATGTATAGGCACTGAAACTGTGTGCAGGGTTGAGGTGGCTAAAAGGGGGATGTCAAATGATGGTGCTGTTTTGGCCCCTGACAACCCCACCTGTGCCTCAACAGTACTGTCATCATCTTCAGTGTCTGTATGGACACCAACATCAGATTGCATGCAGGAGGGACCCTGACCCACCTCTCCACCTATGGGGGAAAACAAGAAATGTGCTTTAAGATCTGTACACTATACAGCATTGCATAACAGCACACACACACACACACACACACACACACACACACACACACACACACACACACACACACACACACACACACAAAACACCTTAATACCTACCTGTCCGTGACTTTACAGACAGTCCCACATTTATTCCCATGCGTTCTCCATCCTGCAT
Source organism: Protopterus annectens (assembly GCF_019279795.1). Lineage (NCBI taxonomy): Eukaryota > Metazoa > Chordata > Ceratodontiformes > Protopteridae > Protopterus > Protopterus annectens. The sequence goes on along the minus strand of NC_056730.1, from coordinate 460,456,584 downwards.
CACACTTGGTAGCATACACTCATTAATACCACTCATTAACATATCATTCATCTAAATGCCTAGACAAGTGATCACAACACAAGACCTGTCACTCCATTACCTCCCTGACCTGAGTGGAGTGGTTTTACATGGACTCACTGTTGTCATTCAGTGTTCACCCTGTGTATGTCCAGACATTGTGAGCATGGCCCCTATATGTGAGGGGTTACTATGCTCACTCCATAATTTCATACACTGGAGTGTCATGTGTAAGTATTGCTCAGTACATGCCAAATATGCTGCTCAATCAACCTATCCTGTGACAACTGTAATATATGGATACACTCCCTGGTGTTGTCGAGTAATTCCCCAATGCATCTCTCTGCTGAATGCAATATTAAGGGTATACCTGGTGTCTACCTTCCCTCCCAATGCATGTTCCATGCTACAGATCTTATTATACTATCAGCTGTTCTGTGATTACATACATGACAGGTATTCCTGGTGTGTTATGTGTCAGTCCATGTCCATGTACTGCACGATCCCAAAGGGAAGAACTGCTGTATGAACAACCCTACAATCACACATGTGCATACATGGACATCCACACAAACACACACACATGCACACACGCATCCTACATGCATCACCCTCCCCCCACTTCACCAGAGTGACCCTACAGACAAAATAGCCACCTATCCACACACGCACACATACAGGTGAAAAGCCACAATAAGGCTACTCCCTCCACGTGGTACTAGCTCCAAGATGGTCCATTTGGCGGGTATTATATATCCCCTTTCTTGTAGTTGCTGGTATGCAAGCACTACATATGTATCCCAGGTCCTTCCTTAAATAAAAACAATTTTTTTAATTCTGTTCAGTTAAAAATGACAAATTGCCTACTTCAAAGTACTGTTCCAACACTAATAACACTTTCCTCGGAGCAAATGTCTTATTATAGTACCTTGGCTCAGTATGATAAGAAATTACTCATTCATTGGAAGTCACTTCCAGCTGCCTTTCTTCATTGAATGCAAACCTCCATTCACTGACAACTATATGCTCCGCTTCCTCAGTAGGTACTTCCAAAGTTCTAAGTCAATAAATTGCCTGTATGCAAAGCACTGGAGCAAGTTGCAAAAAGTTCCTTACTTGGAAGCCAACCTGTAACCTGCATACAGCCTGTGTGTGAAGTGGGGGGGGGCAAGTCCCAAAGCTCTTCCTTCTTCTAATGCCAATTGGTTCCAATAGGCATCCTGTGTTCAAGGTCACCGGAATGAATTTCCAAAGTCTAAGACCAACTTCAAATCGGCGTGCTGCCTGTGCACTTAAACGAGTTCCAGGTTAAATAATTCTTCCTTCCTCTGAAGCCAACTAGAATCAGCAAACTGCCTGTTTGCAAAGTCTCTAGAGCAGGTTCCAAAATATTCCTAGTTCTGAAGCCAACTTCAAATAAGCATGCTGCTTGTGTTCAAAAACAGACTCAGGAATGGATAAGCGCTTTCGGTTGCAAACCTTCTTCAGATCCTGTGTTTATCTGCTTTGCTCTTCCTTTCATACTGTGTGTATTCTAGGTATTAACCAATGAGGTATTATATTCAAATTAGACTCTCTGCCTTCATTATTCATTGGTTACACTTGCTACTTGTATCCAATCTGTCTTTTAATATACACTGCCAAATCAGTTTAACTTCCTGAATTCCTGCAAGTATGTCACTGGTTATTCTGTCCTCTTGCGAGGAGTCCATTCTCATATGTTCTTTAGTAGCTGGTTGTATAGCTTTACTGTCATGTTATTCAGTCCTATTTCTTAATGGTTTTATGATAGAAGTTTATTATCGTCCCCTAAGCCTCCTTTCTTTTAGTACTGGTTTTAAGGGAACTACTGCATTAAGGCCAGGACTTTGACTGGCACGCAAATTCATAATCCATTCCATTTCTATTTTTTTCAGTTCTGTTGAATAAATCTCCACCTCATGCTGTAACTGAAACATGTGTTAATATCATAAATTTAAAGCTATGCTCTGGATTATGCTTTATACGCTGATACAAAGCATTAACTTCTATCTTGTTGTTGATGTCTCTTAGATCCCGTAAAATACGTTCTTTGAACTTTCGGTTAGTTTTGCCCACATAAAACGACATACATACTTCACAGCTGGCTATATATATATCACATTCTCTGTATTGCAATTTCCATTCCCTTTATAGGAATATACTTTATGTGTGATAGGATGTTGGAACACATTAGTCATATTAATATATTTGCATGCCTTACACTTCCCACATTTGAAAGTTCCTTTTTTCTTTACTACTCTTCCCTGTGTTGTTTCTGTTCTAGTGTTACACAGTAGACATTTCAAGTTCTTCTTGTTTTTATATGTGAATTTGGGTTTTCTCCTACTATACTTTTAATTTTAGGATCGACTGTTAAAACTGGCCAATATTTTTGAATAACTTTATTTGTTTATTATCTGGTGCATAAGTTAATATACATCTTAAGGACTCTTGGGTTTCATTATTCTTCTGTCCTTTTACGTGTTTGTAATGATAATATGGTTTTCCTTTGCCTCCTCGTAATTCCATCGCTTGTTCAAAGTCCATCTGATTCTTCCTGTACCCTCGAGTTACTAAGTTATCCACCAAATGGTTGAACTCTTGTTGAAATGTATCCTCCTTGGTACATAGTCTAGAAATGCTTATGACTTGATTTTCAAATATGTTGTTAAAAATATGTGGGGGGTGCATGCTAGTTCTATGCAGCATGTGGTTCTTCCATGTAGCTTTCCTATGTAGGGCCATCTCTACAGTTCCCTTTTTAAAGATAATACTTATATCCAGGAAGTCAATACTTTCCTGGGAGTATTCGGATTCAAACTTCAAAAAGTCCATTGTAGATGTTAGATATCTTATTAACTGTTGTGTTGATGGACTTCTCCTTTCCATAGTAATAGTATGTCATCCACAAACCGACCATAGAACAGTACTTGCTCTTTCCATATGTTATATTTACTATTCATCCATTGTAACTCCCACTGTGCTAGTACTATGTTCACATAGCTATTAACACAGGGGGTGCCCATGGCAACCCCCCATTTTTGCCAATAGATATTTTTGTCATAAATGAACACATTACTACTTAGTATAATGTCCAAAAGGCCACAGATAACATCATCTTTCATTGCCATGTTGTTGGTGCATGAGAACTGCCTTACAGCTTCTATCCCATATTCATTGTGGATGCATGTAAATAGACTATTAACATCTAGGGTTACCAATAATAAGTCAGTGATGTTATCCAAATCTTTCATAGTTTCTTGTAGTCTCTCCAAGAGATGTGCCGTGTCCTTTAATACTGTTCTCACATTGTGCATAAGTTTTTTAAGTTCATCCTCCACATATATTGAAAGTGGTTTCGTGATCCATCCTCTGCCAGATACTATGGGTCTGAGAGGTGGATCCAATAGATTGTTATGCACTTTCGGTATTACTTTAATCTCTGGCACTGTAGGGTGGGATACTTCAAAAAACTCAAACAGTTCTTCTTCTACATATCAACTTATCATATAAATCATCTTTTACTTTTTTATTAGCTCTTGTAGCTGAGCCTTGCTAATTCTTCTATAAGTTGAAGTATCACTCAACATTTCCAGCATTTTTCTGTTGTAATGTTCTTTATCCATAACCACTAGGGCTCCTCCTTTGTCTGCGGGCTTAATTATTATTTCTTCATTTTGCTGTAATTCCTTCAGGGCTGTTTTTTCTTTCCTAGTTATATTATGAAACTGTTTGCCTTTATTACTCTGCATCAATTGTGCTATCTCCTCTTCACATCATTTTATAAACATTTCCACTGCTGGTGGATTTATAGGTACAAATGTACTAGGTTTCTTGTACACAATGCCACTGTTACTATCTTCTTTTATATTCATTCTACCATCAAAAATATATTTTAAAGTAATATTTCTTCCAAAACTTTTAAGGTCAGTGATCACCTCGCTCAGTTCAGACTTCAATGAGGGTATAAAACTAAGTCCTTTCTGTAATAAGTCATTTTCTTCTTTAGTCAGCTTATATTTAGAGATGTCAATCACCAATGAATTAACATAATTCTTTAAGTGATGTGGTTCTTCTAAGTCACTTTTTTTTTCTTCCTTTCCCTGCTTAGGGATCTGGGTACTCTGCTTTCTTTGTTCTGTAACAGAAAAGGAAGCTGTTGAAAGATGGGTATATGGTATACAGTATACAGTACTAAAAGAAAGGAGGCTTAGGGGGCGATAAGAAACTTCTATCATAAAACCATTAAGAAATAGGACTGAATAACAAGACAGTAAAGCTATACAACCAGCTACTAAAGAACATATGAGAATGGACTCCTCCCAAGAGGACAGAATAACCAGTGACATACTTGCAGGAATTCAGGAAGTTAAACTGATTTGGCAGTGTATATTAAAAGACAGATTGGATGCAAGCAGCAAGTGTAACAAATGAATAATGAAGGCAGAGAGTCTCATTTGAATATAATACCTCATTGGTTAATACCTAGAATACACACAGTATAAAAGGAAGAGCAAAGCAGATAAACATAGGATCTGAAGAAGGTTTACAACCGAAAGCGCTTATCCGTTCATGAGTCCGTTTTTAAACACAAGCAGCATGCTTATTTGAAGTTGGCTTCAGAACTAGGAATATTTTGGAACCTGCTCTAGAGACTTTGCAAACAGGCAGTTTGCTGATTCTAGTTGGCTTCAGAGGAAGGAAGAATTATTTAACCTGGAACTCGTTTAAGTGCACAGGCAGCACGCCGATTTGAAGTTGGTCTTAGAATTTGGAAATTCATTCCAGTGACCTTGAACATGGGATGCCTATTGGAACCAATTGGCTTTAGAAGAAGGAAGAGCTTTGGGACTTGCCCCCCCCTACTTCACACACAGGCTGTATGCAGGTTACAGGTTGGCTTCCAAGTAAGGAACTTTTCGCAACTTGCTCCAGTGCTTTGCATACAGGCAATTTATTGACTTAGAACTTTGGAAGTACCTACTGAGGAAGTGGAGCATATAGTTGTCAGTGAATGGAGGTTTGCATTCAATGAAGAAAGGCAGCTGGAAGTGACTTCCAATGAATGAGTAATTTCTTATCATACTGAGCCAAGGTACTATAACAAGAAATTTGCTCCGAGGAAAGTGTTATTAGTGTTTGAACAGTACTTTGAAGTAGGCAATTTGTCATTTTTAACTGAACAGAATTAAAAAAATTGTTTTTACTTAAGGAAAGACCTGAGATACATATGTAGTGCTTGCATACCAGCAACTACAAGAAAGGGGATATATAATACCCGCCAAATGCACCATCTTGGAGCTAGCTACCACGTGGAGGGAGTAGCCTTATTGTGGCTTTTCATTTTCATATGGTGAAGCCGTACTCCCTAGGCTAGAGCTTGTCTACTTTATCTTTTCATTCTCATTCACACATACAAGTGAGGTTGCACAAAGATAGTACACACAGTCCTCCTATTACCCATCTGTCAACATGCATAACATATGGTACACAACAGCATGCAGTGCAGCTATAGTCAATCCATGCTTGCAACAGTATACATGTGTGTGATGCATGGACTGTGATGCCCCTTCCCCTGGAAACCAATGCACCCATGTACACAGTATTGCTGTACACCTGTTCTGCACCCTGCCATGTACTGTGCACCAAACCTCACAGGTGTACAACCCATTGCCGAATGTATAGTACTGTGTCAGTTATGTCAGCTCTGATGCTCACAGCCCCTATGTTTTTCAGCAACACATACCTGGGATGATATGTGGACAGATGTCATTTGTGATTGCCAGATGTCTGGTTTACAGATCTCAACATCAGCGTACCATGTATGACCAATCCAATACTATTACACTGACAACCGTCAGACTATACCATGACTATGCGGAGTGTACACACCCTTACTGATATGACGCACCCTTCTTTGATCTGCTGTGGGACCACATCACCACATATATTAACAGTACATGAGCACAATATGTGACATATGCCATGTACATTCACATGCAGTGTCTATGGAATGTGTTAGGTGTGCAGATGCTGACCATGATGCATACACTCCATGTTTGCATATGTGTTCACACCCTTATCATGACGGTTTATTGCACCTATTGTTATGTGTACTACAGCAGTCAATACTCCTGGCATGGGTATACTAGCATGGGCCATCTGCATTTGCCAGTGTATGTTCAATCTGCTCTACACATGTCCCCCAAGTCTGCATGATTGCAAGGTCTACTCATGTGCACATCCATTGGTGTTCACACACTGCCATCACTATTGCTGTGGGAGTAGGTTAAGTCTGCCACAGTCCCTGAACCTGACTGTGTGCAGATACAGCCATTCTTAGCATCCTTAGGATCCCTGCTGCAGTGCACTGGTGTGTCATGCTGACACCCCCTCCCCACCTTCAGCCTTTTTGCAGATGCTTGACAAGTAAGACCTACACATGTGTGTCAGTCTGCAGTGTCCCATACACTGAACACCATGTGTTACAACCTAGTCCCAGCTAATAATGTGGACCACAGTAATACGTTATGCCATAGTGTAAATCTGTAACAGTTGCCATTGTACTACTGGTATATACACTGTTGTTGCACTGTATACGGGTGATGTTTCACACATGTCCCTACTGTAGGCCATGTCTCCCACCATTATGTTACTCCCTGTGGACACATTCCACAATGACAGGATGTTAGTTATCTTGCAGGTGTCTGACATACGCTTCCAATACCCCATCATGGCCACCACTGTGATGCCGTGCATTTAACAGCAACAATACATTCACATGTACAGCATGCATTCTGGGTAGGTGTGTTAGATGTGTGCATGGAATATACCATAGCCATTACATGCCCAGTGTATGGGCAAGCATCAACATAAACGATACTGACCAGCTACAGGCTGCTGCCTTGGTGGTATACCGGAGGGACCTACATAAGATGGTGAGAAATTATGTCAGTGGCCACACCTGTGGCATTGCTACAGGATGGGTGCAGCATTACAGTACATCAACAGTACATGTCCACAGTACTACCATATATGCACATCTGTTTGTTACTACTATGCAGCAACAAACTATATATATAACATGTCAGATATGCATAATCTGCCTGTACAGATGCAGATGCATACACAACAGAGGTCTACTGATGTGCCCTGTGGCCTTACCTGCATGCTCCTCAGCCTGTGTATGGGTAGCACCCACCTCCACAATGGTGTCCAGCAGTTGTTGGCTGTGCAGACAGGCAGGTTCCATGAGGCTGACGAGGAGCTCCCCAACACGTGTCGGGGGGGAATGGATGGCATAGCCCCCCCTGTTGCAAGGTGATCCCCCGTACTGCAGCAGCATGCCAATAGGCATTGTGAAGCAGGTCAGAACAATGATGCCGGACCTGCTCATAACTTCGGTTGTGCAGTCCGACATCATTGATCCTGTGGACTAGGCATTCCACAGGACAGTTCACTCCTGCTGCTCATGGGGGGCCCAGCCAAACAGGACAGGGTAGTGCTGGATTAGATGGGTTAGCAATATTTCATTTTCAGCAGCTGAAAAAGATGGGAGCCATCCATGTGACATCTTGCCTGAAAGACATAAAGATGGAAACAGGTCTGAGCTACTCATACAGCAAGGTTACCACAGTTCTTAATACACATCTCTGTCACCCCCCCCACCATATCAGCAACAACAGACTGTACACACAACTCAATAGGTATGGCTACAGCTTACCTACCAGTGGGACAGGTATTGTATTGTACCACACTTTGTGCTATGTGTTTGTAGCCATGTTCCCTGTGTGGACACTATCATTGCTGGTCTGTTATGGACTATTCACCTGCATGCCATTATCAGGGCCACTATGGTTCCATATATGCCTGTGGTATGCTTGCTATGTGATTGCTGCACATCTGACATTCTGTGTTATTGGGGATATCTATGCATGCTGTTGGACATGTTCCAGGATTGTGTAGACTATTACTACCCACATATGTTCTATAACAGTGACACAATAGCATGTTTAGGGCATATTTGTCAGCAGAAACACCTCTCCAAACTCATCTGCCCATGTTACCAGGCCACATCACATGTGGGATCCACCCTGGGGCCTCCTCATGTACTGGTCCAGCACTACCTTCAGGTGTAACCACCTCAGGGGATGTTGTCCCCCCCGGGGATCACACAGACATGATCCTGTCCCCCGAGGTCTGGTCCAGGGTCTGTCCCATAGCGGGCTCCACAGACCCATGTGGTTTGTGCTAAATCACCTTGCAGCACCTAGTACACATTCACAGGGTCCACATGCTCCTCCTGCTCAGCCTCCAGGCCAGGCACCTTTGGAACAACTGCTGCTGTAAGTAGCAGTGGGTAGGAGGCTTGTTCCCATTGTGTCCATATTGGGGCCCATGGGGCTTCCACATCACAGACCACACACACCATCCAGGGTGTTTACCCACCACATGTGTCATATATCACCCCTGTAGGCTGTCCTCTTTATCTAACAACCAAGACCACCTCCACAACTATACCTGCTACACTTCCCCATATTCCCATTCCCTACTTCACAGACAAGGGCAATGTGGTCCCAACAAGGGGTTCACATGTGACATACCCGTCCATGTTGCACACACTGTCAGCTGTATATATCTGTGTGTATTGCTATGTGTGCTGTTCCCTCGCACATATCATGCAGCACTGTAGTGGTAATATAGGGGACATGTAGTTACATACATATATGTGTGTGTGTGTTTGTATGTATGTATGTATGTGCATATAGATATATATATATATATATATGTGTAGATATATACAATGTATATATGTGTTTATAAATATGTCTACATATGGGTATCTGTATATCTGTGGACATACATGTGTACACATATACATACCTATATATGGGGAACATTCAGACATCAGGTCCACAATCTCAAAACTCCTTCCTGCACAGCTGCACTGTTCTGCCTTGCTACAACACAGACAGGTGCCACATATGGACACAGTCTAACATTAGGGAGGTATATGTAGGGCCAGATTGCAGGTAACCCTATTACACACCTATGGCATTTCAGCATGCTACAATACAGATTAACCCCAGCGTCCTGCAAGTGGTGGGCTGTGGAACCTACGTTTCCATCATTATGGCATTACTTCCACCACCAGCTATTGGCCACAGTAATATACATGCTTTCCATTACACAACACACACTATGATAGCTTACATCTTATCAGTCAGTGCTGCTCTGCACAGTTGATGGGTATGGCCCACTACCCACAGGGACAGACTCTATTGTCCTTAGCAGTTGTTCAGCTGAATATCACTACAACAACACCTGATGGCACATATAAATCATTCCACATCATCTATCCCATTATTATGGACCACATACTACAGTCAATTACATGCATATATACTTCACATACCTGTTGTGGGAATGAGGTCTGTTCTGGATAGTGTCCTTGTAAGGATTTTTTTGTTCTCCTTTGGCTTGGCCTTTAGCCTGCTTTCTTTCTTAGTTTGTTTGTTTTTTGTTTGTTCCCCTTTCAATTTCACTTTCTTTCACTCTCTCTCTCTCTCCAGTAAATGGATTGAGCTGCTTTGAATAGATTGCAGCATGGCTTTTTTAGGTGATGCACATGATCTGGTAATGGCCTCTGCACCAATCAGTGTCCACCACTTGCTCCCTGCATGCAGCATGTTATGCAGTACTTCCAATTACCACTGTCATGGCAACCCACTAGTATAAATCCCTACATCATGTGGGCATGGTCCCTTTACCTTTCCTGTATGGTGGACATCCTTCCTGTGTGTGTGCAGCAGTGTTACAGACACCAGGTAGCAATACCTCTTACAAGAGAACATGCACACTCAGGCCAGCTACATAATTGTATGAGGTTCCAGAACTACAGACAGAGTGTGAGTAGTGTTGTTGCATGCATTGTATAGCACCAGTGTTACAGGGTTTGATACTAGTTTAACGTGGAATGCAGTCTGTCTGCATAGCTCTTAACTGTGGGCCTATCCACTTGATGGCCAGAGGTGTGCCTGTTATGTTTTGTCTGTCCACCACACAAGTCTTGTGTCAGATATATCACTGGCAGTGTGTGTGTTGAGTCATAGCAGTAAATGGCTACATCCATTTGTGTTTCTAACTTCATATTCCTGACTAACGGTATGTTGCAGACTATCCTGTAATACCAGTGACGTGCTTAGTGTATGACAACACTATTTCACATATGGGCCTGTGTTCCAGCCTCTCGCCCCCACCTACATACCAGGCTTTGTCCATATGACATGCTGTCAGGAGTTGTTATGTAGTGGGCTGTGAGTATATCATGCTGCCATTCCTGCCATCATTCCACTGCTGTTCTGACCCCCACACATATTGTGGGGTTGGGTCCATATATGTGTGGGCTTCATCTACACAATACATGTGAGCCCTTATGCAGTCCAGAGGCCAGTCTATGTAACAGTGGTATATGGCCCTGTATGACAGTCTATGGGGGGATGCACCATAACTAACCTAGGCTGTTACAACATGTGAGGGCATCAGGGGTAAGCTGCCTTAAGGTATCTGGATGTACAGTACCATACATTTCACCTTGGGTAAATGCAGGCCTACTGCTTCCTGCCATACAGGCTGTTCTGTTTGTCAGTGTGATTGTGATGGTTTCAGTTATGCCTTGTTATGTACCAGATACATCCCATTGTGTCAACTGAGGTATTTACCCCCTAGGGGTTGTGTACAAAGTGTAGATAGAGTGTGCTGGACTATACATCTGCATTACATACTGTTAATTGATTGTTATCCTGTGGCCCAGTCTGTCTTTACTGTTGTACTACTTGAAGGCCTTGGCCTGGACAGCAACATATGTACTCCTTTCCAGAATAGTGTATTAATTTATCTGTTTGACAGTTGCATTAGTTTGTTTATATGTATTTCAGAGTCTAAACAGCTATATGACATGGCAAATACTACTGTAATAGTACACAAATAAAGCTTTCCCATGTATGCAAACCTGTGTGTGGTGTTATACCCTTTGACCTCTCTGTGGGCATATGTTGCAGACAACAATTGTCATTTGCATGGGTGGCTCATACAGTGTCCAGTTGGTAAGGTGGCAACTGTAGGCATAGTGGCTGTTCCGTATTGTGTGCACCCTCTATGTATGTATCTACCTATACATATCTATGTGTGTGTATGTCTAGTTACATATATATATATATATATATATATATATATATATATATATATATATATATATATATATATATATATATGTATCTTGCATATATGTGTCTGTGTATATGTATCTTAGGAATGTTGATTGCTTCCACATTGTACATGCCCTATGGTAGCCAGACTGTACTGCATAATATGTTACTGATACCAACCTGACATCATACAGGTTGGATAGAGTACTGTTAACATCTTGTGCCCATGTTCTGTCGGGTCCTGGGTATGGGATTTGCAACAGTTGGCATTGTATTGTATGGCAGATGTGTTTGGCTGTTGGGGGGGATATCTATACGTATGATAAGTATGTTGCTTGGGCCCCCTCACCCCCATTAATGGTGCATGTGGTCATATATGTTTATATGTTCTCTTTTATATCTATAGATATGTCTGTATATACATATATAGATATATATTTATGCTTATATATATATATATATATATATATATATATATATATTGCTGTATATATGTAGATATATATATATATATATATATATATATATATATATATATATATATATATATATATATATATATATATATATATATATATATATATATATATATATATATATATATATATATATATATATATATATATATATATATATATATTTATATGCATATATATATATATATATATATATATATATATATATATATATAGATATGTATATATCTATTTAGATATAAATATATATACACACACACACAGACACACACATATCTATATATCTACATGTTTAAATATATTTCCTGTACTGTTGAATGCCTGTGCTGGATGTTATGTTTGTGAAAACATCAGTGTTATGTATATTTGACATGGCTTAGTGGTTAGTCACTTTGCTATGGTGTGCAGGGTCCTCTGTTTGTGGTTTGCAGAGGCTGTTTATTTTGTTGCTGGGCAGAACAAGGGCTGTTGGATACAGAGTGATTAAGGCAATTTTAAGCAGTTGTAAGCAGGTTTGTGCGGGTTTGCGCAGAGGTAAGCACTGCTAACTTCCGGTTACAGTTTCTTATACTGATTTAGCTTCTCAATTGCTTAACCTGTGTAGGCATTGCTTACACCTGCACAAACAAGCTTAAACCTGCTTACTGCTGCTTAAAAGTGCTTACTCCCGCTTAGCCCAGCACTAATTTCTTTAAAAGAAAGGAAAAAAGTGTTGATTGGAAAGTGGTGAAAAATGGGCACAAAGAGGGAAAGACAGTAGGGAAAATATCTAGGGATGTGCAGAAAGGGTGTAGGGAAGGTCCATAGCTGCCCATTTCTTCTACTGCAACAGCTGTGCATATACACTGAATTTAGAGGTAGATTTGGACACTCAAACCCCTGAGAGAGGGGTGAGGACAAAAATAATATGTTGTGAAGCCAATTAGGCCAGATTGCATGTGTCCAGTGGACACGTGTGAAATGGGCAGCTATGTATGGGGCGAGATTTTTTTGGGTGTACAGATTGCCCTTTTTTTTCAGGTGAGAGTGGGATGTTGAGGAGGGATAGTAGGTATATTTGGGGAGGTAGGTTGGGTAGGTTAACAGACAAGACAAACAATATGCATACAGGAGCGGTATATGACAAATGTGGGGCTAAACACCTTGATGGGGAGGGGTGTTGGGAAATCAGAAGCCCATGAGCCCCCTAGTGGAAACAGTGGGACTGAGGTCCCCACCCATGGCCAGTCATGGCCAGTCACCACTGCACCTTCACAGCCCCGAAGGTGGCTGTGCTGGGGCTGAATCGGAGAGCCAGGCCAACCCTCTAGTCATGACACGCGTCCCTCAAGCTGGCATAGCAGATCTCCAAACTGCTGATTGAGCTCACGATGCACTATGACTCAGACCTGGCGATGGGTGACAGGTTTCTGTCCGGACCTGCTCCCGGGGGTGAGCACCATCCCCTGAAGCAGTTCCACCTGAAGGTGGTGCAGGACCAACGGACGAGGAGGTCCCAGGTTGGACCCCAGACATGCTGGTGCCTGGTACCATGGCCAGCTGAGGTGGGACTGGTGGGTCCGCTGGGACCTGCATTCCCATATGTGTTATGGTGTTTATGTTTTATCAACATATGTGGGTTAGAAATGGTCAACACATTCCAGGATTGAGTATAATAGCATGCATCGATATTCCCATTAACCCAGACATCGGATATGGAACAGTTGCATAGCAAACAGAACACATGCATATATGGGACCACAGTGGTAATTACAACAGCATGCAGGTACATTGATGGCACCATGCCACCAATGTGGGAGTATTTCAACATAGCACATGCATAGAAACAGATTTAAATAATTATCAAACAAGAGGACATATGTCCCAACATTACAGTTAAATGATACATACCAGTTCAGTTGGGTATTTAGTTTATTGCTGCAGATATGGTGGGGGGGAGAGATGTCAATTAACAACTAGTGTATTCATGTAGTTTGCATTACTTTCCTAGTCACTGCTGTTATCTGTACCTTACAAGTATTGCCTTACTTTGGACAGTGGTATGTCTATCGACAACTATATACATGAACTGGTTTTACCTGCAGTATACACCTCTTTTCCTGGTATACCTGTGGAGAAATTGTTTGTTAACACTACATGTTTCTACACATACTCCCATATTCCAGGTTGATGTTATGCACATACCTGTCCATCTCTTTTTGCACAGACTCTGGCCATGTCTTGACCACATGCAGGTGAACCGGGACATATTTAGACTCTTGCCATCTTAAACCTTGAGTGACTTACAACACTCTTATACAGGATTTCCTAGACAGTTATATTTTGTAGCACAGTATGGGTGACAGTGATGAGTGATACCTTATTATTCAGAGCAACTGCAACACTCACAATGCCATACAGTACCAGAGTAAACGGTACCAGTACAGGGTATCATTCTTTCATTTCTAGGCACAGTGTTCATGTCTAATGGACCTGTGGGAGCAATGTTTGTTAGCACTACCTGAATGTTGCCACACAAATTACCAGAATCCACATTACTATTATGCACATACATCTCACTCTGTTACTGTACACACTCTGGTCACAGCTTGACAATATGGGGGTGTAGATGGGACATACTTGGCTTATTATTCCTGTAACATTTTGGGGAGTTGCCAGTGTGACAGGTATGTTCTTATAGATGTGTGACAAACAGCTGTATTTCCTGTTTGCTGCCTAATCATCTGGGATCATCCCATTGATTTCCCAGGGGGACAGGGTGACAGGCAGCAGATATGGCCGATATACTGGACATTCTGGACATATCTGTAGAGTTGTGGGGTATAATTCTGTATGCAGCCTACTTCCACTCCCAGGATTCTGACCATGGCTGTGTCTGCTAAAACTAAAACACTGTCCATCACAGTTGTGTGTGCTATATAGATATTGCTGTATATCTCTTATCTGATTTCTGTCTATAACTCTCCTGTCGTTTTACATTCTGACCTTGTATTACAACACTCTTTTACAGGATTTCCTAGACAGTTATATTATGTAGCACAGTGTGGGTGACAGTGATGAGTAATACTTTATTATTCAGAGCAACTGCAACAATAACAATGCCATACAATACCAAAATAAACAGTACCAGTACATGGATTAATCTTTCATTTCTGGGCACAGTGTTCGTAACTGACAGACCTGTAGGAGCAATGTTTGTTAGCACTACCTGAATGTTGCCCCACAAAGTACCAGATTCCACATTAGTATTATGCACATACATCTCAGTTTGTTACTGCACACACTCTGGTCACAGCATGACAACATGGAGATGTAGATGGGACATACTTGGCTTATTACTCTCATAACAGTTTGGGGAGTTGCTAGAGTGATAGGTTTGTTCTTATAGATATGTGACAATCAGTTGTATTTCTTGTTTGTTGCCTATATGTTTGGGATCATCCCACTGATTTTCCAGGGGGACAGAGTGACAGGCAGCAGATATGGGTCAATTTACTGGACATTTTGGTCTCACCTTCGATAACCACATTGCCACAACAGTCAGGAAATCCTTCTATGTGGCACATCTCATCACTACGGGCTTTTCATCCAGAAAAAAGGAGGTCATTGTCCCACTGTACTCATTAGACTATATAGATTATAGAGTACAACGCCCCATTTGGTATGTACCTCTCAAGACATCTGCAACAGCTGGTAAGGCCGCAAAATTACCTCACTAAAAGAATCACAGGCCTAAAGCAGATGCCCTGTGCTGACCATCTAAAAAAACTCCAGCTATACTCTGTGGCATATCATCTACTCGGAGGCAATCTCCTCTTAACATACAAGACCATGTCAAACCCTGAACTGTTAGACATGCTCCACTTAAAAAAATCCCAATCCCTCAGAGCCACATGCTCCAGGGATCTAAACCTTGTCATCACAATGAACAAAACATGCTGGAGGGATAGGTTCCTGACCCAGAGACTCCCCATACTCTGGAATAGACCGCCCATTCATGTCAAGCTGAGTGCCTCTTTGGCCCTCTTCAAAAGGAACCTTGATGATTGGATGGGAGATAAAAAATTCACCCCGGGGATCAAGTCAGTCACTCTGCTAGACAGTGGTCCAGGGAAGTAAATATTGTGGGAGGAAATATCCAGGGAACTGTTATGCTAGGCTTGTATAGGCCCTAGGGCGATAGCCTAATACCAAACTATCACACTATCAACCTATATCTGTACAGTTTTGGGGTATGATTCTGTATGCAGACTACCACTCCCAGGATTCAAACCATGGCTGTGTGTGCTAAAATTACAACAGTTCATGTTTCAGTTGCATGTGCTATCTGGATTTTGTTGTCTGTCTTTTCACTGTTTTCTATGTCTCCCTCATTTGTACTAAATTACCTCTGGGGATTACATCAGTCATATACAGGCATTCCTACACATTTTATTTATGTTGCACAGTGTGGGTAACAGTGCTTAATACAACAGTACTATTAAGTGACTGCAAATCTACATTACCATATGATACCAGAGTAAACACATACAGTCCAGAAGTTAGACCTTTATTGTCAGGCTATTATGCTTTTATTTGCATACAACCTATATGAGACTCTTCCTGCAATATTCTGTGGTGTATGCAGTACTTGCCGTAAACAATACAGGTTTTATACAGGCAATTAACTTACTAATACTTTTAGATTCATTTCCTATGACAGTACATGCAAGAGTATTACTAACCTGCCTTGTTTCGCAAACTCTCCAAGCGACACCCATGGGCCTCCTGGTTTGCAGCCACTCACTTGCCGCTCTGAAGGACATAAGAGGAATATTTAGCCATACCTATCCTTAATATACATGAGCTGGCAATTGATAAACAGGTAGTGGAGTGATACTTACACACAGCTGGGACCTCCCCTGTCGTCCTAGCCTCTTGTGTTGTCTCTCTGCTTTTTCCAATTGCAGCAAAAGGGTTACCATTCTGTTGATTTCTACTTTCTCCCCACATGGCACACAGAGCAGGCATGGCTTCACTTGAATTGTGAGCTAAAACATTTACCCCTTCTTGACTTTTACTTAGACTAGTTAAAGCTGTATTCTCAACAGTCATATTCAGAAAACTGTCCAAAGTCTTTTGTGAAATTTCCTGAGAAGTCTCTCTAAATATTCTGGGGAGAGACTTAAAGAAATTACACTAGCCATATTACTCTACTTCACCATGAACTGGAAACAAAACAACTCACCACCACACAAGGAAAGAAGCCAGTGATTACCTTTATATTTTATTAAAATTATCATCCAGTTCAGTAGTAGATCCACAATGTAGTCCCACAAAACAGGTAAAATAAGCACACACTGGATCCAATAAAATCTGGTTAGCAGCAAATACAAAGCATAAAATGCACTGTCAACAGTAGTAACGTAATGATACACTACATGCCTATGTGACTGCATATAACCTGGGATACTACCCATGTATGAGACACATTCAAACAGAAAAGAGTGTTGTACAAGCCATATATATTCAGGTGTCCCAGACAGTAGACTCACACCCCTCACACCCCTTGCTACTATAATGACAGCACATAGACGCATGTTATGTAGATGGAATTAAATACATTTATTAAAGATGTCACTACCCTGCTATTTTATCAGACTGGAATGCAATCACTAGTTCCCAGGGCTGAGCTATACTTAGCAGGTTAAGCATTACTTAAATATAACTGCTAAGCAGATTTGTGCACTGGTAAGCGAAGCCTACATGGTGTAAGCGGGTATATGTTTAACCATACCTTAGAAGTGCTTACCGTCACGCAAACCTGTGCAAACCCACTTAAAGCTGCTCAAAACTGCCTTAACCACTCTGTATCCAACAGCCCTTGTTCTGCCCAGCAACAAAATAAACAGCCCATGCAGGTCTTGAACCCAGGACCCTATACACTATAGGCACAGCAGTTAACCACTAAGCCATCACAGCTGTGCAGACAGTTGTTTTTTCCAATATATCTGTCAGCACACATACTGAATAGTGTTGAACAACTACTGTGACTTCTACAATTGTGTAGTACTTGTTAGTGGTATTAGTGTTGAATCCCATATGTTGTTATATCTAAATATACACATATCAGGTAAATACAGTGTGATACATCTGGGAAGGTATATACAGCAGTCATGTTTACACATAACAAGGATATGGATATATATATATATATATATATATATATATATATGTAGATATATTAGATATATGTATACATATGCATACACACACACACATATATATATATATATATATATATATATATATATATATATATATGTGGTTATATACATCTGTATATTGCGTTACATATATGGTCATATATAGATCTATCTGTATGTGTTTTGGGACATGTGTCGGTCTGACCCTACAAACATGTACACCAATAGGGTACCATACACTGGAGCAGCATGCAACATCAGATAGAACAGGACCAAGAACAATGACATTTACCACAGTCTGTACACAGGCCAAGGTACATATTCACAATACACACTCTGTCAACAGTCACCATAAGTGCACAGACCTCACTACTGTACACACTACAATAGAAGGTCCAGGTTTTGTCCTCAAATATAAGCCCCACTATACATAACATGTCTAGCAGTCTGATATTTCACTGGCATGTTATCAGGTATGATGTCAGTAAATAATGATGTAATGAACATATGCACCTCTTACTGCATGACATATGTACAAAGGTTGACAGAGTTGTGGCTGGAGGTACAAACACAGGGCCAATATTGACATGTTGCTGTGTTAGACCCATACATTTACTGGTGTAACTGGGTTTGTTGTGAAATATGTCTTCTGAGGGATATGAAGTCAGTAACTCACATGGCTGTCACCATGTACTAACTGCAATCCTCAGAGTATGCTACTGCATTTCTAAAGATAGAACATATGTGAATAACACAACACAATGTAAGACTCCAAACACTAGCCAGTCTGCAGATAGCCCTGCAGGTGAGAGTTTCCTCAACCACATAGCACTGTCATGACAGATATTAAATCATGTAGACCAGCCATATCCACACAAACCCTGTTAAGCCAACATTACTTCAAATGTAGCAGAGCAAGACTTACATTCTGTCCTCATGTCTGGAACATCCCCCTTCTGTTTGTTGGCCTGTCTCCACAGTGTATGTTGCAAGAGGTATACCCCACTACCCTTTGTGATGCTGTTTGCTAAACACCGACATGAAGTCCTGTTCACAGTGAATGAAAAGGGCCAACACCCACATGATGTTCTTAGTTATAGGAGTGTGTTTCCATGCAATTGGATATGGGAATGATACCACAGCTGTTCCACATGCAGTCAGCTAGTGGGGGACTGCAATTCGTGCACAGGCCATCAGCTGATCATGAGCATCACTTACAAAACTCAAGCTGCTGCCTAAGCAAAGCAGGTGTACTTTCCCACATCCACCAGAGAGGGAGTGAGAGAGACAGACAGAGACAAAGTAAGAAAGGAAGGGGGTAGGAGAGTAAGAGCTAAGCATGTTTGTGTCACACACTTACCAGTACATGGTTTGCAAACTCCTGCCTGACTACATATTGCTATTACATTTTTATGCAGTTATTGCATGTGCCACAGTGCTTACATGTTGGAGAGCTGTCCAAAGGTATCTTTGAAGATGAGTGACATCAGCAACAGTGATAAAGGAGGGATAAGGTAAGTGTAGAACATGTGCCTGTCCACAAAAGCAGGTGTCAAGGAAGACACAGCCACACTCTCTCAGGGACTCACACACATTATCACAGTTGGCAGGGTCAGGATTAGAATTCCTAACTAACTAGTTTGCCACACTACAGTATTACAGAGGTATCACAGGCACCACAGAGGTTATCAGGCTGATATATGGGCAAAGGATATGTCAAGGTGACTGACATCAGAAGGCATGCTAAATCATTAATCTCCACACACACACAGACACAGATTTGCCAGTACTGACATGCATGGGTTCATTGCTTCACAGGTGTGTAGTAGTTGACTGTGCCAGAAGGCCGTACAAGGCTAGGCAAAGGGTATACCTTGGCATCAGGCCACATGACAATGCTCTGCAGTGTGGCTCAGGGGTGTAGTCCCTGGATTGGCCCACACAGGTGGGTATTGTATTCACCATCCACTCATCTGGATAACTGTTGTGAGTGGCCAGTGCTGTCAGTGCTGTACAGTGCTTGCCATGTATGTGTTTTATATTCCATAACATGGATGGTGTCTGCATTGTGCACACATCCCACATGTATGTTCTGTGACATGTGAAAGTGTACCTGGGGTGTCTGGGGCATGTTGTGTGGATAGATTGTTATCATCTGATGTGGCATCCCTGACATCATGTGGTGAGAACTGGCTATGGAACTGATACTGTACATGCACCTACATTGACAGTATGATACAGGTATTCACTGGTGTTAGTGGCATCTGTCCATACAGGGCATGTGTATAAGGCATGGTATTTCCTTTGTGGATTACATCTTCTGACTCTACAGTTGTTGCAGGTGTCCAGTGGGGAGCATAGCAAAGGACCACTGTAAGCAATTATTTGCCTACTGTAGGGATGGAACAGGGTGCCATGTCCTCTGTAGTCCACTGCAATCACACTGTGGTTACTATCTGTGGGCAATATGCAGGGAACTAACAATATAGTGGTTGTTGCCTAGCCAAGTGTGTTTGTGTATGAGACATGGGTGGAGAGTGTTCTCTGGGTAATACAAGGGTTGCCTATATTGTTCACCAATCCACAATGTCACATGTAGGGGTATGGATTGTCTACACCAGCCTCTCTGCTGTTTGACATCTGTTGTCCTTGTAAGGTGGACATTGTGGCAAATAGTAGGTCCTTAATATAAGAAATTTGCAAAATCCGCCCCACAATGAGTCCTGTTATTATACAATCACAGCTACCTCCACACAGGATACTGATGACAAACACAGACACACACACACACACACACACACTTGACAGTACTGAGATTCATACCCCTATCTAGCTATGTATTACTACTACAGTGTACTGCATTTATCACACATGTCACAGAGCTTATAGGGCTAGCCCTTCCCCAAAGGTGTATTTCAAGGTGAATGACATGAGTAGGTTTGCCAAAGTAGGGCAATGAGAAGTGTAGTGACTGTGACTGGCCTCAAAAGCATTGATCCCTACACACACACACACAAACAAACACGCACACAAAGAATCTCACAGTTTCTATGTCTGGGATTAGAACTCCTACCCAACTAGTGCATCACATTATAGCATTACGCAGTTGTGACACGTGCCATGGAGCTTATAGGGCTAGCCCTTTCCCAAAGGTGTATTTCAAGGTGAATGACATCAGCAGGCTTGTGAAAATAGGGCAATGGAAAGTGTAGTGACTGTGACTGGCCTCAAAAGCATTGATCCCTACACACACACACACACACACACACACACACACACACACACACACACACACACACACACACACACACACACACACACACACACACACACACACAGAGTGTAACAGTTGCCATGTCTGGGGTTAGAACTCCTACCTAACTAGTACATCACACTATAGCATTACGCAGTTATAGCACCCACCACGGAGCTTACAGGGCTAGCCATTCTCCAAAGTTGTATTTCAAGGTGAATGATATCTGCAGACTTGTCAAGGTAGGGCAATGGGGAGTGCAGTGTGTGTGAATGGGCCATAAACCATTATTCTGGAAGCACACACACAACACTCAGTCACACACAGGTTTACATTTCACAGGGCCGTGTAGACAACTGCTAGATGAATAATGACTTGTACAGTCATGTTACACAGTTATCACAAGCACCACAGACACTATAGTGCTGAGGACTACCAGAAGCAAATGTCTACAGTGATAGACATTTGCACATCATGTGGTATTGGCCAAGTGGATGTGTGCTGGGTGGGACAGGCCTCATGATGGGAAGATCTTTTTCACTGTCTGTCACTCTCTTCCACACATCTATTTATGTGTATGTTTCTTCTATTATAGTGTGTTGTCTTTGGATATATGTGTGTATTCCTATCCGATGTGTGTGCAAAGCATGACTGGTGTGCAATGTGGAGTGTGTGCACAGACATCTGCGAATGACAGGTATGTATGGTCCACTGCTGTTGCCAAACATGGGCTTAATTTCTGTTAAGTGTGGGAGCATGCCCAGTATGACCTTTCAGTATTCTGTTGTCAGACATGGGCTTTGTTTCTCTAAGTGTGGGAGCATGCCCAGTATGACCTTCTGTATTGAATGTGTGAATCCATTCCAGGTAGGCTGTACTCCAATGCAGTCATTTATGTTCTACACCTACAGCTAGCAACCTGTTTCCGCAGGATATCTATAGATCAGTTGACAATATGGGGTCACAATGGGCAAAGGATAGTGGGATACTGTAACTAATTATGTCTGTGCTGCTTCTGCTATGTGGTTTTGGTGTTAGCAGAGATATTCAGACATATGTACTGTTTTACACTGTGATGTTTTATGTCATCAACTACTAACAGGTATGCGTATTTTTTTGCAGTAATTTCCTGGGGAACACAAGATGAATGAAGCTGTGTCCAGTATTGTGGTCTGCAGCCTACATATTCTTGCACAATTATGCCATTCTGGAGGGGGAGCTGCAGACACTTGCTGATGGGTCTGTGTAAATGGTTCAGCACCTTGGTACTGTAGTGGCTGAGGATCCCATGCTTGTACATCTATCGACGTGACAGAATGGCCATATCCTGTTGTGGCCATACCACACAGCTGTACAGATTCACACAGGTTATCCAGAGGCAGGGCTCATATTTCTGGTCATTACCCCTTCACATTGTGGTTTATGAGCAGGTTTGTAGCCACCCATTCCTGTGTTTGCAGGCAGTGATAGTATGTGCACACATCTGAGTTTCAGACTTCACACACTCCATGGTGTCCATACTTCTACCCCCCCTCTGTTATTCTATCCTCTTCCAAACATTATGCAAACAATATCTGATAAGTATCCCTATAGTTATCACTTCATCCCAGCAGTATTTAGGGGTTGGTCCACAGTTCATGCAGTAGGACATGGTGGACACGCTACTGGGATTTGTTGACATGGCCTTGCATTTGTGTTCTGTGGACTGTGTTATGTCATTATTTGGGAGTCCATGAGATAACATACATTGGCAGTATGGGTAAGACACAGGCCTTTGACAGAGGACTGTACGGCATTTGGTAGTGATGCAGGCCATCTGTAGCAAACCAGTGCATTGTCCCAGGCTGCAAGCCACTGTATTCCCCTGGGGTGGCAGGGTAGGTGTGCATGGTGTTAATGTCAATAGTTTCTGTCCTTATTGTTCCATTGAAGTGGATGCTGACAGAGTGCTGCTTACAGCTAGGGACACACCTGCATGGGACACATCTTCAGCATGCTGCATTCTGTGGGTATTCCCATACAGAGGTGGGGGTCATATTGTACTCATTCCCAACAGCAGGGATATGACCTGTAAGGTACCTGTGGCTGATGGTGGAGTGAGCTGAGCGCATGTGTGCTATGGAAGCTACTTGCAGCTGACTCACAGATATATGTGGGGCATTTCACTTATGCTGGCTTGCATGGAGACATCAGCATTTTCTCAGTACTTCATACCTGTGCCTTTTGTGGTCTGCCAGTGTTTGGCCAGACTACATCAGTATTCCATGCTACACAGCCAACAAATGTGCTGCTAACCTATATGTACAATTCCAAAGGTGTGTCCATTTGACAGTAACATTTTATATACTCTCTGTCTAGGGTACTTCCACCTGTGTACTGTTTGTATGTCTGGGCCCACATTCATGCTATGTCCATCTTTTGGACGGTGACAGATATTACATCTGAACAATTAGTATGGATTATTGCTGGATTGTGTCTTTCTGGGATGCATTGTGTTTGGCACTGCAGTTGTAAGAACTTGGCCCTGTCATCAACAGTACTGGCCATTGGCCACCAGAACACAACCCTCCATGCCTACATGCTGACCACTTTCACAGAATATACAACACACAACAACCTAACACACAGAGCCCTGCATATTGTACATGTGCAACAATCTATCCTGCTACTTTGGCCAGCTCAGGTAATCTGTGCTCCACTGTTGCTATACCCACACATATATGTTACCACATTTCTACATAGGATTGTGGGGGGCACACCTGACAACTGTAAACATTTACTATGACTGTACTGGTATTTCAAGTACTCTGTTGGCTTCCATTTCATTCTGTATTCTAACCTATCATGCAGACTAGAGGCATATCAGTGTACTACAGTTCTTAGGTTTTATTGACCTACATTTCAGTTTCAGACTTCTTACCCTTCAGAACTAATATCTCACTGTCTGAGCTGTTGTGGTCTGTCTGTGTAGGTCTGGGGAGGGTGTTCCCCATAGCCATCAATCAGAGGCCTTAGCACAGCCTTTCTTTGTGTTTGTCTATGCCTGTCCTGCTGGCTGAGACTGTTGTTGGGTATGTGAGCCTCACTGACATACATGTGTGTGTCCTATAAACACACATTTGGCCCACCACATGTCCTGCAATGGGTTTTGTCACCTTGTTTAGTACTGCCTATTATGTTGACACCAGTATTTGTTATGGATTTCATGCTGCGGATATAGGTGTCTACTATCTGCTGCCATCCCATTCAGCCACCCGATTCCCTTACATGCTCACATCCATACCATAGATACAGGTAGCAGAACATACTACTACATTCAGCAATTGATAGTGAGAGTGACTTACCTTGTGGCTGTGCCAGTATTGAGGATGGTGCTGGAGGCCTGACAATGTTGGATGCACATAGCACACTGCCTAGACATGGTTAAGCACAGGTTGTGTCATGTTTGGCATCCCTTTTACTGAATGTGCGAGACAGAGAGAGGTGCCATTCCATGGGTTCCTACAGTGTCAGTGTATGTGCTATGCATTGCCTCTTTGTCAAGGCCTGGGCATGCCTCCTTCTGCCTACAGGGGCAGGCTCAGGTTGTTCCTCCTCTGAGTCACTCTGTGCCTGTGCTGGCCTTGGCAATGGTGGGGGGCTGTGTGGCCCTGCCCCATGCTGTTCCTGCTACAGCTGTTTCCACAGGATCATATTGTGTAGCATGGCACATACAATTACAATTTGGGTACATGCAGCTGGTGAGTACTACAAGGCTCCACCGGATATGTCCAGGCACCGGAACCATGACTTGAGCATCCCAAACACAAACTCTATTATGATTCTGGTCTGTGCGTGTGCCTCATTATGGAGTTCTTGTTCGGGTGTATGTGCACTTCTGATGGGTGTCATCAGCCACGGCTCCAGTGTGTAACCAGCATCCCCCACTAAGTGGCCATATGGGATGTCACCATTGGCAAATCTATGGTATAGCTGCATCATATGCCAGATGTGGGAGTCGTGATAGCTTCCAGGGCTGGAAGGCACACACATTCATTATAATGCCCTGGGCATCGCACACAACCTGGCAGTTGATGGAGGGGAAGCCCTTCCGGTTTATGTAGACTCTACCCTGATCACCAGGTGGTGCTTTGATGTGATGTGCGTGCAGTCTATAGCACCCACTACCTCAGGGTATTCTGCTATTTGGTGGAAGAGACGTATATTGCTGGTCAACACCTCACAGGTGTTGAGGAAATATATGTGCTCACCGGCATGTGCTGACATGGCATCCAGGAACTGGTGGAGTACCCTGGATGCTGATGCCTGTGAGATCCCCATGATATCCCCAGTTGGCCTTTGGAAGGTACCTGTGGCTAGTATTCTTAAGCCTACACATACCTTGGTATCCACTGGGATGGGTTCCACTCTGTTGGTTCTGTGTGTGAGGTTTCGCCGGCACAGCTCAACAATTTGCTGTAGGAGGTCCCTGCCCACCCTATAACACTCTACTATCTCCAGCTCATGTAGCCCCTGGTAGGTTATCCTGGGTCTGTGCACTCTTCTCCTTCTCCTCACTGTAGGTTGGTCATCAGCATTGTCATCCTCACCACCCTCTGCCTCTTCCACACATTGATTTATGAGAGCAAAAGCAGCCCTTATCATTTTGTTGCTTTTGTTAGGTAAAATTTCCCCATTTGTGTACACCGGTGGTGTAGAGTTTGTGGGAAAAACCAGAGGGAAAGGTGTTTGCATAGTTTATAGTAGTGTGCTGGGCTGGGCTGCTGCCTGTGTAATTGGCTGATTCTGATACATTTCACCTGCCAGCTATGTTAGTTCTCCTTGATTACCTTCCTACTGCTGTTTTCCCTTCCCATTGTCTTTCTGTTTAATCCCAGAGGTGCACCACGCAAACCCAGTGCTCAGATGTGAATGGAGCTGCTATTTCCTGGTTTATTTTTTTTTTGTTGTTTAAAACCCGGTGCACACACCCATTTAGGCAATGTAAATACTGCTAGGCAGTTTCAGACACACGCTTACAGCATGCCTGATACACCCTCTATGATGTCAGCTAACTCTTAGGCTTGCACCATGGTTTTCCTGTGCTTACACAGTTGGGTGCTGGCTAGCAATGAGGGGAAATCTGTGATTCAGTATCATTCCCCTCATTTGCATAATACTGACTGCTAATGCCTAGTTACAAGTCTAACACTGAGCCTTCCTCCTTAGCAACCAGTATTCAGTGGCTTGTTGTCTTCTGCCTGCCATTAACTATAATGGTAAAATTGTGATTTTTGCCTAAAAAGCTTTTTTCAAGGTTTTATTTTCGGGCCGATCCCGTTTACTCGCTGCTGCCCTATGCTTAAACAGCCAAAATCGGCCCCAAAAAGTTATTTTTTGTTATTTTGAAACTATTTTCCATGCCAATGGCCATATATTTGTCTATAGGCATGCCTTCCACATTATATACACCCTTTATTTGGAGCTGTCATGGCTCCGTTTTGTAGTTTGCAGAAATGTACTCAATTACTAGCCGAATACATTTCTGCAGGTTACACTAATCCTGCACGGACGGCTGCCTGCTTCCTGGATCACTAATTCACCTTATTTGCATGTTTTTCACCTGCAAATGGGGTAATTAGCATGCAAGAGCTGTGTCCGTGCAGGAATAGTGCAGGACTCGTGCGTGTCCTGGGAGCTTGTTCCTGGATCTCTCAGCGGCCATGTTGCCTCCAGCAGCTCTTGCACTATTCCTGCACACCTTGCAGAGCTTGCTGAATCCTGGGGTGTATATATTTCATACTTAAACTGCAGTTTAACAAGCACACCAGATCAGATTACAGCCAGTTTAGCAAGCTGAATTTTTATGCAGTTACAGTTCTTACTACTTATCCAAGAAAATTGTAAACAGTAATAATAAATTCTTGCAGCATTCAGTAGTACTAAAAAGTTAAAAGACATCAGTTAAAGAAGCAGCTATGTTATGACAGTGGGTGGAGATTCACTCATAGAACAGCATGTTACAATCTGAGGGTCACAAGAGTAAATGTAAAAAGATTCAACAGTTAAGATTAATTTTATACAGGTACTGAAATACACAGCATTAGATTACTACTTTAGTTTAATTTGAGGTTATGACAGGAAAAACAATGTCACTGATGTTTTAGTTTAATTTAATAATAAAGTTACAGCCTTTCCATGTCACTGTTGTACATTATCAGGTTGCTTACACACTTGCGAGAGTTTATTAGCAGGAAATGATTTTTCATGAAGTAAAAATGTAAATAAAGTCAGGGCAACAAGCAGTGCTATCAGTTTATAATTGTTAAAGCTGCAAATGTTATTTTAAGGACCTGATACTAAATACGATCAAGAACTTTAGCCACCCAGCCTTACACAAGAGATGAAAAGGAGAGGTTTAAAAGGTCTAACTATAAAATGGACACTTCAGTGACTGGGACAATGCAGTGTAAAATTTGGCAAGAGTTGTGGTGCAGAAGTCGACTGTCTATGTGTTTCAGTTATTTCTTCAATGTTTGTTTAAAGTTAAAATGTATGAGTTAAAGCAAATATGTTCTCAGTTATATGACAGTACTAATTTTCAGTTTATGCTTTTATCTATGTTCAGACAATACTGACAAAAAGGAATTAATAGTTTAGTTTCCAGAAAATAACATTAACAGATTTCAGGTTATTTTTTATCTGTGTTCAGGTAACACTGGCAAAAAGGGTATTCCTGCAATTTTAAATGTTCATATAAATATGTATCACATTTCTGTCAAGATTCAGAATATGACATTCATACTCAGTTGTGTTCAGTATGGTACATTTCAGTCAATTTTCAGAATATAAGACTAATACTCAGTTACTTCACATTATTCATTCAGTTTTAAGGGTAAAGTGACAGAATTATTTGTAACAGCCTTATTACATCATACATTTCTACTACATCATCCTCCACATTATTCAGTCATTAGTTAAGGGTAAAGTGACATTATTTTTATTATTCAGTCATTAGTTAAGGGTAAAGTGACAGAATTATATATTACAGGCTTATTAACATAAGTTATTTAAAGAATAGATAGTAATAGTTATTCACTATACACAAGGCATAACATAGGTTTAATTTGTTACTTTATAGATTACAGTATATTTAATAGAATTATTGTACATTTGTCAGAAAGTTAAAAGGACACAGAGCATGCAAAGGTATATATCTGAAATACAGAAAGCATAGGTTTTTGTAAACTATTACAGCTCATAAATATGTATAGAATATTTCAGACACAAATTTATGAGGCACAAATCTATTATAGAAAATACTAGTAAAATCCACAAACCACCAAGGAAAATGAAAAGAAGCTTAGCTAAGGCCAAATGCAGTAAATAAGTTCCGAACAACAGTTTACTGTGTGAGCACTTTCATCCACTTTATTGAAATGTACTTCTTCAGACAATTACTAAACTGTTAACCCCTCCTATATATTCTAACAGTGTCACATGACTAATTAAACAACTCTCCAATATTCTAAAAGATTCAGAATATTTTTTTAAAAACACAACACAAACAATTTCTCCAAAAGTTATTAACATATTTTAAGCTCCTATAAGTTAAAATAAATGGCATAGTGCACATCCTAACCTAACAAAAGGTTAGGATGTGCACCATGCCTGACCTTCTCTAGCACAAGTGATTGGTTGAAAGAGCAGGGGCTACCGGGATTGGGTAGTAATTCGATCTTCTAGAGTCTTCCAACTTTTCAGGTATTTATACCTTGTGTTTGCAGGGTGTTGTGCTTGTTTGCTCATTGCTCACTACCGCTGCGCTGTTTTAACCCATTGCAAGGTATCTCAGTTGCATTTTTTTCCCTTACCAGCACTTCTGTGTAACTGATGCCCTCCCTTGTGACTACTGTTATTTTATCTAGTCCTACTCACACCTATAGGTACTCTATTCTGATAGTACCCACTCTACCATCCTTTACCTCTCTTCCACAGATTCTGACAACCATGGACAGACAATTTTCTGTGGTTTCTCCTGCTAGTCTTGTTGATATAGGCATCCTGAGATAGTGTAGCAACTGCCTCATGTACACGGACAACCCTCTTCTTCTGCCACCTAGGAACACAATATGTGAGAGATGCAATTACATTAAGAACCTAGAATCCTTTGTCTCAATCACAAGCCATCACAAGCACCACACCTCTAACACCACCCACACCTGTACAGTACATTCCTACATTTGTGGAGGTTCTCAACAAAAACATACTTAAACAAAAGAGACCTCCGAGGCAAAAGCACACACACACATCACAACCCACCGCACCAAGCACCACACATAGTACACATGCCTGTGTCTCACAGGATCTAAGGCCCAGCCACAAACCCAACATACTAGTCATAGGAGACTCTATCATGAGACACAAAAATGTGCTCCTCACCAGGCTAGACAAGGGGAAAGTCACAGTAAGTTGCTTATCAGGTGCTAGAATCCACCATATCACTCCTGCACTCACGTCTCTCAATGACAGGTACTGTTATGACTTTGTTATAGTCCATGTTGGTGTGAATGATTTGAGACATACCTCTCTGGACTATATATGAAGAGAGACATGACTGAGCTCACTGAATATGTGTCCCAGGCAGGTATGTCCCTGGCCTTAAGCAGCATCTTACTGTCACCCAGAATGATGCCTCAGTACAAACAGGAAATAACTGACTTTAACAATTGGCATATTTTCTGGTGTCATTCCAAGGGGATCCAGTACCTGACAGCCTGGGAAGACATGATTGACAGACGACGATGCTTTGCCAGGGATGGCCTTCATCTGTCTCCCCTGGGCTTCAGGCTTCTAGCAAAGGCTCTTGCCCACCCCATAGGGCCTTTTTTAGGCAAAGTCATGAGGTCAAAATTACCAGCATGAAAAATTCTTCAAAACTAAATTTAAAGGTCATGCTGATAAACGCTAGGAGTCTTAACATGAAATTGTACTCATTGCAAGCATTCCTTGCCCTGGAAGATGCTAACATTTGTGCAGTCACTGAAATCTGGTTGAAAGCTGTGGAGAGCACCCCAGCCTTACCAGGTTACTTGTCCTACCATACTTTCAGACCCCAAACAGAGGGCTACAAAGCCAAAGGAGGTGGAGTTTCAATATTTATCAAAGACATACACACCTCCAGGCTGGTCAAACAATATGATGCACAGGAGACACTCCAGGTGCAGTTAACTATTGACAAAACACCTATTCAAATCATAGCTAGCTACAGACTCCCAA
This sequence comes from Protopterus annectens, assembly GCF_019279795.1. Classification (NCBI taxonomy): domain Eukaryota; kingdom Metazoa; phylum Chordata; order Ceratodontiformes; family Protopteridae; genus Protopterus; species Protopterus annectens. Next base: position 460,426,166 of record NC_056730.1, on the reverse strand, counting down.
CCATGACTCAGGAGGCTCACTCCACCTATCTGGACTTACTTGAATCCATCAAGATTCAACCCTCTACCCTGATCATGGGTGACTTTAACTACCCAGCCATAGAGTGGAAGACCTATTCTAGCTCAAACACAAATGCCCAGAGATTCCTCAACTTCGTCAATGCCAATGCATTGGATCAGCTGGTCGACACCCCCACAAGAGGTGAAAATATCCTGGACCTGGTACTAAGCAACATGAGTAGCCATTGAAGCACCCCTACAGTGTCATCCTCCTTGGTAAAATCCGACCATAAAGCAATCACTTTTGAAGTCACCATCTCTCCTGACCTCCCCCCTCCCCTTGCCAGGGTCGAACAAAAAAACTTTTCCAAAGCTGACTACAACCTCCTGAGAGCAGGTATAAGCAGCTTCACAGCCACCATCCCTTCAGTTGAATGAAACACAAATGTCCAAGCCTACATCAAAAAACTATATCAGCACCTATATAGCTGCATGGACTCAGCAATACCTCACAGGACCAAATCATCTTCATCAAGGAAGAGTAACCCTGTCTGGTGGACAGCAGCAATAAACAGACAGCAGCAATAAACAGACTCTATAATAAAAGGAAAAAATTGCTGTCCACGACCAAGAAGGAGCAGGTGCCAAGTTGGAAGCAGTCTCTCTTTTGTTTGAACAAGCAAATAAAGTCACTGGTGAAATCCTCTAAGGCTAACTTCGAGTCCAAATTGGCTACATCCACTAAGGACAATCACAAGGCCTTCTTTGCATATGTCCACAGTCTCAAAGGTAATTCCCAAATCTGCTCTGAATTGGTGGTCAAGAATACCACATCCACAAATGCCATAGATATAGCCAACCTGCTGGCAGACAAGTTCAGTGAAAACTTCACCCCCCGTCCCCCATCAGTAAACCAGGACATCTCCAGCGCCTGCCTCCCCTCCCCTCATCACCAGAGAGCAGGTTATTAATGGTCTCAAAAAGGCAAAAAATACAGCCTCCATGGGACCCGACAACATCCCTGGCTGTGTCCTACATGAACTCAGGCAAGAGTTCTCAGCACAACTAGGCACCCTATTTAATCAAAGCCTGTGCACCAGCTTCATCCCAGCAGAATGGAGGACAGCTACTGTCATCCCTCTGCACAAAGGTGGAGCATCCACCGACCCAGGCAATTATAGGTCCATCAGCCTAACTAGCTGATCTGCAAGGCCACAGAACACATTATCATGGACCTTATAAACAAGGACATTAGCAACCTCCAAATTCTTGATCCTACACAGTTGGATTTTGTCAAAGGGAGATCATGCATGTTAAACTTGGTCGCCTTCTTCAAAACAGTCACCAAAGCCATGGATGAGGGCAAGACAGTGCACACTGCCTACCTTGACCTAGCCAAAGCCATTAACACTATTCCCCACTCAGGCATAATAGATAAACTCTCTCAGCTGGGTAACTAACTGCCTCACTGATAGAACCCACTCAGTCAAAATAGGGGAAGCCACCTCTAGTAGTAGACCCATAACAAGTGGCGTACCCCAAGGATTGGTCTTGGGGCCTCTACTGTTTGGGATATACTTTTCTGAGGTGCAAGCCAAAACCAGCGGTCTGTGGCTGACCAGGTTTGCACATGACTGCAAACTGGACACTGTCATAAATTCCCCTGTCAACATCCTCCAAGAGGACCTTAACCAAACTAATGACTGATGCCAGAAGCATGGCCTCAAACTGAATGCCAAGAAATGCATCATTATCCCCTTTGGGGAAAATGGTGTCCCCACTAATTATCACATTAATAACAATGTATGAAGCATGCAATCAGTTGTGAGGGACTTGGGCATCCAGGTTGATAGCAACCTGACTTTTGACCACCATGTTGCCTCCATTGTACGGAAGGCTTTCTACATGGCCCACCCCATAAGTAAGGGTATTTCATCCAGGAAAAAGGAGGTCATAACATCCCTGTACTCCTCCCTTATCAGACCCATTATCGAGTACAATCACCCCTTTGGCATGTACCTTGCCAAGCACATGCAGCAGTTGGAGAGACCACAGAAGTTCCTGACCAGGAAAATCGAGGGTCTTAAGCCCCTATCCTATACAAATAGGCTAAAAGCCCTGTCTCTCTACTCAGTCTTGTACAGATTGCTCAGAGGTGACCTGTGTCTGGCATACAAGGCCATCTCAGACTCAGCCTTGATTGAGTTGCTGCATATCCGTAAGTCAAACTCCACTCGCGCAACCAGCATGCAAGGTCTCAACCTGGTCTGTGACATTAACAGAACTTGTTGGTGGGATAGATTTGTGTCCCAATGACTACCCTATATGTGTAATAGACTTCCTCTCCATGTCAAGCAGAGTACCTCACTATCCTTCTTTAAGAGGAACCTGGATGACTGGATGGGAAACAGAAAATATACCCCTTGGATCCCACCTGTGTCCATGCTGGACAGGGAAAACAGGTGCTGACTTTGTGGGAACATCGGTGAAATTCTTGGCTAGACTTATAAGGGTCTCCAGGCCAACAGTCTAGTATTGCCCTATGAACCTAAAACATGGTATAAAGCCCCAGGCCCAGATTGGTTTATTTCTGAATTTTATAAATGTTTCAACCATAACATGCGCAACATTTTATTGAATCTATTTAATCATATTAGTGCTGTGGGATATTGGATCTTTACCTAAATGGTTCAGAAAACATACTCATACCAAAACCCAACGTAGATCTAAAAGACTCAGCTAATTATAGACCAATAATGGTAATAAATATTGATTTAAAAATCTATGTCTCTATAGTAGCAAATATTTTAAAACTAAAACGCCCCTCAATTATTTTACCTTATCAATCTGAATTTCTTCAACTAAGAAAAGCAAATGACCATACACTGACCTTAGAATCTGAACAAATTCTAATAAAAAATGAGACTGCACATGACTGCAAACTGGACACTGTCATAAATTCCCCTATCAACATCCTCCAAGAGGACCTTAACCAAACTAATGACTGATGCCAGAAGCATGGCCTCAAACTGAATGCCAAGAAATGCATCATTATCCCCTTTGGGGAAAATGGTGTCCCCACTAATTATCACATTAATAACAATGTATGAAGCATGCAATCAGTTGTGAGGGACTTGGGCATCCAGGTTGATAGCAACCTGACTTTTGACCACCATGTTGCCTCCATTGTACGGAAGGCTTTCTACATGGCCCACCCCATAAGTAAGGGTATTTCATCCAGGAAAAAGGAGGTCATAACATCCCTGTACTCCTCCCTTATCAGACCCATTATCGAGTACAATCACCCCTTTGGTATGTACCTTGCCAAGCACATGCAGCAGTTGGAGAGACCACAGAAGTTCCTGACCAGGAAAATCGAGGGTCTTAAGCCCCTCTCCTATACAAATAGGCTAAAAGCCCTGTCTCTCTACTCAGTCTTGTACAGATTGCTCAGAGGTGACCTGTGTCTGGCATACAAGGCCATCTCAGACTCAGCCTTGATTGAGTTGCTGCATATCCATAAGTCAAACTCCACTCGCGCAACCAGCATGCAAGGTCTCAACCTGGTCTGTGACATTAACAGAACTTGTTGGTGGGATAGATTTGTGTCCCAATGACTACCCCATATGTGTAACAGACTTCCTCTCCATGTCAAGCAGAGTACCTCACTATCCTTCTTTAAGAGGAACCTGGATGACTGGATGGGAAACAGAAAATATACCCCTTGGATCCCACCTGTGTCCATGCTGGACAGGGAAAACAGGTGCTGACTTTGTGGGAACATCGGTGAAATTCTTGGCTAGACTTATAAGGGTCTCCAGGCCAACAGCCTAGTATCGTCCTATGAACCTAAAACATGGTATAAAGCCCCAGGCCCAGATTGGTTTATTTCTGAATTTTATAAATGTTTCAACCATATCATGCGCAGAATTTTATTGAATCTATTTAATCATATTAGTGCTGTGGGATATTGGATCTTTACCTAAATGGTTCAGAAAACATACTCATACCAAAACCCAACGTAGATCTAAAAGACTCAGCTAATTATAGACCAATAATGGTAATAAATATTGATTTAAAAATCTATGTCTCTATAGTAGCAAATATTTTAAAACTAAAACGCCCCTCAATTATTTTACCTTATCAATCTGAATTTCTTCAACTAAGAAAAACAAATGACCATACACTGACCTTAGAATCTGAACAAATTCTAATAAAAAATGAGAAGTATAAAGTACTTGCATTAGCCCTACATGCATCCAAAGCATTCGATCATATGGATTTACAATTTCTGTTTAATGTTATGTAACAAAATGCTATATAAATAAATCTATTCAAACCATATATCTATTAAAATGGAGTTAGGCAAGGCTGACCCCTTTCCATTATCTATTTAACATATACATAGAGCCTCTACTTAAGGCATTAATACAAAAAGCATATTACTTCCCACCCAAAGTCTCAAATATTACTCTACCCTTAACAGTGTCTGCAGGTGATGTAAATATATGCTTAACATTTCCAAATAAAAATCTTCCCAAAATAATTAATGAAATAAACACATACTCAAAATTCTCAAGTTATAAATTAAACCAACATAAATCCTTATTATTCCCACTAAATATAAATTTTACATCTATAGACACCTCATAAAAGTAGTGAGATTAAAATCTGTTCTTCTCTGACATATTTAGATGTAATATTTAATAATGACCTAATCTTACATTACAAGAATAATGTTGCAGTTACCTGGTCAAATATTGTTAATGATATAAATAGATCGGATCATCTAAACGTTTCCTTTTTCTCCAAGGCAGCTATAATTAAAACGAATATTTTCCCCAAGAATCTTTTTTTTTTCATTTTACTTCTGCTTTCCAACTGCTACATATGAAATTCTTTAGGACCATTACATCTACCTTAAGCAAATCCATACATTCACCAAAATTAATTTTCATAGCTTATAATAAGTTAATTATTTGTGAGAGCATGGGGGAATGGGTCTTCCAGACTTTGTTAATGTGTTATTTATTTTATTTATTTAACATGTGTTAACCGAGAGAGTCCAACTGGACAGTAGTGTTTATTTTCAGTGGAGTCTCGAGGAGAAAAGCTCCAACATTCATTTATTGTTTATTTATTTATTTATTGTCATTTGTTAACCGGGTTGGTCCAACTGAGCCAACAGTGGAGGCCCGAGGAGAAAAACTCCAGTTACATTTGCAGTCTTTCAAGACAAACATTTACATCACAAATGGTATACAGCAAGAATTTATACAACAAAAAGAAGTTAATAAAATCAACAGTTTTGTACAAGTTTCTGTGTGTGTGTGTGTGTGTGTGTGTGTGTGTGTGTGTGTGTGTGTGTGTGTGTGTGTGTGTGTGTGTGTGTGTGTGTGTGTGTGTGTGTGTATATATATATATATATATATATATATATATATATATATATATATATATATATATATACATACAATAACAACAAGATACTTTGGATGTAAAAAGGATTTACAAAAGTTGGGTGTTGTTATGTTGTAGAATTAGCACTAGGGAGACGAGAGAGAAAAGAGGAGAGAGAGAAATAATGAGAGCAAGAATGTTTAATTTAGGAAGAGGGTAAGTTGAATCAGGTAGGAGCTGTGCATGGACAGGACCAGGTGTTTTGTAGGTAGTGTTTACAACATAGTACAAGTTTTACTAATACATGTCTTCTTAAGCTATTACATAACAATTAGTGTGTATATAAATACAGTACAAATACATTACATGTCTTAGATTTCCTTAAGTTACTACAGAATGATTAGTAATGTCATGTAACAGAATACAGTTTATAACAATGTTGAAGACCTAACGATATAGATAAGGGAGAGAGATGTTACAGGAGTTATAGTGCAGAGTGAGGTGTAATTTAAGGGTCACTCTTGGTTTGGAATGTTATCCAGGGTTAGTACATCAGCAGATCGAAATGGATGTTAGGTGACCTTTTAGTAGTTTCTTAATGTTGGTGGTGCTGGAGGTGGATCTGATATCTGTGGGTAGGTAGTTCCAGATTTTGGCTATGCTATTTGAGTACAGAGAGTCACCAGCATTATTTCTACTTTTAGAGATATTTAATAGGTTTTTGTTACTGGAGCACAGGGTTCAGTTATTGGAATAGTACGTAAGTAGTCCTTTGAGAGCGGGAGTTTTTTCAAGTTGATTGAGAATTTGGTGGGCCATGGAGAGCTGGTTAAAAGTTAGTAGGCTGGGGAATTCTAGCCATGAGAGCTGTTTGAGGGCAAGACAGTGATGGGATCTGTAGCTAGCATCTGTAGCGAACTTTGCTATTTTATTATACCTGTTACCTATTTATAAATGCTAGTAGACTATTGAGAATAGTCAATTACTTTCAAGACTTGATGACACCATAACAAATATGGATCAAACTCTGGCACAATCAATCAAAACTGCACCAGTGCAATTCTTCAGCACTTCTGTTTCTAAAACAAAATAACATCAAACAATTAAAAGTACACGTTTGATTTTAGCTAGAATGCAGTTATTTCAAAAATTATTTAAAATTCTAAACCTAAATAGTCCTAAAACATTTCCGATCATTAAACCAAAACCCCAACTTTAAGCTAAATAATCATATGTTAGACCTCTCTACTTTTCCACTAATTAAAGACAAGTTAATCTGAGACTTTGTTTCACAACAAACATCATTGGTTGAAACTTTACAGCAAAAATTGAATCTACCTAAAGGCTATATCCCTATTTTAAATCAACTTATCTACATAATGCATCACAAATTTAAATACTTCTGCTTGCACAGCAGTAAAATTTATATTTTTACTCAGCTATAGAAGTCTCTACTATCAATTAAACCTGTAACAAATGCATAAAAACTTAACATGAATATTAAATATAGAGATACAGTTGTATATTCTTTGTATTGGTTAAAATAGAGTCCTCAGTAGACCCCACTAGAATAAATAAATAAATAAGATTACATTTTAAAGTAATTCATCTAAGAAAACTGTATTATACACAGTTTATGTGTTTGAACAATGCTTACATAGCCTCATCTCAGCTAGCTAGCTATTTCACTAACCTTTCACCCTCTTGCAAAGCATGTGATTCCATAGAATCAGCTCTCTTGGACATATTTTGGAATTGCAAGTATTCACATTACCTCTGGAATTCTTTCGAGAACAGTTTACTCACCAATATACCATGAAAATATTTTATCTTGAAGATGTGAAGCAAACTGTATAAAACTCAAAAAATATTGGGAAGAAATAAATACATTTCTTCAAGCTAGATTTACAGATTCATTTATATTAACAAAATCTTTAATCTTATTAAATATTAATGAGAAAATAGAAATGAATAACAATGATTTATACCTATTGTGGACTGTGTTAGCTGTGGCAAGGAAATGCATTACAAGAAAATGGAAATCATTATCTGAACCAACAGTTGAAGAATTTTTGTGTCTCTTGAAAGAAACAACTCTGATGGAAACCAAGATCAAGGAACTGAGAATTGCCCCAGAAATATGGAGTAATAATCCCTGCAATAAGATACTATCTCTAATTGACACTTTAAAAATGATGTCAGGAGAACCCTAAAGACAAGGAAAGAAAGAAGAAGAAATTTGTTTCCATTCTATGCAAAAGCTTTTATTGTATGATCTGTTTCTTTAATTTATTTTATTCAGGTCAAATGTAAATAATGTACATAGTTTATTACTTATGTTTCTATTAGTATATACAATTGATTATTACTACAATGGTAAAACTAATAATTTTCAAACAAAATAATATTTTATCTTGGAGATTTTAATACTCTTCAGATTCCTCCTAAAATATATCTTTATAAGGTTTACATATTTTAATACCTTTATTTATGCTTGTTGAACTATATATCACTCAGAGTTGACTTGACCTAAAAATTTTAAACTGGTCCAGTTTTAAAAAGGAAGCCTCTAAATATATCAAAGCTTATAAAATTATATCACTTATCTACTAAATTGCTAGACAAAAATATTGGCCAAAATTGTATAACTATACCATCATATCATAAATCTATGAAACACAAAATTCCAAATCTACTTCTTAAATATAAACATATAAAAATCTTCATTTTAAAAAACACATTTCCCTTCTAACACCATACTACACTCCTTTTTGTCACCCTTTCACTGTATCTTTACCCAGCCTTTCTCTCAATTCATTACCTTAACTAAGTACAGTATACTATAAGCTGTTCAGAATGCATTACAATTGTGAATGGTTGTAAATAGTATGTTGTCAATAGTTTGTATTTAGACGCTGTTGTTTTAGTTTTCATTTTTTATTTTCATCTTTGTAGAAATTTGTTAATGTGTCTGATTTGTTAACATCAAACATTTCTACAAATAAAAGTTATTGGAAAAATAGAATTTGAGGATATCTGTGTGCTTGAAGCCTTTGAATTCTGATTCATTGGTTTCAAGTGGTTTAGTTTGAGGGGAAAAGGTTACTAACATACGGTCTGACTTAATCCGAAAGGAGATTACTAGGGGAGTTTTGCATGATTATTCACATTTGTAAGTACCAAGTCAAGAATATTTTGTCCATTAGTTGGTTTAGAAACAATCTGATCCATTAAGTTTTCATCTATTAGATCTAAACACTTAATATGCATAGCCTATGTTGGTAGTGTAGTTATTGATTGGGAAAGTCTCCCAGACAGATGAAGTTCTTATTTATGAGGAGTTCATCCCAAATGTTTATGTAACTGAACATGAACTTCTGGGGTCATGGAAAAGATCGGTCCTGTAGCAAATGATAAACTAATAGTAGATTTTATTTTTTTTTCCAAAACACCTTTATTTAGTGTGATCTGAAATTCAGTAAGTTCGATATGTGGGTCTCTGGGAATCTGTATAGAGGTCTCTAACAAATATGGATACTCCACCATAGTTGCCATTGGGATTTAAGTTATAGGAGACAATAAACCAAGGTATGGAGGAAGTGCTTTCTAGCATTTAAACCAGGTTTCAGTGATACTACATACAGGTGTCCCTCAAGGTTGGGCAGTTTGTTGTTTAGATTTCTGGCATTTAGCAGAGTCACCTTAATTTGATCCTGTTTTGTTACTGATGTGTTTGCTACATTGGAATATTCATTAACTAAATTTTACCTGAAAAAAGACACAATGGGGATAGCAAAGGCTTTAGCTAGTATGTGTTAGCCTTTGAACTTGAGGTGCAGCCATCCTTTGCAAAGCAAGTAGGACTGTCAAGCATCTCATTCCATGCCGAGACATACTGCATCCCCCTAGAATGACTCAGTTTTTTAGCCAATTGTTGAAGCCAATCATCTTTTCTTTAAATCAGGCATCATTCATGTAGAAGGGAGGATTCTACTCATTAACAGGTTCTTGCCTGCATTTTTGACATGCGCAGAGATCTCAGACTTGTCTCTCTGCATCTCCCTCAGGGATTTTTGCCCCAAGTTATTCACATCCACATGTACAACTACCATGTCATAGTTATATTTGTCTGGTATATTGGTCCTAGGGACATCTGAGATCTTACACCAGAAAGACAACTCACTGTCACCCTGATATTGTCCAGCCTAGGCAGCGGGAAATCTGTGTTTGTCTCACTATGGCAGCACCAACACTAAATTATTTTTGTTTGCAGAGTACTCAGGTGTAATAGAATTGAAACCCTTTGTCTTATGCTGACACTTTGTTAAAGGTGAAATATTATGTACTGTAATGTTTGTTTTCGATTTTTGCTGAGATGTATTCCTTGCTAGTCAAGGAGGCTTAGGTAAGGATTTCTTTACAGCTTCAGCAAATGACAATAGTGACAATTGGGTGCATAATGTGTGGTGTCATAGTGCACATTTCCCAGTCTGTTTTTTTTGGTGAGAGCAAGACCTCCATATCTCATAAATATCTGTACCTCCCATGAATAACTTATTTGTGTTTAGTAGGCACTAATTATACACTACTGGGTTAGGTAATAACTAACTGGTTACACAGTTTTTCATCTGGTAACATTTAGTGAAAATTTTTTTCATCAAAGAGATCCAGGATTATTGTCTCTTTGGATAATTTAGAAACCTTACAAAAATCTTCCACTATTCATTGTACTATAAATATGTCAAAATAACTAAGAGGAAGCCCTTCTTTAAGTCACTAAATAATAACATGCATTTACTTCTCAGACTTCATATCCATCTGAAAATACATGCTAATGCAAAACCTGTCATTCTGTTGATGTTTTAAGTTTATAAGAGCAGTATTTAAAATTTGTTCATATTTTTGGGCCTTGGTTACCCCATTATTTTTGACTTTGTCCAAATTTCTTGTGCTTAGAAGTAGGCACTGTATACTGCAGACAGCATTGAAATTTTAATGCTAATAAAGAAATTTGGTTGTCAACTAAGTCTACCCAATTGCTGCAGCTGCCATGCAGCTGTCTCTTCTATAACGTTATGCTGTATCTTTATTGTTCTGTCCCAAGTAACTTGGAACCCCACTAATGCCGAACTCTGCATAGCTTTTTCTTCCTCTGCATTATCTAATAGCACATCAAAATCCTTTTCAAACCAGGCTCAGAACTTTTGAATCTCCTTTCATCATGTATGAGATACAGAACAACCACATCCATGTATACATCCACCCACAATCCTTTTTTCCCATTTTTGCACATGCTGCTGAGGTGTCACTTCAACAGTGACAATCATCTAGAGCCAAGGTTTACACCGCTGGGTGACATTTCCTTAAAATATCACCTGTTTCTCAGTCCTGCATTGATTCAATGAAATAACCATAGCCTCAAAAACAAACCTAATAGTACCCTCAATGTCTTCCCATGACAATAACATACACATCATATTTGAGTCAGCACAGCTACAGGCTGCAGCCTTTCTGTTAAGTTTTTCAACTAACCTACTTAAAGTCCATTCACTAACACCACAACCACCTGTATTGGCAGTTATATGTTACAGAAATGCCTCTCAACTCTTTCTGATAATGCAGAACATTCACGATTTTGTATTTTCTCCTGTCCTTCATAAAATGTTTGATTTTCTGGTAACTTGCTGAAGATTATGGTTAGCCAATAATGCCAGACATTAGAGTTTCATGATTCTGATTGTTAAGAAAATGCATGTTGTTACAAAACCTGTTATTATATTAATGGTTTAAGTAAAATAGAATACTACTTTAAAATTGCGCCTGATATGGAGCCTTTACCCCCATTATTTTGACTTTCAACAGAATTCTTGTGCAAAGAAGATGAGGGGTATAGTTACATATGACTTAGTATGCTCCTGTTGTACTTGTCAACTACTCTGTTACTCACATAAACTAATAAAAAGCACTGTAGGTGGAACAGACAGTCTATGCAATTACAAGCATCATTAATTCAATATAGCTTTTGATCTTGTTTTTCCAGTTTTATTGTATATAACAAAGCTGTAACTGAAAATAGACCCTTATGGCCTAGGACACCTACGTAAATAAATATAATTAAAAATAGATTAATAAAAATAATAATGCACAGATAGGAAGTCTGACATACAGCCTCTCTCTCACTCTCACTCTCTTACAAACATACACACACACACACACACACACACACACACACACACACACACACACACACACACACACACACACACACACACACACATACATCCTTGCAGTAATTACCTGGGGCATGTTAATAAGATTATTCATGTGCCAAGTTGTGAGAATGTAATCAAATCTGTACATTTCATAAGATCATAGGATCATAGGATATACAAGACAACTGGGCATAGTGGCCATGTGCTCCTTGCCAGTACCCACTCCTAGGCCTTACCACCTTTTTCAAGGACAGACAAGCCAGTTTGGCCAGGGATGGATTTGTGTATACCCATCCACTTATCTAGTTCCTATATGAAGGACAATAATATATCATAGAGCTTGATATTCAGTGGCGGGGAAGGCATTGCATGATGAATCTATCCCTCTAACTTGTTTTATTAATTTGCTGATGCAGAGTTAAATTTCTAGTCTTCGACTATGTGATTTATGGAGATATATGAGGTTTTGAACTACTGGGTGCCTAATGGCCTGGAATGCAAGGTATAGGTCTTCCCTAAGTAGTCTGTAAAATATTGAATATAGGGACAGTGCTTCTAGTCTCAGTTGGTAGCTCAGGTCCTTTATGTCACTGATCTTTTTAACTAAGAATCTTTAAGGTCTCTGTAATTGTTTGATATGCCTGGTGAGATACATCCCAGAAGGGGCATTGTATTCTATGACAGGCCTAATTAATACAGAGTACAATCCTCTAAAGGCTTTGTTAGTTCAGGATAACCTACGTTTAGGGATCAGTTTTGCTAAGTAGAAGGATTTTGTTAATGTAGTTTCTGCATGATAGTCCAAGGTAAGGGAATTATCTACCCATGTTTCCAGGTCTCCTACTACATTTTTATTTTGAACTTTGGTGTTATCTATACTGTCTGTGGAAGACAGGGATTTGGAATCTGTACCAAATGCAACAATACTGCACATTTTAGTGTTTAATTTGAAAATTGTTATGCACTAATTATTATCAAGTGTAAACTCTTATTGGAATACCTGCTTGTCAGAGGGGGACTTAAAGATTACACCCAATTTACAGTCATCCCCCAACTTGTTCAATCATAGATTGTCATGTATGATTTGTAGATCTGAGAAGTAGATGATGAATAGCAGAGGTCACAGTATACAGCCCTGAGAGACATCAGTGGTCTCCTTCATACTTTCAGAGGATGCACCCTCCACCCTCAAGGTGTAGGTCCTGTTCAACAGCCAATTGGCTATCTACCTCACCACATAGGGGTCAGTATGGTACTTTGTTAGTTTATTTATTATGCCAGCATGTGGTATGGTATCAAATTCTTTGGCCAGGTCAAGGTACACCATGTGAACAGTATGTCCCCTGCTATATCCTGCATTACCTTTTTAAAGAAGGTCAGCAGATTCATTAGGCAGGATATGTCTTTTAAAAAGTCAAACTATCAAGGGTCAGGTTTGGTAAGATTTTTGATATCATAGTTAATCAGATCTGTTTTAATGTCTTCCATAGCTCTACAAATAAGAAGGTCTGTTTATTCGTAGCTCTGTGGTGGGATCACCCTTATTAAATGGCCTTTCACACATTTGTATTCAGACTAATAAATTCTGTCTTTAAAACTGACTGCTACCGCTGAAGTGAATGAGTGGTCTCTGTCATTTAATAGTGTTCAATTTTTTCCTCCAACAGTGCAAAATTATGCAGACAAGTGATTCTCTGAATCAGAAGCTGCAGTTATATCCAGGGGAGGGTTCCCTGAATTTCCACATGATCATGCAATTTGACCATTGGGACTGGCCTCCACACTGGGGCTTCTGCCAGTGGAAAACCTTAGCAACAGGGAAGTTTATGAATCATAAAGGGTTGCAGTGAGCAGAATTGCAGGTGTTAAGGCTTCCCACTCATGGTAATTCTTTCTGAATCCAATTTTCTGCATATATTCCAAGCAACAGAGTAAATAACCTTTATTACAAAAAACTGTCATTGAGGGACAAAAATAACTCCTCTTAGTGCATTACAATACAGTGCAAGTTTTACAGTCTTGAAATATAGCAATATCTATCTTATCTATCTATCTATCTATCTATCTATCTATCTATCTATCTATCTATCTATCTATCTATCTATCCATCTATCCATCTATCTATCCATCTAACTAGCTATCTACAGTATCTGTCCATCCATCTTCCTATTTGTCTGTCTAGCTATCTATCCATCTACCTAGCTATATGTAAATGTATATATGTATGCATATATTATTATATAGAAAATCACTGAAACTAACTTCAGTTAAAACCACAATCATCATAAAAAGACCTCCACTGAAAAAAATAATAAAGACAAGTAAGTAAACCAAACAAGTTAAGTCTTCCTACAAGGATCCAAGGCCTAAACAATATGTCCTACATGGACGACTCATAGCCCTGTCACTATACTGACTATCCTACAGACTGCTAATAGGTGACCTGTGTCTGGCATACAAGGAATCCTCTGAGCCATTAATGATGGATTTACTGCACATCAGCAGGTCAAATGGCATCAGAAATACTCAGTCTGGGGATCTAAACCTCTTCTACAACATCAACAGAATGATTTAGACAGACAGGTATATCTCACAGACGATATCGCTGGTGTGGAACAGGCTCCCCATCCACATAAAACAAAGTTAATTCCTGATCATATTCAAGTGCAACTCAGATCTATGGATTAGAAACAGAAAATTTACACCAGGACTGCCCTAGTACTATTAATGGACAGAGGCAACTTCTAAATGCTTTATCCCATGCATAGGTCCCCTCAAATTGTCTATGGCATGATCCCATTTATTCTCATTAGTGGCAATATATAATCATTAATGACAGAATGGGTAAAGCCACTGTATAACCAAATGGGATAGGTTATTTTGAGCCCAAAAGGGAAAACTGGTTAGCCTTAAAATGGCCTGAAAGGGCAGCTAGCCTAGTACTTACTTATGAACCTATAAGTGTTTTGGTGCTGGGGGAGACACCTTAATATATACTATGAGACTGCACAACACTTAGGAAAAGGAGAAACTTCTTTAACCCCAATGTCTGCCTCTCTTGCACTAAGACACTGAACTCATGTCATTTGCAGCTAAACATGCATGAAAACAGACACAATTTAACACAATCTTAAAAGATACAGTAACACACACAAATCTAACCATCACATACCTACTACCTTCACTTCACCTGTTTTAACACTCAAATGCACTATGGAAGATTAAATTAACTGAGGTCATCAATCTTTATATGAAAAATTAACTTTATTATATACAAAAAAATAAGGCAAGTTCTTCCAAGCAAAAGCAGTCATGTGGTTTAACTAGGTGCACAGCAAGTAAGTTTAACTCCTTCATATTGCTCCTGATGGCTCTCTCTGGATTCTGCTGTTAGGCACAGTTTCTGGCTTCTTCTTCATTGTCTTCCTGCAATGTGGTCGATTCTCTCTCTCAGGGTCATTGCTGCGGATACCAAGTCTCTTTTTGCAAAAGGCAAATGTTCTCTGACTGGACTTGTACATCAGCTATCTTTTTATATTAGACTCAGTAGTTTATTAGACAAGACAACTGTCATTAATATAGCCAGGTATTGGTTTGTTTTTAAAAACTGCCACAACATAAGATAAATACTTACTTAATTTAAAGAAACAATCTATTTACTAGAGACTGTATAAGACACTGCAACATCATTTACACATTTTAGAATCATTTGTATTCTTCATTTGGTGAAAGCAACCATGCTGTGCTACAAAACATGCACAACATTACCACCAAAAATCTGTAACTCAACCATACACACATTTTAACCTCACTGTGACACCTCCTTTCTTAAACAATGTTGTAACTAAGAAGAACTATTGATGACATGGGCCTAGATGGAGAGATGATAAAATCAGAAAGCAAAAGAGAGTAGCACTTCTGGAATTTAATTCATCCTCAAGTCTTGGTGAGTACCTTCAAGAGGTGGACCCTATTTTTACAAAATCTCACCAAGAAGACATTAATATATATAGACTATATTTTATATAGTATATATCATAGACAGGAGTAGGTTAAGAAAGACAGCTGGGTGCAGAAACATTCCTACAATGGGGTTAGTACAAGCTCAGGGGGATTATAACCCCCCTCCCCATTGTAGAAAGATGTAGTAACCCCCAAGATCTACAAAAACTGACAGGCCAAAAAAGAACCATAAAGATGATAGAATAGACTACTGAAGATAAGAAAGAAACTATGTGTTGTTACCATTATGTAAGAAGACCAGAATTTCTGGATAGAAAATATGCAAAACGATGAAGAGAGAAATTAGAAGAAAGAAAAATACATGCACAAGAAAAAAACTGTCAAAAGCTTCAAATGTAAATTTGTGTTCATTAATTCAACAGATTAATGAAAAATATTATATAGACCAAGAAACCTTGGCCCATTTGGAAAAAGAAGAGACCGAGGAAGTGCAAGATATAAAGAACAACATTTGGAGATTTTTGAAAGGTATAAAGAAGAAATATGGGCATGAGAAAGAAAGCTAGGTCTGATATGTTGTAATATGTGTGCAAAGGAACTAATCAGTACAAAAAAGAAGCTTCAAAGATATTTAAAGAGAATTACAGGCAAAGGTACCCAGATATGTAAAATTTCACATTACAAAAAAATAAGATCACAAAGGGGCATGAGAACAAAAGATTTGTAAAGCACAAGTTAAACAAATAGAAGCTAAAGTTATGGAATACCTGAGAAATGAAGGATTTAGTGTAGAAAATCTAACACACGTTATGTCACAGCATGATGGAATAATGAGTAGAGTAAGGAGAAACAGATGGTAGTGAGAGATAATCTGAAGAAGAGATATGGACATGGAAAAGAAAGCAAAATTTAATGTGGAGTGATATTTATGCAAAGGAGATACCAAACTAATCATTACAAAAAAAGCAGCATCAGAGATATTTCAAGAGCAATACAGGCAAAGGCATGCAGATATGGACATTTTTACAACATGAAATGTAAGAAAATAAATGGGGGAAGTAGAAATTAGAAATATTAATGGAGAAGATAAAGAAACAGAAACTGATGTTATGAATTACCTGCAGAATTAAGGATTTAGTGTAGAAAAGCCAACTCTGTTAACATTACAGCATGATGGAACAGTGAGTCAAATTAAGAAGAAACAGGTGGAAGGGGAAACATCTGATCACTTTAACTGATCATTTTTAAGTGTTTTTCACCTGTTTAACTGTTGTGGGCTGCACACTTAAGTGCGATAGCCATTTTTCTGCCTTAAAGATGTTTGTATTACTGTATCTGCTGTAATTTTTGAAAAAAAACCCCACAAAAAATCCTATCTATCTACTGTTTCCCACCTTTCTATAACCACTATAGTCCGGTTTTTAGATTTTGCTGAATTCTGGGCTGTTTTGTAGATTCTGTTTTGTCCAGACCTTACTAAGATAGAAGGAAGCTTCTCTGTTCATGAGTGAGAGTGATGAGCTTTGAGCAGCCTATCTGTCACTGGAGGAGTGGTTTCAGCTCAAAATCTGTCGTTTTAATGGCCATTTTTCCCTTTCATCTTTCTGTTTAAAAACCCATGTTTGCACAGTTTTTGTACTTGTATTACTTTAGCAAGATCCTGCCTGGGTATCCTGCAGAGTTCTACAGCAGCAGAGAGAGAAAAGAAAGATGTTGAGTGGATTAAGTACTTCTGTTTTGCTTTTTATTGCTTATTTTCATTAACTACACTATTTCAAGTGTTTTATATTAACTTTGCAACTTATTTGAATTATGTTTTGAATTCTGATATTGTTTGCACTTTAACTGATTGTTTTTAAGTGTTTTTCAACTGTTTAACTGTTGTGGGCTACACACTCAAGTGTGATAGCCATTTTTCTGCCTTGAAAGTGCTTGTATTACTATATCTGCTTTAATTTTCAATAAAAAAAAATCCTATCTCTGTCCTCATTTCCAGCCTTTCTATAACCAGTAGAGCCTGGTTTTCAGATTTTGCTGAATTGTGGGCTGTTTTGTAGTTTCTATGTTGCCCAGACCTTACTAAGATAGAAGGACACTTCTCTGTTCATCAGTGAGAGTGGTGAGCTATGAGCAGCCTATCTGTTGCTGGAGGAATGGTTTCAGCTCAGAATCTTTAGTTTTATTGGCCATTTTGGGCTATTTCTATCACTTTCATCTTTCTGTTTAAAAACCCGTAGTTGTGATTTTTTTGCATTTGTATTACCTCAGCAAGATCCTGCCTGTGTGTCCTGCAGAGTTCAACAACAGCAGAGAGAGAAAAGAGAGACTTTGAGTGAATTAAGAACCTCTGTTTTGCTTTTTATTGCTTATTTTCACTAACTGCACTATTCCGAGCATTTTATATTAACTTTGCAACTTATTTCAGCTTCTTCAACTGTTTAGCTGTTGTGGGCTGCACACTCAAGTGTGATAGCCATTTTTCTGCCTTGAAAATGCTTGTATTATTATATCTGCTTTAAATTAAAAAAAAAAAAAACAAAACAAAAAAAAACAAAGAAAATCATATCTCTCTCCTCATTTCCAGCCTTTCTATAACCAGTAGAGTCCAGTTTTCAGATTTTGCTGAATTCTGGGCTGTTTTGTAGTTTCTGTGTTGCCCAGACCTTACTAGGTTAGAAGGCAGCATCTCTGTTCATCAGTGAGAATGGTGAGCTTTGAGCATCCTACCTGTTGCTGGAGGAGTGGTTTTAGCTCAGAAGCTGTAGTTTTATTGGCCATTTTGGGGTATTTCTATACCTTTCATCTTTCTGTTTAAAACCTGTGTTTGCACAGTTTTGCACTTGTATTACCTCAGCAAGATCTTGCCTTGGTGTCCTGCAGAGTTCTACAGCAGCAACGAGAGAAAAGAGAGACTATGAGTGGATTAAGTATCTCTGTTTTGCTTTTTATTGCTTATTTTCACTAACCACACTATTCTGAGCGTTTTTATTAACTTTGCAACTTATCTGGACGTTTTTTTTCAATTCTGATACTGTTTGCACTTTCACTGATTGTTTTTAAGTATTTTTCAACTGTTTAACTGTTGTGGGCTACACACTCAAGTGCGATAGCCATTTTTCTGCCTTAAAAGTGCTTGTACTACTGTATCTGCTGTAATTTTTGAAAAAGAAACACAAAACAAAAAAATCTTCTCTCTCTACTCATTTCCCACTTTTCTATAACCAGTAGAGTCTGTTTTTCAGATTTTGCTGAACTCTGAGCTGTTTTGCAGTTTCTGTGTTGCCCAGACCTTACTAAGATAGAAGGAAGCTTCTCTGTTCATCAGTGAAAGTGGTGAGCTTTGAGCAGCCTATCTGTTGCTGGAGGAGTGGTTTCAACTCAGAATCTGTAGTTTTATTGGCCATTTTGGGCTATTTCTATCCCCTTCATCTTACTGTTTAGAAACCCATGTTTGTGCAGTTTTGCACATTGCACAGCGTTGTTTAACTAGGGTTCGACTATTACCGGTGCCTGAAAGTCTGCTCTTCAATTTTTCCCTTAGAATTAGCTAGTTCAGCTTTTAAGCACTCAAATCTGTTCCTCGTAGCTCAGCACTTGCCTAAAAACCACTGTAAGCAATAGATAGACCAGAGTTTGCTACAATATTCAACTCTCCTCATACCATGCTTTTCAGCCCCAAAACTTGGACCGAACCACAAAAGGAGGGGGAGTATCAATATTCGTCAAAGATACCCACACCTCCAGGTTGGTGGCACAGCACGAAGCATCAGAGACTATCAATGTGCAACTAACAGTGGGTAAAACTGCCTTCCAGTTTATAGCCTGCTACAGACCACCTTCCCAAACCAAGGAACCCTACTCGGCCTTCCTGAGAACACTGGAAAATATGAAGGTCTCTCCAAACACCATTATATTGGGTGACTTCAACTACCCAAACATAGACTGGGAGCATTACTCTAGCTCCAACACCCTAGCCCAAAGCTTCCTAGAATTTATAAACTCAAATGCTATGGAACAACTTGTTACCACTCCTACAAGAGGGGAAAACATACTGGATCTGATCATCACCAACATGGGAGCTCTATGCTCCATACCAGAAGTGTATCCCTCACTGGTAAGATCAGACCATAAACTAATCTTACTGGATATTCACATCCCGACCCCACCCCCTGCCCAGAAAACCACAGTGAAAAACTTCTCTAAAGCAAATTTCACACTCCTCAAAACCGAGGTGGAATCCTTCAAAGCCCCCGGGCCTGTGGAAAATACAGCCCAGAACGCAGAATCCTTTATAAACGCATTCTATGAACACCTTCAGGAATGCATGGATCATGCAATCCCAAATAAAACCAAGACCCAATCCTCCAAAGGCAGGCATCCTGTCTGGTGGACCCCAGCCATAAACAAACTATGCAATAGATGGAGGAAGTTACTACATGATAGAGCAAAATCCCAATAAGGGAAGGCATCTCTGATCAGTATTAGCAAAAAACTATGGGCACTCATAAAATCGTCTAAGGCCAGCTTTGAGAGAAAAATTGCACAGGACACTAAGGATAATCACAAGGCTTTCTTTAGTTATGTTAGGAACCTGGTGGGAATTCCCAAATATGCTCAGAATTAGTCCAAAATGACAAAAAATACACCGACCCACAGACATTGCCAACATCCTAGCTGACAGGTAGAGGCAAACTCCCTGCCCCCCCACCAAAAGGGCAAATATCTATCCCAGCAGAGAGCTGCCCCCCTGACATCTCAGATGCTCAGGTAAGAGCTGCCCTCTCCAAAGCAAAAAACACAGCATCAGTGGGACCAGACGGTGTCCTGGGCTGCGTCCTACATGAACTCCAAGAAGAGCTAAACCCAAACATAAAACTACTGTTCAATCTCAGCCTTACTACAGGATATGTACCCAAAGAGTGGCGTACAGCAACAGTGGTCCCTCTCCACAAAGGTGGTGCCTCAATGGATCCTGGAAACTATTGCCCCATAAGCCTGACTAGCTTGGTCTGCAAAGCTATGGAAAGGATCATCATGGACCTCATAAATAAAGATATTGGGGACCTACAGACACTGGATCCTACCCAGTTCAGCTTTGTTAAGGGCAGATCCTGCCTCTTAAACCTGGTCAATTTCTTTGAAACAGTCACCAAGGCCATTGACAAGGGGAAGGTGGTCCACACAGCCTACCTGGACCTCGCAAAAGCCTTCGATACAATACCCCACTCAGGCATTATAGATAAGCTCACCAGCTTAAATATAAACCCCTATGTCACTAGATGGGTTGCAAACTGGCTCAAGGACACAACCCACATGGTTAGAATTGCTGGAGCCATGTCAGACTCCAAACCAGTTACAAGTGGCATCCCACAAGGCTCAGTCCTGGGACCTCTCTTGTTCGGTATATATTTCTCGGAGGTACAGGCCAATACGGAAGGACTGTGGCTGACCAAGTTCACAGATGACTGCAAACTAGGCACCATAATCGACTCTCCAGCCGACAAAAGCATCCTACAAAAGGGCCTCATAGAAACAGACAACTGGTGCCAGAGTGTATAGTCATCCCCTTTGGCAAAAACAAAGTGCCCACAAATTACCACATAGATGGTAATCCATTAAGTCTGAAGAAGTAATTAGGACCTGGGGACCCAAGTTGATAGCAATCTCTCATTTGAAAACCACGTGGCCAAAGTGGTTAGAAAAACATTTTATATAGCCCACCTAATCATGAAGGGATTCACATCTAGATCAGGGGAGGTCATCGTGCCTCTTTACTCATCCCTCATCAGGCCCATAATTGAGTACAATGCCCCTTTTGGGATGTACCTTACCAGACACCTGCAGCAACTGGAAAGACCACAAAAGTACCTCACCAAGAGGATCAAAGGGCTCAAACAGATGCCATATCCTGCCCGGTTAAAGAAACTCCAGTTCTACTCAGTGGCATACCACCTGCTCAGAGGCAATCTGTGCCTGACTTATAAAGCCAAGTCCAACCCGGAATTAATGGACATGCTGCACTTCAGAAAATCCAAATCCCATCGAGCTACGTGCTTGAGAGACTTGAACCTCAGCACTGAAATAAATAGGACATGCTGGAGGGACAGATTCATAACCCAGAGGCTCCCTTCACTCTGGGATAAAATCCCAGTCGAGGTTAGGCAGAGTCCCTCATTGACTCTCTTCAAGAGGAATCTTGATGAGTGGATGGGAGATCATAGGTTTACCCCGGGTATCACTTCTGTGTCACTGTTAGACAGAGGCACAGTATACTAACCTCGAAAAAGGGCATAGCAAAATTAATTTAAAATGGGTGGTGAAAGCCAAACACACTCTGGCTAGGCTTATAAATGCCCTAGGGCAGATAGCCTAGTATGAACCTATGAACCTATGAACCTATGAAGTAAGAAAAACAGTTAATACTTAAATAGTTAGTGCTTAAATAAATAAGTACCTATCCAGGCATGTCCAAGGGTCAGCTCTCGGTGTCTTCTCCTGTCCACCTGGTGAATCTGGGCATCGTGAGGCAATGTAACAATTGCCTCATGTACACAGACAATCCTTTTCTCCTACCACCTAACACTACAACCTGTGAGAGATGCACTTATATTGCCAAACTGGAAGCAAAGTTCTCTCCGACCAAGACGGTACTAGTCAGTCAAGAGGAGATGGTAAACACTCACACCACACCACACACAACACATAATCCTGCAAACCTATACCTACACATAGTAACATGAAACAGACACCTACATTTGCAGAGGTCCTTAAAGCAAATCTGCCCAAACAACAGAGACCTCCGAAGCTGAACCACAAACAACCAACACTACCCAACACAACCTAAGTGACACATAATTCACAAAACCAGTGTGCCAGTCAACCTCAGCCCCTAAGGCAAAACAACATACCCAGCACACTAGTCATAG